>NC_142053.1:135938849-136252712 GCF_982192425.1 Myodes glareolus | reverse complement strand
GGATGCCAGTAGAGAGCATCTTAAGCTGCAGGCTTGTTCTGTGGGTGAATGGAACCCAGCCCCATTGAGGCCTTCTCTGGGAGACAGTGTGAAGCACAGCTGTTCTCCCAGATGAACAAGGAACCTCCTGTACAGGTGTCCTTTGGTAGCCCCTGGGGTCTAGCCTCACAGCACCTATGGATTTCAGACTCTGCAAGGGCTGAAGTCTCCTACATAAAAGGATGCGGTATCTGCAAAGGACCGCCACATACCCTCTGGACCAGCTCTAACTGATCTGTGGTACGCAACACACTGCAAATGCCATGTAAACAGTCACGATACTGTCCCATGGGGGCGACAGACAAGAAAAAAGTCTGTACATGCTAACACTGTGCGTGTGTGTTATATGTGTGTTTTCATGTATCTGCACATGTGTGTGGGCATTCTAGTTTTGTCTCTGTTGCTATGTAATAAAACTCTTTGCCTGAAAGCAACTTAGGGGAAGAAAACATTTATTCAGCTTACATTTCTAGGTCACAGTCCATCATTGAGGGGAGTCAAGGCAGGAGCTCAAGCAGGAATTTGGAGGGAGAAACCATGGTTGCTGATTGCTGATTCACTTACAGATCCACGCTTAGCTAGCCTTCCTATACAGCTCAGGATCACCTGTCCATGGACTGGTGCTGCCCGTGGTGGGATGGACCCTTCCATAGCAACTGATCATCGAAACACCCCCCCCCCCAGACATGCTCAAATGCTAGTCTGATCTGGGCAATCCCTCAGTTGAGACCCCTTCTTAGGAAACTGTGGGTTGTAGCAAGTCAACAGTTGATGCTAACTAAGACAGTGGCTGGACATGCATGTGTGCATTCATGTTGAGGGGAAAGGCAGATGTCAGGTGTCTTCTTCTATTGCTTGCCACCTTAGTTTTTGAGACAGGGTCTCAGTCGCTGAAACTGGGACTCATTAATTTGGCCAGCAAGTTCCCAGAATCCTCCTGTTTCTGACTTGTTCCTTAGCACTGGGGATACAGATGTATTGTTATACCTGGCTGTGTGTCTGTCTGTCTGTCTGTGCTGAGACAGGATCTTTCTATGTAATCCTGGCTGTCCTGGAACTCTCTATGTAGACGAGGCTAGTCTTGAACCCACAAAGATTCTCCTGCCTCAGCCTTCCCACTGTTGGGGTTAACTTTTGTTGTTAGTGTACATGCTGGGGATCTGAATGCTGCTTCTCATGCTAGGGCAGCAGGCACTTTGCCCACTGACCTATTTCTCCAGTCACTAGTGCTAACATTTTTTAAAAGAATATTTTCAGGCCTGGAGAGCTGCCTCGGTGGTTAAGGGCATATTGCTCTTGCAGAGGACCTGAGTTCAATTCCCAGCACCTATATCAGGCAACTCACAGCTGCCTGCAACACTAACTCCAAGGAATCCAATGCTTCTGTCCTTCATAGGCACCCAAATGCACATGTATATACCCATACATAGACACATACACATGCATATAAAAAATAAAAATAAATCTTTGAAAAATGTTTTCAATAGGCCTTTGGTTGCATCCATGCATGTGGAGCCCACAGCAAGGGGGACCACTGTGTTCACCCATCAACTGCCACAGCTGAAACTCTTTCTGTTCCAAAGAATCCCATGGCTATTGGTGTAGGTAACAGCATTAGGAAAAAGACTTTCCAGACATGCCAAGGCTTGCTGGTGTCAGTCTTGATATCAAGACCACAGTACTGATCTGGTAATCAAGGGAGTCCTGGTTCTGTTGGGTCCATGAACCTTCCCAAAGTTCTTGTTGATGGTTGTTGTTGCTTGTTTTTTTACTCTTTGGATCTTTGAAGGCCCAACACCCAGCTCCCAAATAAATCACACAGAGACTTATTCTTACTTGTGGATGCCCAGCCTTAGCTTGACTTATTTCTAGCCAGCTTTTCTTAATTTATCCTGTCTACCTTTTGCCTCTGGGCTTTTATCTTTCTCTATTCTATGTGCTTTTCTTTCTTTCTTTCTTTCTTTCTTTCTTTCTTTCTTTCTTTCTTTCTTTCTCTCCCTCCCTCTCTCCCCCTCTCTCCCTCCTTTCCTCTCTCTCTCTCTCTCTCTCTCTCTCTCTCTCTCTCTCTCTCTTTTTATTGTTGGTTGTGTAACTGAGTATATGGTCCCTCATGTCCTCCTCTCCTCCTTTTCTTGCTCCCCAATCCTCCCCAATCTTCTTTTCCCAGACTTCTCCTCCTGTTTATTCTCTCTGCCTGCCAGTTCCACCTATCCTTTCTTCTGACTCACCATTGGCTGTTCAGCTCTTTATTAGACCAACCGGTTGTTTTAGACACTCAAAGTAACACAGCTTCACAGAGCTAAACAAATACAACATAAAAGAATGCAACACATCTTTGCATCATTTAAAAATGTTCCATAGCATAAACAAATGTAATACATCTTCAACTAATATTCCACAACAGATGGTCCCTGGATGTCTAATTGAAATGGATGTACTTCTCTGTTAGAAGCCCCATTCATACTGGTTCCTTGGCCTTTGGAGTAAGGATAAGTGTTGTAGGAGGCTGCTTGTTCCTTTCCTGGTTACCCAGAATCCTGAAATAATCACACGGAAACTATATTGTTTAAATCACTGCTTGGCCAATCATTTAAGTGTATTGCTAACTAGCTCTTACATCTAGAACTAACCCATCTCTATTAATCTGTGTGTCGCACCATGGCTGTGGCTTACTGGCAAGGTTCTGGCTTGTCTGTTTATGGCATCTGTCTCTGGTGGGGCTACATGGCTTCTCCTCACTCTGCCTTCTTTCTCTCAGCATTCAGTTTAGTTTTCACTGTCTACCTCTGTTCTGCCCTGTACAGGCCTAAAACAGTTTCTTTATTACCAATGGTATTCACAGCATACAGAGGGGAATTCCACATCAGATAAGCATACTGGGAAATACCAAGTGGATGTTTCTAGAAGACTCCAAGCTGAGATGGGGTTGACTTAAAGTAGAGCAACCTGAGGGGATGGCAGAGGACAGGGCTACCTTCAATGATGTGAAGAATGTGGGATTTGTGCCCCATCTCTATTTGATTGACTAATGGTGTTCCGAGAATCTCTGAGTGGATCCTGGTGAATGAGAATGACCCACTTAATCAAGGAGTTCCTCAATTAGAGCTGTTTCGCATTGTGTGCCATCTTTGCTGTCTAGCACATGGCTTGTGGCCATGTATATTAGTTGTGTCATTTCTGCAATAAACTATCTGAAGAAAGCAACTTAAAGAAGAAAGGGCTTGGGGGAATGACATATGCTGTTAAACTCAGACACATGTTTTGCATTGTTGGTCCCTGGGGCTGGATTATCAAGGTCCATATACCACTCAGATGGTTCTATTTTATAGAATATGCCAGGAGATTATGAGGTGACACCAATAGGGTTAGTCAGGAACAAGCACCACAGTTAAGACTTGTCAGTTAGGTCAAGCTGAATCCCTTTATCTGGTCTAAGGTGTGTGCTGCCGTCAACATGACGCACCCACACATAGTTTTTGAATATTTTGAATACAGTCCATCACACAATTATAAGCTTAATTAGAACATTGTGAGAAATGTCTTAGGTTATTTATTTCTCATCATTGCTCTTGGCAATCATGGGAGCAAAGGTAGAGGGGTTGCTGGATTAAGAAGAGACAGCCTCAGTGTCAGGCTTATAGGGCACAGGCTGGCTTAGGGTTTTGAGCCGTGATGAAACACCACGATCAAAAGCATTGGGGAGCAAAGGGTTGATTTTGTTCACACTTCCAGGTTCAGCTCATCACTGTGTGAAGTCAGGACAGGAACTCAGACAGGGCAGGAACCTGGAGGCGGGAGCTGATGCAGAGACCATGGAGGAGTGCTGCTTACTGGCTTGCTCCCCATAGTTTGCTCAGCCTGCTTTCTTGTAGAACCCAGGACCTCCAGCCCCGGAGTGGCACCTCCCACAGAGAACTGGGCCCTCCCCCATCAATCATTAAATCAGAAATGCCCTAGAGGCTTGTCTACAGCCTAATCTCATGAAGGCATTTCCTTAATTGAGCTTTCCTCTTTTCACATGACTCTAGCTTGCAGCAAATTGACATAAAAACTAGCCAGAACACAGCCCTAACCTATCTGTCCTGGAAATTTTGGTTAGCAAACTTTGTAGGCAGGGTTACCTACATAACTAGTGGGACCCAGTACAAAATTACAATATGTGTGTGTGGGAGGGGGCATTGGTCATGAAGCAAGAGAAAGTGCTAGTAAAGGAACTAAACTAGAAAGTCCTTTCTTAAACAGAGGAAAACTATTCTGTACAGAACTCAACAGAGGTGACAGTGCCACATAAGCTACTGCATGGACTTACAAACTGCACAACAATGGTATTTTGGTATCATGATTTTATGTAATGTGATAAATAATACTTCGTTAATGTGATATCGTGATTGATCGTAACGTTTATCTGGCTCACTTTCCTGCAAATTCATTTATTAAGTCATCAAACTTTATCCTTTGAGGAACTTCATTTTCTATCGATATAAACTGAAAACGACATTAGTCACTTTGGGCAAACGTGAGATTGCAGAAAAATGGTCATTTTTAATTTTGAGAAGGCTTTCTGCTGATGCAGCTACAGCTAGAGCTGTGAGCAGTGTTTTTATAGGTTGTGACACCAGTGTAAGTTTCTGATCAATTATTTCAAAATATAGATTCCAACACATCCAGAGCTGATGATGTTCATGTTGTAATTTTTCCCTTAAGAAAAAGAGAAAGATTAACTCTTTTTACAATCAGTTTTGGGTAAGTCTAAACTTAATTTTAAATGTAAATTTGTACAATGGCATTTCATTATTTTCTCTGACATTTCTTGTAACTTGGCGGTCCTAGAAGAGATAGAGAATGGCTGTGTGATTTATGTGCAACCTAAATGCCTGCTTATGCTCTCTATTGCTGTGTGTTCAATTAGAAGGAAAGTTAGTTTTGAAATTATCTTCTTTGTTAATAATTGGTTCCTCTGGCACTTAGTAACAAAATCATGTTCTTTCCTTTCGAAGTTGGTGACCATTAAATTTAATTCCTGCTTCTAAGCCTGTGTGTATTTGTCAGGCAATAGTGCAGTGGTTTTTAAAACCCAAGATTCCAAACTCTGGGAGGGGTGTGTGTGTGTGTGTGTGCTATGGGCATACGTATGTGTACTGGAAACCACAGGGCAACCTTGGTTGTTGTTCCTCAGCTGCCGATCTACTTTGTGTTTTGAGCCAGAGTCTCACTGATGGAACTCACCCCTCAGGCTAAATTGCCTGGCAGGTGAGCCCCACCCACTGGGGTGGGGGCGGTGTCTGCTGCTTTTGCTTTCCCAGAGCTGAGATTGCAAGTGCACTGCACCAGGCCCCATGCTTGTCTTTTGAAATGTGGGTTCTGGGGATTGAAACTGGGGCCTTTCAAGGCCAGCGCTTACTAACTGGACTCTGCCCCGGTCTTGAACTACCTGGAAACCCTCTCTGCTGTGCTTGACTGCAGCAGCTGCCCAGGAGTGTTGATTTGTTAGTAACTTGTGGGCAGTGTTCCTGGGGAAGTCCTGGCTGGCCCTGTCCTGTGTTAGCTCTTCTACTGGAAGGTTAGTATTGGTGTGGATGCTTCATGGACGGGTTCTAAGATGGATCGTCAAGCTAGTTTCTCACACTGGGAGCCAGCTCTTACCCCGGCCAAGTCTGCTCCCTCTCCTGCTACTCCTGGGGTAATGGCCCCTTCCATCGCCTTCAATGTTCTAAGCCTGGGACTCCCTCAAGCCCTAGACTGGCAAGGTGATGCCTGTGTTCTGAGCTATCAACTTTCTATCACTGAGACAAAATGCCTGAGATAGTTGGGCCTGGTGGTACAGACTTGTAATCCCAGCTATTTGGGAGGCTGAGGCAGGAGGACTGCAAATTCAAAGCCTTTGTCGAGCTAACTCCTAAGAAATTGAGTTGACTCCAAAAGAGGAGAGAGTTGTTTGGGCTCACTGTTTCCCGGTTCCAATCCCTGGCCAGTTGTTCTGGGCCTGTGGCAGCTCAGCACACCGTGGTGGGAACACTCGCTGCAGGAGCTGCTCAGCTAATGGGAAGTGACAGAGAGGACTGTCCTGGGATCCCATTGTTCCTTCTAGGGCACACTCCACAATGACCCAATTTCCTCCAACCTGGCCCTGCTTAGTAAAGTTTCCTCTCATTCCCCATTAGCAACACAGGCTGGTGAGCAAGCCTTTAACACACGGTCTTCGTGGGAAACAGATCCAAGCCATCCATCTTGCCAGTGTAATCGCTAAGGCTGCACTCTGCCCTGCGCTTGCTGCCACTTGGCACATCCATACTGCTCACACACGCTCCATGGCTCCATCAGATGTAACTTAGGCAACCTCATGTCCTAGTTTCATTTCTGTGGCTGGGATAAAATACCCTGACGGAAAGTAACTTAGGAGATAAGAGGTTTACTTTAGATTGAATCCAGTCCATCACTGTAGGGAGGTCAAGGAAGTAACTTCAAACAGCTGGTCACATTACACCCGCAGTCAGGAGCAGAACGCAATTCATACATGCTCATTTGCTTGCTTGTGCTCAGCTCAGCGTTCCCACTCTAACATATTTCGGCATCTCCTGCCTAGGGGATGGTGTAGCCCACAGTGGGCTGGGCCTTTCCATATCAGTTGACTTGAGACCAGCTCCACAGACATGCCTGAAGGCCAACCTGGTCTAGGCAATTCAAGTGAGGCTCTCTACCCAGGTGAGTCCAGGTCCTGTCGAATTGACACTTGGGGCTAGCCATGACGCTTAGAGTAAAAGAAAACATCACTAACAATTTTCAGCTGGAGACAGCAGAGCCTGAAGCCAAGTCTGGAACTCTGCTGAGAGCAGGCACCGTGCCACTTACAGCACACTGGGTGTGCTCTCGGAGCCCAGCCTACACGCAGGTCTTGGTGGCACTTCCCAACAAGGCCACTGGCCAGCTGGTGCAGAGATGCCTGTGTTCAGGACAGGCCGTTTGACAAGGCTTCAGTTCAGTAGCTACTTGGGAGGTGATTTCAGGAAACTCAGAGAAGAAGTGGGGAAGCGACAAAGGGACGTGGCCAAGTCAATACAGGTTTGTAGGTCAATGCAAGTTTGCATTATCTCTGCAAAAACAAACAAACTCCCCCCAAATCGGGGTGTGATTCTGCTGTCCCCTCAACAGACACTTGAAGAATACACCCCAGAATCCGAATTGTAGCTTCCCTTAGAGGCCAGGTAGCCAGGGTCATTGTCCTATGGGATCAATGCTCCTCAGGAAGCCACCTGCCGACAAGATCTGGTGCCCTGTTTGTTGAGCTGCTGAGTCGTCATTGGCTCCAGGATCCAGGAGGGTCCTCCAGCCTCACGCCTCTTCTCTCACTTCACCCACCCACTCAGGCTGTGTGGGCCTTTTCATTCATCCTGAGCTCTGTAATTACCACTTAATTTCCTCCTTCCATTAGTATTGCAAATGCCTCCAACAACATTATTTTCTTGCTTTATTTATGCGGCAGAAAAAAAGACACTTAGAAGCAAATTATGCTTGCCTCCATAAATCTCTACCTGTTTATCTTGTGTTTATGGAGTGTCTGTCATGGTGGTATCTGGGCACTTAGGCAGTCCCATTAGATCAAATTCATGACGAAAGAGAAGACCACTACCACTACCTCATCCTCCTGCCTCCTCCCCCTCCTGCTCCTCCTCTTAAGAAGTCTCTTGGGTAGCACACAGAGGGCCAGGGCAAGCAAGAACTGCCAGCCTGGGGCCTCTTGTTCTCCAGCCTAGATAGAGGAATGATTTTGGCAAGGAAGCACACTCCCTCCTGGAGGGTGGCATGGGAAGCTTGCAAACTAATTTGGAAGATCTATCAGAGGGTGGGTTTCAATATGTTGGGCATTTACCATTTGAAATGATTTCAGTTTCATTGCTCTCCAAATAGCAAATTGAGTCCATTTTTCACAAATGTGGTTTTGCACACTGAATGGCTTCCACTGGAAGCTGCTGAATGCTCACACCCTCTTTCTCATTCCAGAGTTGCCTAGGACTTGAAGTTTAAATACTGCTGAGTGTCTCTTAGTGATCATGCCGACAAGGCTGCTCAAGAGTCCAGTTCCCCGGGGGGGGGGCTGAGTACAGTGGTCAGGAGCTCTTGCTTCCTTCTTCTTGTTGCTCCTGGCCCATTCTCCCTGCCCTGTGTCTTCCTTGCCCTTCTGGATATTGAATCCAGGGCTTAGCAGGCAGGTGTTCCACCTCTGAGCTGTATCTCCTACCCTCATTTTACTGTTTATTTTGAGACAAGGTCTCAATAAACTACCTAGGCAGGTACTGAACTTGAAATCCTTCAGCTTAGCCTCCTAAGCAGCTGGGATAGCGGGCCTGGGCTGAAACCTGCCTGCCTCTATGACGTTTTGATTGGCCCCAGACCATCTTCCATTTTCTGGACTCCCTCTTACAGTTGTGACCTGGCCTTGTCTCTCAGACATTTGTGATTGCAGTTGGGAGTCTATCCCACACATACCACGCTGACTCTTGGGATCCCCCGACTGGGGCTGTTTCTTCTGAGGGAGTTTCCGCAGGTTCAGAAAGAATCCAGGAACTGTGTCAGGTGAGAAAACACAAGGAAGGAGTCTCTGACCTTGGAAAATTACAAAGCCATTTTGCTTAATTGTATTACTTATTGGTGTGTGTGTGTGTGTGTGTGTGTGTGTGTGTGTGTGTGCTTGGACTGAACCCAGTCTTTGTGTTTAAGTGCTGCACTACTGAATTCCATCTCCACCCCTATTTTTTAGGTGAAAGGATGAAGGGAAACCCCTGCCTGGGGGATATAGCTCCATTGGCTGACTGCTCACCTAGCAAGCCCTGAGTTCAGTCCCCAGAGCATCAGAAACTGGGTGTGATGGTGCAGGCTTTTATTCCCAATGCTCATGAGGTAGAGGCAGGAGGATCAGAAGTTCAAGATCTCTGTAATTGTCTGTCCCAGTTGTCAACTTGACAAAACCTAAAATCACCTGGGAGAAGGAACTCTGGGCACGTTTGTGTCAGAATCTTGATTATGTCAACTGACGTCGACTATGTGAGAGTAGAGAAAGCGGTCGGGGCAAAAGTATGCATGGCTTCGTTGCTCTCTTCTGATGCTTGCTGTGATATGGTCAGCTCCTTCAAGCAGCCATGTCTTGATTTACCTACCGTGATGGACTGTGACCTGGAGCGGAGGGCTGAAAGACACCCTTCCCCTTAGGGTGCTTTTGTCGGAGTGTCTCATCAAGGCAACAGGAAACCAAGACTTTCACTACATAGCAAATTAAGGCCAGTTGTGCTGTGTGGATTTCTTATCAACTTGACACAGGATGTAGTCATCTGCGAAGAAGAAACATCCGTCAAGGAATTGCCTCCATCAAACTGGCCCGTGGGCAAGTCAGTTAATGATTGATGTGGGAGGGCACAGCCAACTGTGGGCATGATCATGCCTGGGCAAGTGGTCTGGGTGATTTAAGAAAGGTAGCAGATCAATCCAAGGAGTGCAAGCCAGTTAGCAGCACCCGTCCATGCTCTTTGCTTCAGCTCCTACCCCCAGGCTCCCACCTTGCTTGAATTACCTCAGTGACGGACTGAGATGGGGACCCGTAAGCTGAATAAACTCCTTCTTCCCCAAGTTGCTTTTGGTCATGGATTTTATCACAGCAATAGGAAGCCAAAAAGGACAACTGTCTAGATTACAAGGGAGCTTGTCTAACCAAACCACCCAGACACAAACAAAGAAAACGCCAACAAACACGGTAGGCCAACTCGAGGTTTTTTCCCCTTGGCACCCCTCTGCCACCTGCCTGTTTGTGCAGCTGTTCCATCAAGAAGCTCACGTGAAGCCAGGGCTTTGAGAGTGTGAGGCCATAACTGAGGGCAAGCCTCCAATGGTCCCCTATTTAGTCAGACATAGGAAGTTTACACAGGCCTGTTCCTTCCTAGGGCCTTTTGAACCCCTTTCTGTCTCTCCCTTTGCTCATTTGAGTTCTTTCTCACAACCCCCTTCTGTCATTTCTGCAGGTTTCCAGTGGCAATGCCACGCCCTCCACACTGCCCTTACTGATTCCTGACAGATGGGTCCTGTCTGTAGCTTTGGGCCCCCTTCTGTGGAGAGGTTGCTGCTGTTCGCTTTTGCCTTATTCCTGCTTCTAGGCTGAGCTCTCTTTCCTTCTTTTTTTTAAAAGATTATTATTCATGTACTTATTTGTGTGTGTGCACACATACACACGTGTGGCATAGCTCTCATGTGGAAATCAGAGGACAACTTGCAAAAGTCAGTTCTCTCATCTCTCGTGTGAGTCTAGAGGATCGAACTCAGATTGTCAGGTTTGGTGGCAAGTGACTTACCAGCTGAGCCAGTTCAAAGGTCCTGAGATCTATCCCTCTGAAGATGAGAGCTGAGTTTCATTTATCAAAGGTTTCTAAATCCCAGCTCTTCTTGGGGCCAGATCTGAGACCCAGTTTGCCAGGGAGAGGTGACTGTTTAGAAAAGGAAGAAAGGAAGAAAAGGAATAGTTCTGTGGTGCTTCTAGAATCTTCTGTGTCCTTTATTACCACAGACTGGACATGTTCCAGCTGAGTCAGGGTTTCTAGGGCTCTAGGGATCCCAGACTTTGGCCTCCATTCCAAGCGACTGTACAACAATGAGGAGGGTTTCGGACATGGGAAGTGGAGCATCCATCAGGCCAGAGCTGTGAAAATAGCTACTATTACTATTACTGCAGCTACCATGGCAACTTGTTCTCTCATTACTGCTAAGCCTTCACCAATAAGAGTGTGGAGAGACTCCAGTTTCCAGGGCCTAAGGATTGTGACAGCAGAACTACCTTAATCCTATCCTGGGTCTATGTCAAGAATCTCCCTTTAACTATCCTTGGCTGCTGTTTTAGGATTCCCTAGAGGAACAGAATCAACAGAATGAATATCATACTAAAAGAGGATTTATTATGTTGCATTCTTTCACAATACGGTATGGGTCCTGCAACAGAGGCTATCTTTACATTGGAGAGGCTGAGCCTCTCAGTCCACAAGACTGGGTATCTCAGCAGTCATGCTTCAGTACTGAAGGCCTGGGGGATTTCTGGGAAGTCCTTGGTCTTCAGTCCATATCGGAAACCCAAAGAATCTGGGTCCTGATGTCAGTGAAGCATAGTGGTGGCAGCAGCAGCAGCAACAGAGTAGATGAACTTGGTAATAATATGTGAAGAACAAGAAGGCCTAAAGCAAAAGGTTTTCCTTCAGACGTCCTTGTATCTGGGGAGCTCCTTATATCTGGGGGACCTCCTTACATCTGGGCTACCACCAGAAACTGTCACCCACATTTAGGGTGGGTCTTCTCACTTCAATTAACCTAATAAATAAAATCCTTCACAAGTGTAACCAAAGGCTTGTAACCTAGCTGCTAGGAGTCAAGTTGAAAACTAAGACTAAACGTCACAATTGTCCTTGTCTCTGAGAACTCTTTAAGGACCAACATTTTCTTTATCATACAACTAGGGTTGGGGTTTGAGAACACAGCTCAGTGGTAGTAGAGTGCTTGCTTAGCACAAATGTGTGTGGCCCTGGGATTTTATCCCCGGTGACACAGAAAGATATTAAGAAAAAAAAAAAAGAAAAAAAAATGTGGGCTGGAGCTGGCTCAGTGGTTAAGAGCATTGCTGCTCTTCCAGAGGACCCAGCTCAGTTCCAGCACTCACAACTGTAACTCCAGCTCCAGGGGATTTAATATTTATGGCTTCCATATGTACTCACATAACTACACATCATTAAAATTAATTTTAAAAATCTTTAAAAAAAAAAGCATTGTGGTGGCAGATGTAGCCTTTAACCCCAGCACGTGGGCGTCAGAGGCAGGCATATCTTTGTGAATTCAAGGCCAGCCTGGTCTACATAGTGTGTTCTGGGCCATCCAGGGTTACATAGTGTGACGCTTTTTTTTTTTAAGTGCGTCCAAAGACAGTTGCATCATGTTTGACCGTCTATTCCAACAGGTGGAGCACAGAGACTAGCTTATAACAAATATTCAACCAGTGATAGCTGTGCCTACTCACCCAGTGCTACCTCCTTCTATCCACATCCCAGCACCATAGCAACCATTACTACCCTCATTTAACAAAGTGAGGAGCTAGGGCCTAGGGAGGCGAGGGCCTTACCCAAGGTCCTCAGCCAGTAAACAGTTGAATGTACAGAACATGAGCTTCCAGCTGCTACTATAATAAATTGACTGCAAACAGCACAAATTTGTTCTCTTCCTGGTCTGGAGGTTGGACATCTGTGGCTGCAGTCAGGATGGTAGCAGAGCTGGCCCTTCCTGGACACTCCGGGAGAATCTAGTCATTTCTTCCAGCTCCTGCAGGCTTCTGGAATTCCTTGCTTCATGCTGCTTCATCCCAATTTCTGCTTCTGTGGCTATCTTTTCTTCTCTATCCCTGCCCTTCTGCCTCCTCTCTGCCTCCCTGCCTCTCTGCCTCCCTCTTATGAGGACCTTTGAAATGACATGGGGCCCATTCCACTAGCTAGGATCTTTTCATCTCAAGAACTTCAGCTTAATCACAACTCGCATCTGTTGGCTGTTTAATGTAATGTTCATGATTGCTGAGAGTTAGGACCTGGAGTTGGATATGGTAACACATGCCTATAATACCAGCACTTGGGAAGCAGAGCCAGGTGGGTCACAAGTGTGATGCCAACCTGGGCTACATTGTGAGATACTATCTTTAAAAAACAAAAACTGTACAAAAAACCTTAGGATGTTGATATCTTAAAGGCCCATTATTTGGACTACACTGGTCTCTCTGAAGGTGGTGTGCAGGTGCGCCTTTAGACTATGTCCTCTCAAAGCTAGATAAAGACATGGGTGCAGATGTTGCCAGGAAACCCCAGTAGAGTACTGGGGATACAAGACAGGGAGGGGAAGAAGTTCTATCAAGGGTTCGCAAACGCACTAGTTGCTCCGGTGGCACCGGGCTCTCCTTCCGCATCAGTAGAGTTTCTCATCTGAGGAATGCTGTGTTCATGTCCAGGGCTGCTGGAGTGACGGGTCACCAATGAGGGTCTCACATTCCTGGAGACTAGAAGCCTGGAATTAGGGTGTTGTAGGTCTCTGAGTAGCCCAGGCTGAACTCAAACTCACAGTCTTCCAGCCTCAACATCCTGAGTGCTGGGATTAGAGGTGTGTGTCACCAAAGGCCTAGCTGCCTACTCTTCTTAAAGAATAATTGCTTTTAAATTTGGGGCTAATTTGAGTAATTCAGGAAGATTTCATCTTAAGGGCCTGGTTTGTGTCTGTAAAGTGTGTGTGTGTGTGTGTGTGTGTGTGTGTGTGTGTGTGTGTGTGTTCATGTGGATGCAGATGTACCTGTATGTGCTGTGTAGCAGCCAGAAGCCAAACCTGCATACTATTCACCAGGAGGGGAGGCGGAGTCTCCCATCTCATTCTCTGAGATAAGTTCTCTTACTGGGACCCAGGGCTCACCGTGTAGGCTGTGCTCTCTGGCCAATGAGCCCCAGGGACTTACCTGTCTCTGCTTCCCCATCACTGGCATTACAAGTCCTCACCACCACACTCAGATGTTGCCTCAATGTGGGGCTGGGAATGACAATCATACTTGCACATGCAATTCTTAACCATCTGAGCCATCATCACACAGCCTGCCAAGCCCCTTTCACTTAGTTAGAGCCTTCACAGGCTCTGAGTGGACCTTTATGCAGCCCGAATTCTAATTGTTCTTAATTAAAAACCCGGAGTCAGACATTAGAGGGTGAAGCTAAGAGATCAGAGAAGCAGTGCCTTCGAGACAGACTGTACCTCTACCGAATCCTCAGAACAAAAGGACGATCCTGTCCTCAGAGTGCATGCTCAGACTGCATCCTAAGACTGCCTCCTCAGACTGCATCCTCAGACTGCATCTCAGACTGTCTCCTCAGACTGCCTCCTCTGATTGCATTCATTCTCAGACTATCTCCAGACTGACCGCTGCCTCAGACTGACTGCTTCAGACTGCTGCCTCAGATTGCACTGAGCTCCTGTCTCCTCCCACCTTATGTTCCTCTCTCTGCCCAACCATATTCCTTCCTGTCTCCACCTCCCTAGTGCTGGGATTAAAGGCATGGGACTCCCAAATCCTGGGGTTAAAGATGTGTGTCGTCACCACTCCCTGGCTTCTAGTGCTTAGTTCTGCACTCTGATCTTCAGGCAAGCTTTATTTGTGAAAATACAAACAAAATATCACTACACCTTCAAAATCTACAGATGCAAAACTGAAGTGTCCACCTTCAAAGGGTGACAGACTTCAGCTAAGGAACTACCGATGTCACAAACAAATGCAGGGCAAGGCACAGGTGCATGCAGAGTTGCTTAGAATTCGCCTCAGAGAGCTGGTGACAGGGAGCCTTCCTGCATACCAAGTGTCCATCCCCGCCAAAGGCTCTGGCCTTGCCTCAGTCCCTGAATAGATGAATCAGCAGGAAAAAGTCTTGTCATTACAGGAAGCTGAAGAAATATGGAGGTGCTTGCATTTCGCTGCCCCTCCTCCACCAGCCCGTCAGGAGTTTGACTTCAAAGGAGCCTGGCAATGAGGCTGTCCATCTTTTTGAGCAGGCCAGGTGGAAAGAGGGGTGGGAGCATGACTGGGGGTGTAAGGAGAAGTTATTAGTTTGATGAATCTTCTTTTTAAGTCGTTCTCTACATGGGTTTTTCATGGTGTTATAGATTCAGCCATGCATTCCCTGAATTTGATGAATCCTTAAACACGGACCATTTGTCAAAATGGAGAAGTGAATGCAGTCAACTGCAGACACCGGCCCTAGGTGTCCCCTGTGTGTAACAAGGACACCCAATGATGCTCCTAGGTCATAGAGGAGCCTAGAGAGTCACAGTGGGGCTCAGGTCTTCTCGCTGCCTGCTTCACTGAGGTGGCATGCTGGGACACTGTGTCATATTCAATACATGCTGGTCAAAAGTCCTTCAATGTGTTTTCTGGGTCCTTGGATCTGGGGCTTGGGGTGGATGACCAACATGGATCTGTCTTGTACCTGCTCAAAGATGTTTCTCAAAGCTTAGTCTTCCCCTTGACTGTGCCAGCAGGTTCTCCTTGCTGGGCAGGGTGGCCATGCTGAAGACATGGCTCAGTGGATAATGTGCTTATTATACAAGCATGAGGACCGAGTTTGGATCCCCAGCCCCCACATAAAAAGATGGGCATGCAAGTACACCCATGGAATTCTAGTGCAGGGATGATGGAGTCAGGAGGGTTCTTAGGGTCTGATGGCCGCTCAGCCTAGTGAGCCCGTGAGTCTCAAGTTTAGCGAGAGACCCTGTTGCAAAAATAGAAGGCGGAGAGCAACCTTGGTTAATGTAGAAAAATAGAAGGCAGAGAGCAACCATTAACTTCTGGCCTCTATATGCATACGCACCCCTCATATGAACACATATATACACAGACAGGTGCATGCATGTGTGTGTGTGCGCGCACACACACACACACACAGGAGAGGAGAGAGAGAGAGAGAGAGAGAGAGAGAGAGAGAGAGAGAGACACTCTATACATTTGTATTTGTCTGCTTGCTGTTCTTGGAACCCGAGGGAGCCAAACTGGGACCCATTAGTACAATCACTATAGCCAAGAACCAGAGGAGCCTTCTGGATGACTGGGGGCTGGGGACTGAGGGCTGGATATGGGCAGTGGGATGGCTTGGATATAGTTTGTCCCCTACAGGCTCATGTGTTGGAAGTTTAGGCTTCAGCATGGCAGTGCTGAGTGGTAGAACCTCTAAGAGGCAGAACCTCTTAAAATATAGGTCTTGGGGCACTGCCCTCAGGCAGGATAATGCTGGTCTCTTGGTGTGAGTCCTCATGAGAATGGCTTGTGATGAAGAAAGACCACTGGTTTTCAGGCAGGGGCAAGGCCCCCCATTGACCCAATTGTGCCAGTAAAGCACAATTCACTTTCTGTCCTCATTGTGCTTTTGTTTGTTTTGATGGGATTAATGAAAGGGACACAAAATTCTCTAATCTTTTTGTTTGTAATTTGAGGTCAGTCTCCAGAGTGCCATTTGTTTTGATGGATGGGAAGCCTGTGCAGGGGCTGAGCTGAATGCAACATGTAGAACAGACCCTCTGCCTTGGGTGTTGGAATCGTGCCCAGGCTGAGCCGATGAGCCTGATCCCTCAGGTGTCCTGACTTGGCACATTCTCGAGTCTCTCTGCTCACAGCCACCTGGAAAACACAGGGGCGTTTCATTGCAGCAGGCCAAGAGATGTAATGCTCAGACTGTCTCTCTCTCTCTCATGTATGTACACATATGTGTGTGGGTATATGCATGTGGAGGCTACATGAGGATGTTGGGTGCCTTCTTCTGTGACTTTCTACCTTATTTCCTCGAGACAGGGTCTCTCACTGAAGTTGGTTTCTCAGTTAGGCTGGCAACTGGCAACCCACGAGGCCCCAGTAATCCTCGTGTGTGTGTGTGTGTGTGTGTGTGTGTGTGTGTATGTGTGTGTGTGCATGAGAGAGAGAGAGAGAGAGAGAGAGAGAGAGAGAGAGAGAGAGAGAGAGAGAGCTCACGCAGTGGAGATCAGAGGAAGGCTAGCAGCAGTAAGTCTTTCCCTTCCATCGTGGACTCCAGGGATGGAGCTCAGTCATCGGAGCTTTTACCCAGAATCACCTCCCAGCCCCGCTCCCAGCTTTTTATGTGCATGCTGTGGACCCACGCTCAAGTCCTCATTTCTGTTTTTAGCAGCCATCTCCCTGGCTGAGCAATGGCTCTTTCGGCACCCTTTGATTCAGTGATGATCTGTCTTTTCCATTTGGCCCGTGGCGGCCCACATAATTCCTAGGCTCCAGAATATCCATTTCTTGGCTAAAGCCAAATCTGAAACAAGGAGTAAGGAGGTCTTTACAGAGTGAAACTGAGTCACCCATTGGATGAAAAGAGCCATGTGCCCAGTGGTGTTTGCCTGTCCTAAGGCCACAGCTAGAGTCCAGCCCCAGGGGAAGAGCAATGCCTTCGAAATGTCTGGTAGGCAGACATAGTTACTTCCTGCTGCTCCACATGAAGCACTGAGTCCAACTTAATGAACCAAGGAATATAATTGGGGTTCCTCACAGGACCATGGGCAGTTTAGTAATACACCATGAGGAGTCTCCCCTAGCAACTGTTTACCATCCTTAAGGAGAGCAGGGCTTTGTAAGTCTCCTGAGCCCTCCCCTCCTTCCATAAGGGATCTTGTAGTTGTCTCCCAAGGAAAGTCATAGGTGCTCTGATTTCAAGATGGTTATGGTGACTTCATGCACAGAGAGAGTTGCACAACACTGCTCCCTGTAGGTGGAAAATATCCTAACTGAAATATTATCAACCTTGCCAGCCTACACATAAGCAAGGACATGGGACACTGTAGAGCACTAGTTATCTTCCCTTCATGATTATGGGGGTCTATTGTGGTATCATGGTCTTGTACTCTGTAAAGATTTGTCACTTGTATTGGTTTAATAAAATGCTGATTGGTCAGTAGCCAGGCAGGAAGTATAGGCAGGGCAACCAGAATAAGAGAATTCTGGGAAGAGAAAAGGGTCAGTTTGCAGACACCAGCCAGATACAGAGGAAGCATAATGGGAATGCCTCACTGATAAAAGGTACCAAGCCATGTGGCTAACACAGACAAGAATTATGAGTTAATTTAAGATGTAAGAGTTAGTTAATAAGAAGCCTGAGCTATTGGCCAAGCAGTGTTGTAATTAATACAGTTTCTGTGTGATTATTTTGGGTCTGGGATGCCTGGAATGAATGAACAGCCTCCGTCTACAGGGGTCTACTTATTGAGGCTATCACTGCCACTGCCTAGACCCAGGAGAGATCAGAGAACACACAGCAATCCCAGGAAAAGATCCAAATTCAAATTTCAAAGTATGCTTCCCACATCATGGGCATCATTTTGCACCATCACAAAAATCGAAGAATTCTAAATCAAACTATGTTAAGCTGGAGAGTATGCATATAACATGCAAGTGTGTGTGCGTGCGTGCGTGTGTGTGTGTGTGTGTGTGTGTGTGTGTGTTTATGGCTCCTAGTCCAAAGCCTGAGAACTATATGTAAATTTAGAATGTGCACTCTGCAGTTATTGAGGTTCTCAAATGTTCTTGCCAGTTGCTAGTAGGGTATCCCCCTTGATTCCCTTCTTCCCACTTTCCCCTTCCTACCCTTATTTTTGCCTTGTCACTGACTAGGAAGAGAGGCTGTTTTAGTTACTGTTTCTATTATGATAAAACACTATGATGAAAGGGTTTATTTTGTCTTATAGCTTGTAGCCCATCACTGAGGGGAGTCAGGACAGGCACTTGAGGCAGGGGCTGGTGCAGAGGCCATTGGTGTAGGAGGTCCTTCTATATTTGTGTTGCTTTCGTTGGTTGAATAAAGAAACTGCCTTGGCCTTTTGATAGGGCAGAAATTAGGTGGGAAGAGTAGACAGAAGGGAATGCTGGGAAGAAGGACAGACAGGCAGACACCATGATTCTCCTGCCCAAGATGGACGCTGGTTAGACTTATGCCGGTAAGCCACAGTCAAGTAGCAATACAGATTATTAGAAATGGGTTAAATTAAGATGTGAGAATTAGCCAATAAGAGGCTAGAGATAATGGGCCAGGCAGTAATTTAATTAATACAATTTCTGTGTGATTATTTCTGGTGTAAACTAGCCAGGTGGTGGGACGTGGCACCTCGTACAACAGGTCATGGAAGAGTGCTGTACTTGCTCCCCATGATTTGCTCAGTATACTTTCTTACAGAACCCAGGACCACCAGCCCAGGGGTGGCACTGCCCATAGTAGACTGTGTCCTCCTCCATCAGTCTTCAATCTGGATGGAGGTATTTTCTCAATTGAAGTTCCTCTTCCTAAATAATTTAGCTTGTGTCAAGTTGACAAAAATGTAGCCAGCATAGAGGCTGGTATCAACATCTCCCTGGCTGCTAACCAAGCATCCAGGTGTGGGGTGATAAAATGGTCACATTTCGGAAGGGGTAAGTCACACTTGCCTGAGGAGTGGGAAAGGAGTCGGAATCCATCTTACATCTTCCCCTGACTCTGGAGCCTGCAGACTTCCCTAGGAAACCAATGGAAGCCATCACCCAGGAGCAGGCCTCAATCAAGAGCCTAAGGCAGTTGGGGACTAATGACCCAGAAGCGGCATCCCTTGAGTAGGAGGTCTCTGAGGGGTGAGGTCTTCTCTGACTCTCAGAGTTGGCTGAAAGACAGCCTCAGCTGTTAGCCCTCAGCCTTATTTAGTATTTTGTACCTCATATTTTGTATCTTCTATTTTTGAAACAGTCTCTCAGTGGCCTGAAGCTCACCATGTAGACCAAGTTGACCGACCAGTGAGCCCCATGGAGACTTCTGTCTCTGCCTTCCCTGCACTGGGGTTACAAGTACCTGCCGGCACTCCTGGTTTTCTAAAAGTGTGGGTTCTAGGGCATCAGTTTCTCATGCCTGTGGGACAAACACTTGATCACCCGAGCTTTTACCCCAGGCAGTAACCTTCCTTTTATTGGCTGACTCTCCATGCCTGCTCCCTCTCTACACAGTTCACTTCGTTTCCTAGGATCCGGGTTCAACACTGCCCTTGTGCTTGCCACTTTCTCTCTGGGGATACTTTGGGAAGGGGTGCTGGGGAAAGTGTAGAACATCTCTTATACAAGAGAGGAGTCAGGACAGAGAATCCAGGCCCAGGGGATGGCCTCCATCCCCATGTTTACCCCTCCACCCCCAGGACTCTCCTTGGGGAGGGACCTGGCGCAGTAAAAAGCATATTACAGTTCCAAAAGAACTTCCATTCTGCCTGGGGCTGAATGGCTGAGATCAATACTGGATGAGTGTCAGCAGGACACTTGTAGTGACAGATCCCAAGCCACATCCACCAATATAGCCTTTTGTGTAATAAAGGACATTTTGAGTTCCAACTTTCAGACATCTGTGTCAATTCCTCAATTGCTTGGGGAGGGGACGAAGGGAGTGTTATTTACTGACCCTCCTAAACCCCTGATATTTATCACTATGTGCCCAGAACCTAAAAGTGCCAGGGACATAATAGGTACTCATTCATATTTGTTAAATGGAGGGAAAAGTGACAGCAAAATTCAAACCCACGTCTGTCTTCCTCCCAGGCCATAGACTCTCTCTAAGCCCTTTTCTAAGAAAGTCCTTCTTAGTCCTGAAGAAGGACTGGGTTAGGGCTTTCCCAGGAGATGTAGTGAGGTCTGTGGATAGCTGGCTTTGCTGCACTTCTGCAAAGAGAATGCTCTCTGTCTGCAGAGCCCATAGACAAGGTGAAGGCCATAGTTCTGCCCTGGGGAAGCTGGGGCATGGCTAGGGCTAAACAGATCTGCCTGTGTTCTGCTGCCAGCCTTGTCTAATCACAGCACTATGTGTTTTGACTGAGCGGCTCTACCTGCCTCTCGGGAGTGATGGGAAGATTAATACCCGTTTAGCAAATTACAGCTTCCCTAGCACCTCCCGCTCTTGGGAGAGTGGGAGCCGGGGAAAATACAAACAAACTCATGCTCTATGTCATGGGTTGGTCATAGAGTAGACAGCTGGGCTCAACACCATGAAACGCGGAAGCTCAGCAAGTAAGGGGAGACCTGTGGTCTGCCAAAAAAGAAGGCCAGGGAATGCCAAGGCCACTTTCAGGTAAACACTCACAGGAAAATCTGGATGGAAATGTTCTGGAAATATAGCAAGCAGGAGCTTGTGGCCTGGGCATGTCCCTTAAAAGCTCAAGGTAGGAAAGAAAGGTATACTATCCTCCATAAAAGCCTGGTTCTCTTCTGGGCTATTTCTGTTGTTCTCAGGGGCGGCCTCATGGCCCCCATTTATGCCAGGCATGTGCTCAGCTGGTGGTGTGTGGCTAAACAGCTGAAAGGAGAGAGTCAGTGGCAGGTCTGAAGGGAAAGACAGTGCAGGGGACACACGCATTGTCTTGCTCACATGTCTTCCATGCCCCAACAGAGCCAGCTACTGGCATCTGAGGACCCTCCAGCAGAAGACTTTCTGTCACCCGAGGGGGGTCTCTGTCAGAGGCACACAGGATCTAGAAGATGGCTCTGCTGTCCCCATACTCTGAAGTGCAAGGCTCTGAGGTTCCCCAGTCTCTCAGAGGTGCCCAGTGGGGCTAAGGCCCAGTAGCCCCCAGTGGGGTGACCTTGTTAAAGTCCCATTTTGGTCTTCCATTCTCTCTCATCCCCGTTCACCCTACTTCAGTTCCCTCAAATAAATTTAACTGGTCTCAGGGGCTACTTCCGAGGGAGCTTAAACTAGGTCAGAAACTGGAAGGAGAGGCTTGGGGTGTCAAGGAAAGGGGGAGTGTGGAAAATGCCTGGAGCAAGGCTTGGAACCAGCCTCCTGGCTAAGCTGACTTCCACAGAAGAGGAAGGCAGATAGGAGGTAGGGAGGGGGAGGAAAAGGAAGAAAAGGAGGGGGAGGAAGGAGAGGGAGAAAGGAGGGGGATTCTCTCTTCGTGTCTACCAAACCTCCATCATCTTTTCTCCAAACTTCCAGCTCCACCCTCTCTCTCTGATGACCCCTGTCTGTTTTTCCAGAACAGCAACAATGTGCTGACAGAACCTGTCCATCTGGGAGAGAAAAACTTCCTGATGACAAACCTCTGGGAGAGTTCCAACCTGCTCTCGACAGCCCAGCCTCTGGCTTCACACACACACACACATACACACACCCACCACACACACACCCCACCCACACCACACCACACCACACCACACCACACCACTGTCCCATAGATGAGATTTCAGATCTGGAATGTGTGGTCCTGGGCAATCCTGAGGTTGTGTTTCAAAGGGATAGCTGACAGAGTGGGCTATGGTTGGTTCAGAGGACTTTATTTCCTGACCTGGTCTCATGTGACGATTCTGTGCCCTGGCTGTCTGGGAAAGGAATGGAAAATTCTGACTATCCCCTGCTGAAAACAGAGTTCCGTATTTCATGGTTTATTTTCCCTTGCTCTCTGGTTTTCAGTCGCTCAAGTTTTATTAGTAGATATTAATTATACATAATCATGGGTTTCATTATGACATTTTCATACATGTATATAATCATTTTGATTATATTAAGCCCTCCCCCATTGCATTCTCTTGTTCTCCTCCCACCCCACAGGTTCCTTTTCTTGTCCTGACTGTCCCTATTTTCCTTCCATGTCCTTTCTGCGTAGAATGCAAGAGCTCAACCACCATCTCCTGCCCGGGAACCAGGGTCCCCTGGTGCTCCACCCCTTCTTCTAGCACTGCCATTCTTCCACCTTCCCTTCTTAGGATGGGCATTCTGGGAGAACCAGACTGTGGTAGAGAGGGCAAAGAGAAGCCCGTGCAGCTGAGGGAGGTTGGTTGGGGTCCTAGGCTTCATTCATAGGATTCTAAAGGATTCTCACTTGGTCTCTGGACCAAAGCCCAGGACATAAGAAAGAGAGAGACAGATCCAAGAGGGAACATGTTGGATGGTGTTCTTTGTAGTGAGGTAGGCAGAATAGGTAGAGAGAGTGGGTACAGGGGTGCTAGTGGCTGTTTAGTGTTTGCAAGTCCTCTCAGGAATTCATATTACATGAGTAAACAGTCATCTCAGCAGTCAGGAGATAAAGAAACTGGATCACACTCCAAGTCTTGTAGCCTCTACGCCATTCCAGGCTTCCGGCATAACTGTTCCACCCAGTCCCTCTAGGGGTTGAAAGAGCCAGGCAACAGGCTTTGTGCCTATGGGCTGCAAGTCACCTTGGGTCTCAGTGTGCTCACCTCAAGAGGAAGCCAGGAGGGCTCCTCTAGGCCTTCCTCTGCCAACTCAGCTTATGCAGAGGGCTCTGTGGCCTAGCAGACTAATGGGTCAGAACAGGTCAAAAGGTCCCACGAGTGAGCATGGTATGACTTCCAGGAACTTGAGGTAACTGCTCTCCTCTGGCATCCAACCTCTTTGATTCTTCCATCTCCAGTTTCCAGAAATATCTCTATCTGCAGTGTGTGGACCTGATCGCCAAGTCAAGATGCTGTGTACTTCAGGGAATTGAAGTACTCGAGCCCCAAAGAGCTGCAAACACTGCTTCAGTGTCTCCGGGCTTCAGCGGTCAGGAACTCAGGCAGTGTTCGGCCACATAACTCTTCTCGGGAAGGCAGGGAGCAAGGTGTCTCTGCGGTGCCTGGTCTTGTGTGAGCCAGCTTTAGCAGGAACAAGGAGGCACTTTGGTCACCCTCGTGTGGCTGAAGCAGTCACAAGTCTCCTTTCCTGATTTAAGAGAAGACCCAGACCCCACATGTCACTGGAAGGAATGTCAAAACATTGAGGCCAGGGCTTGAATTGGTAAAGTGTCTGCCATGCAGCTATGAGGACCCGAGTCTGATCCCCACACACACAAAAAAGTGGGTGCTGTGGGGTTTCTAATCCTAGCACTGGAAAGTCAGGGAAAGGCAGGACCCTAGGATTTACTGGCTTGCCAGCCTAGTCTAATCAGTGAGCTTTAGCCTAGTGAGAGACCCTGCCTCACAAAAGAAGGTGGATGACTCTTGACAAATGAGAGCCGAGGTTGGCTTCTGACTCCCCCTCACAGTCCTAAGTGCCCTCACATGCACGTGAGCACTCACGCACGTACACACGTGTATGCACACAAAGACACACACGATAAAAAATGAGGTCATGTTTTCAAAGCATCGTAACTGGTTAGGGAGAGGATATAGCTCTATGGCAGAGCACATGCTTCAACTCCCAACACCAAATCAGAAAATAAAAGAAACTGGTAGCAATGGCCCAGCTGCCCAAGTTTGCTCCCGCCTCTTCCTTCCCTCCATCCTCCTCCCCACGGGCATCAAGGCTCCCACCAGAGAGTCAATGCTCACTTCCTGTCTTGAGTCAGATCCAAGCACTCACTTTTCAAAGCTGTCAAGTCTTCACATGTTACTCCTCTGGGGCATTTTCGCTTGAAAATGGCAGCCTCGGATTCGTGGCATTCATTGCAGCCTCATAATGCTGGCATTCATTGCAACAAAGGAATGCGTTACTAATGGTGGAATCCAGGCATTTAGTACTGGCCAGTCAGGAGTATATTTTTCCCACCATGAGACTGTCCTGTTGTAGACAGATGGGTTTTCAGCTTACCCTGAACCCATAAACACTGAACTATGGCTGCTGGGGCCTAAAAGGATCTTAGACAGAAGGTTCTTCACACTGTCCCCCTCAACTGGTCATGCTGGTGGCCAGTTAAGAGAACTATATGGATTTCCTGTTGGGCCATCTAAAGCAGAGATGAAAGAGAGTGTGTGCACAGAACTTCGGTTTGTTTGAAATGTAAAATATTAATGTAGTATTGGCTTTCTTGAAGCATCCTGGGTTCTCTTTCCTTGTTATTTTATTTCTCAGCACTCCTGATAACCAGGCTATCAGACTCAAGGAACAGGGGAGGAATGGGATGTCAGCATAGTCTTGAGTGATGTCCATTTCTAGCAAGAGCAAAGAACCACATTAGCCTGTCTCACACTCTCAGCCAGCATTTGATTGTCTTGCAAGCTGGGTCTTTTTCTTCCTTTGCCTTTGCTTCCCTTCACCCCACCTCCTTGTTTTCATAGGATTTTGCCAAGGAACCAGGCTGTCCTGGGACCTTTTTCCCTTTTCTTTTTGAGATCATAATATAATAACATCATTTCCCCTTCACTTTCCTTCTGCCAAACCCTCCCACATACCCCCTCCTTGCTCTCTTTCAAATTCATTGCCGTGGAACTCTTGATCTTCCTTCCTCCACCTCTCAAGTAGTAGGATTACAGATATGGGCCACCATGTCCATTTGTGGCTCAAACAGTTTTAAACAAAGTTTATAGCCTTACTTTCAGGGGACGATGTGGAGAAACTTCTGGAAGGGTCTGAAGGGGGATACTTCAGGTGTCGGAAGTGTCTTTAAGAAGCATGCCTATATCTCTGCACCATTCTAAGTGTCTGTCATGCACTGGCTCCATTTGGGTGGCACAGCCACCTGGAAAGTGGGTACCAGACATATCCCTTTCTGATGAATGAGGAACCCGAAGCATGGAGAGATTAGGCAAATAGCCCAAAGACAGAGCCCAGGTCCAGCGCCTGCCAGCCTGCCATGCCTTTTTGTGGCCTGCTTATGTGTTTGTTCCACAGTTCCAGGATAAATTCAGATCAAATTCAGACCCAGGCCGCTGCCACTTAGGGAAGGGACCTTGCTATAATTTAAATCTGAGTTGCCTCTCCCAGGCTGGGGAGCTTGCTTTCTAGCTGGTGGCTGTGTTTGGGGAGAATGTGGAATCTTTTGGAGAGGAGGTCTGGCTGCCAGAGGTAGGTCACTGAGAATGAGCCATTGGGGCTTGCTAGTCCCACCTCAGTTTTGAATTCTACCTCTGCTTCCTAGGCAGAACGTTCCCCAACACAAGTTCCCATTGCCATGAACTGAACACACCACTACTATGCCTTCCCCATCACAGCAGACTGAGAACCCTGAAGTCATGAGCCCAAATAAAACCTTCCTCCATTCTGTCATTGCTGCCAAGGTCACCGGAACAGCCTGGAACTGCAGCTCAGTTGGCTGAATGCTTGCCTACCATGCCAGGCCCTGAGCTTGGTCCCCAGCACTGTGTTGAGCTGGGGAGACTTTTAATTCTAGAACTAGTGGTGAGGGCAAGCAGGAGCAAGTTAAGATCATGCTCAGCTACACGTCAGCTTCAAGGTCAGCATGGGCTACTTCAGATTTGTCTTATAAACAAAACGAAACAACAGTGGCAAAGAACCCCCAACTCCTCCACACAAAGTAATCCAGCTGATTGGTGAGCTGATGAGGAAGGAGGAAAGAAAGAAGGATGCCTGGGAAGTTTGACGTAGTGCGGCTCCTTAGGAAGCAAAAACCAAAGTCCTTTTTAGAAACTGGCTGCCACCGATTTCTCAGAAAATTAGGAAACAGCCTTCCTCAAGACCCAATAATACCAATTTTGGGTATATATCCAAAGGATGCTCAACTGTGCCACAAGGACATGTGCTCAACTATGTTCATAGCAGCATTGTTTGTCATAGCCAGAACCTGAAAACAACCTAAATGCCCCTCGATCAAAGAATGGATAAGGAAAATGTGGTACATTTACACAATGGAGTACTACATAGCAGAAAAAATAACAACAGCCTGAATTTTGCAGGCAAATGGATGGAGCTAGAAAACATTATTTTGAGTGAGGTAACCCAGACACAGAAAGACAATTATCACATGTACTCACTCATAGGTGGTTTTTAAACATAAAACCAAAAAAGCCAGCTTACAAACCACCATCTCAGAGAATTTAGACAATAATGTGGACACTAAGAGAGACTTACATAGATCTAATCTACATAGGAAGTAGAAAAAGACAAGATCTCCTGAGTAAATTGGGAGCATGGGGACCTTGGGGGAGGATTGGAGGGGGGAGGGGAGCGGAGAAAAATGTAGAGCTCAATAAATATCAATAAAATAAAAAAAGAAAGAAATTGGCCGCCACAGAACACTACAGCGAGCCCTTTCCCACCTCTAGGACATCTGGACCCTGGGCCTCCAGTGCCCGGTTTCCTCCACCGTAAGCTTCTAGAAACGCTGTCTCCAGGCTCCCACAAGCTGCTGCTTCCCTCCACTTGCCTTCACCAAGCACAGAGTGCTGGCCTTTATCTGAGAGAGATGTCCTGTACTTGGCACAAAACCCAAAGAGTGGGAAAAGCTGAGGGCCTGCCTGGGTTCTGCCTTAATTAGCCATAGCATCTCAGGCCTTGCTCTCCCTCTCTCTTTCTGCCTTTTTATCTAAGAGCTAAAGATTGAGACTATTTCATCAAGGTCCCATGCCCGTGACAGCTCACAACTTCCACTAATGAGAAAGGTGAGGCAGCGAGGGCCCCGAACTCAGAGACAAAAGCTGCAGAGCATAAGAGAGTGGGGAGGGGAGCAGTGAGCCTCGCCAAACCTTTTGGAAACAGGGCAGGGAGATAGCGTGGTCTTTTCTATCTTCCAGAATCATTGCACCTCCCACCGTACTGCTGACCTGCTGGATGACGAGTGGAGATTCTTTTAGTGGGGACACATCTATCATTGCACACTGATTTCTACCCGGAAAGATTTAGATGCAACTCTTCCTCCAAGATGAAGTCATTTCATTGACTTAAATCCATATAAGAATGTAAAGAACTGGCATGAGATTGGATTTAAATAGTAGTCTCTGGGGAGGAAAGGCCTGAGCAAGAAGCATGGAGACTGAAGCAAGAAAGAATATCTCAAAATGCTCTTGGGCAGAGGGCTATGGAAAAAGCCTGATACACTGTTGTAGTCCCTTGAATCCATTTACCATATGGGTGAAGTTTCTGCTTTTGAGAACCAGAGAGGCCTGTCAAGCTGAGGTGTTGGGGGATCCCCAAATATTGGATCTCCTAAGTCTGCCTTGTACTCAGATAAGCAGCCAGAAGGACAAGGCTGTTTTCTCGAGGATATGGAAGCAGACTCATGCTCACCTGGCCTGGGACTGAGGCACACAGACTTGTAGAGGGATGCCATGGCCACTGAGTGAACAGGTTCTGTGTCTTCACACAGCCCTGTGGGCACCTTGTGCCTCCAGAGTCCTCCCTTTGATGGGAAATAGCAGCTTGTATTTGAACCCACTGCCCCTGCATATGACATTCCACAGGACTCACTAAAGAAGGCTGGGGATGTTTGTTTCTCATTGCAACTATCATGATAGAATGACTGTGAGGGATGGAAGATGCATCAGTCCAGAGGCTTTAGGGACCCTGGCCCTGGCTGCCATTATATGGGGCTCTGAGTCACGTGGACCAGTGGCTCACGATCCAGGGGGTGATCCAGCTAAGGGTGGAGAAGGGATGGGTTGCTAGTGCTGACCTCTCATTCCAGACAGTTTGGGAACCTGTATCACAAGCATGGAGAGCCCAGGGCTTCCAGTGGGTAGTCTGGGAAATCTGAAGCCATGTCCAGTTAGCACATGCCCCCGAATGAGTGGCTGTTTCACTTGGACACCAACCTGCAAGCCTTCACCTAGACAAGTCACCCAAACTGCCGTTTCTACGTCCTGAAGATTCTCCTGATGTCCTGAGCCCTGCTGTGACCACATGATCTGAGCACAGAGCTGAGTGCTTGCGGCAGGGGGCCTCTCTCCCTCAGGCTGGCTGGCTGAGCATCCTCATCACTCCAGTTGTCCCCACAGGCCTTGCCTGTCTCTTTTGCTTCCTCCGTCTCTGTTTCCTACTCTTCCTTATCCTTTTGTAATGCTGGCTTGGCTCAGGGTCAGAGTACTCGCTCGGCCCTGGGCAGTGGAAACTGGTTTCCAGGCAACCCAGCCCTGGGAGGAGTACTTTGTCTACTGGGCAAGAATCTGAAGAGTCTGATGCTGGTGATGGATGTGAGTCTTCAGCTGACTTCTACCAGAGTCAGGCTGAGGAATACCTAGGCTGCAAGTGAGCTCCCAAGCCCCAAGCCTCCAGTGAGAACAGGTGCCTGAGAACTAATGCTGCCTGCTCAGTGGGAGGAATGTGTCCCTGGTAAAAGCAAATGCAGTGGCTCAGGTTTGGTCAATGCTAAGGCTCTGAAAACCTGAATCCAGTGGCCTTCCTGTCCTTTTGGAATTAGCTAGGAGATGAAGTCACCAGGACAGATGCAGAGACAAATGCAGAGGCACCTTCAAAAACCTATGTCCAAAATGGAGGGTTTGTCCTGAAGACCATGAGAAGATAGTCTCCCTGACCTGGGCTCAAGGTCGAAGGGACCCGAGTTGGCCTGACCTATAGGTAGCTTGGTAGTGTGCATCTGCCAGCTCCTTCAGGAGATGTCATGTATGCGAGTCCTCAGGTAGTCTTACAGAAGGAAGAGTGACATTTTGTAGCCAGGTGGCAGAAGAACACCACAACGGTATTATTAATGCAAGTGAGCACAGAATAGGAGAAAACACAATTTGGGGCAGCAAAGCTGGTAAGGGCCATCGAGGCAGGAAATTGATAGCACCCCTAGGCTGAAGGCATGCACAAAGGAGCCATTAAGACTTTTGCCATTAAGAGTTAACACAGGACACCCTTCAGGAGCAAGGCACAGGTGATACAGGATGGTAGGGTCAGAGGGAGTGTGGGGGCAGATTGGTTAGCCCTCTGCCCCCAGATCCTCAAAGGTGAAAAGACAAGAAGGTGCATCCAGGAAGCCTCCTGCCACAGCTCCTGGGATGCCAAATGGACCCAGGGGTGGGAAGCAGATCCAGAGAGACCAAGAACTTCCAGCTGAGGCAGAGCATCCTGCCTGTGCTCAGGAGATGGAGGGCCGAGGAGGGAGCATGGGCTAGAGGGGCTAGTCATGGCCTCTTTGCCAGCAGGTGACACCATATGGCTCATGAAGTGTGGATTCTTCCTCTCCTCCCTGAATAGAATGGCCACTGCCTGAGCCTGGAAAAAGCAGAGCTTCTTTCCTGCTAGCTATTATTGTTCTAGATAGTTCCAACTTATCCCTCAGATCCCTTATCCCCTCTGGGATCTGCTTACATTCCCTTCTCCATTGGCTGGAGGTCAACGCTCTCATTTTTGTTCCCAAAGTGGCCCAGCCCCATGCTTGTTCATAACATTACTGTGTTGATGGCACCGTGTGAGACCATCAGGAGCTCCTTGAGGGCCCAGCTGGGCCGGAACTAGACCCTGGATGGGCTTTGCCAGCAAATGGGTCCTTAATAAAGATGCATGAAAGAAGAATTGTCTGGAGTTTGTCAGGTGACACTGGTGACCTCACCTCCTTGAGAGGGCAGTGGGTGTTTTGATGTTCAATACAGGTATTATGACTCTCTGGCTTTAGACTGCACACATAAAGCAGGTGGCACCCGAGTTTCCGTGGAGCAGAATCTCCCAGGCTGATCTAAGTAGTTGTGCTTGCTGAAGCAATGAGTAATTCCTTCCTGGAACTGTAATTTCAACAGCACAGTGAGTGGGAAAAACAGCAAGTGGCGACCTCCAGCCTCCTATTTATGAAAACAATAGCTCAAGTTTATAGTATTAGCAGTAACCATAGCCACTTTGCTTCCTCTCCTGCCACCCTCTCATCACGTGCGTGCATGCATGCGTGCTTGCACACACACACACACACACACACACACACACACACACACACATACACACAAACTTACGGAAATGCAAACAGGAAAGCACAAGTTGAAACAAACACATGAGCTCTGAGACACCTGTGTACATACAAGTTCACGAGCATTCATGAGCTTCTGCACACACCTGCATTTCCATGACGACACTGGGCCTGGTGTGAGCAAAAGACAAAGACTAAACGCATGCTGCCCTCTGGGAACTGATCTCACCGGCACTGGAATGAAGCCACTCAATCACATTCCAGCACTTTCCAGCCCTTTATTGGACTTCACAGGGTAATGAGTGTGGAAGAGGCCCTCCTTGGCTGTATGCTCCTGGGCCAACAAGGTGGCAGGGCTCTTTGGCAGAAGTGAGCTGCGATGCTGGCTACAGAATAATTTAAAGTAAAAATAAATGCTTGGTGCCAAGGCACCAATAATGAAGGTTTCCTGTAAACCCAGAGAACCGTGCCCGCCTGTGAGACTCGGTTCCCAGCTTCAGCCTCAACCCTAGGGTCTCATAAGATGTTTCCTGGCTGCTTTATCCTATTTCCCTATAGGAAGGAAGTCATGCTACTTGGGGTTCTTTACAAGAAACAGAGTTAGCCCCCCTGATACTTCAAGTAGGAAGGGATTAAAACCCTCGAAGCTGGAGCTCTCTGAGCTGTAGGAAGGCATAGTAGTCTCCTGAGACTTTGGGTGACCATGCATTGGGCAACTTAAAGCAACGGAAACCAGTTCTTTTGTGGTACTACAGGTCAGAAGGCCAATTGTAGGCCATGCTTCTTCTGGCAGCTCTAGAAGGGGGTTCCTCTGTCCTGGCTTCATTTCTATTGCTGGGATAAAATGCCCAGACAAACAGTAACTCGGGAAGGGAAGGAGGATTCCTTTGATCTTGCAAGTCCAGGTTGCAGTCCAACATAGCAGGGAAGTCAAGACGCCAACTCAAAGCAGCTAGTCATATCCCAACCACGGTCAAGAGCACACGCTTACTGCTGAGCTCACTTTTTCTACTCTTATGAAGTCCAGGACCCAAACCCAGGGAGTGGCAGTAGGCGGGGTCTTCCCACATCAGTGAACACGATCCTGAAGACACGCCCCTCATGTGTCCAAATCTCGCCTAGCCGGTCCTTTATTGAGACCTTCTTTGTAAGTATCCTAGATTATGTCAAGTTGGCAAATAGAACTAACCACCACCCCTTCTTTGCCTCTTTCAGCTTCTGATGGCTGTCACCTACCCTGTGGCCACATGGCTCCAGAACCTGCGTATCTCCTCTCAGCTTTGCCTCTTTGGTCACATGGACTTGGGGCGTGTACCTGAGTCAGGCTTTTGTGCTGCTGCCACCAAACACCTGAGTCAACATCCCAGAGAAGAAACAGGTTTCATAGGGTTCAGTCATCATGGTGGGGGCGGGGATGAGGCAGAGCAGCACAGGTCATATCCTGACAGTCAGGAAGCAGAGAGAAGGGATGCCAGCACTGGGCTGCTTTTGTGGAATGCTATCCTCTAGGCATGATATGACCATGGTCCTCAAGAACTTGAAGCAGCTGTGATTACCAGCATGAGATCTGCATAAGATTGATTATCGACATTCCATCATGGAACTAATGCACGAAGCTCTGAGAATATATAAGCACTTAATAGTTGCTGCGAGAGGAAGACTTTACTTCTGTGTCTCCCAGGGACAAGTTATGCACCACCTGGTTCATTTTTCCTCTTTTATTCTATCCTGGCCTCTAGCCTAAGGGATGATGCTACTCACACTCAGGGGTGATGTCACCCATACTCAGGACAGATCTTGCCCCTCGGTTAATCCTCTCTGGAAACACTCTAACAGAAACAGACCTATGGCTTGTCCTGGAAAGGCAGGAACAAATGTCTATTTATCCTAGATAGGAAACCAATGGCAGACCAAATAAATGACTCCAACCAAGTTGACCTAGCTGAGTTTAGCTGAACTACGCACAGGAACATGGGGTGGGGGTGGGGGTGGGTTAATGTGCAGGGCTATGGGTACCTTCCATGTGGCTATAGTACGGAAGAGAAGTCTCCCCCAGCAACTATTAACTGGTATATATACTCAGAGAGGGGCAGACACAGTACTTTACTAATCTCCTAGGGACTTCTCTATATAATCAAGTTGATAACCAAAGTCAGCCATCACAAGACTGGAGAGATGGCTCAGTGCTTAAGAGTGCTTCATGCTCTTCCAGAGGACCAGGGCTCAGTTATCAAAATCTGCCTTAGGTGAGCTGCCCAGAACTCCAGCTCCAGGGAAATCTGATGCCCTCCTCTGGTATCCTCAGGCACTGCATCTACATACACATCCACACTTAGACACACACATTGACACATTAACACTAACACACACACAGCACTGAACAATCTGAGGTGCTCTTCACTTAATATCTTTAACTTAATTCCACCAACTTAAAGAAGTTCACGCCAACTGCTTGAGACAAGGATCCTTAGTTCTGAGGACTTGTCGCTAAAGTTGTTGTGAGCTCATCCTTAACAAGTGACCTTCTAACATGGCTTATTGGAGACACTGTAGTTTTAAGAAATTCCTTGCACAATTTCCTTATATATTACATAGACTCACATGACTGAGGACACTTCCTTTGTGGTCACCTTGGTTTGCTTTGTTAGAGCTTCTCATAAGTGATTCCATTTTGATATGAATGTCTTTCATCTCATCTGTCACATTTTGTTTATTCATTTATCAATGAATAACTTGGTGGTTTATATCCCTTGGCTATTCTGAATGCCACTACTATGGGTATGTGTATGTAAATATGTCTTTGAGACCCTGCTTTCAATTCCTTTAGGTAGGCATTCAGAGCAGGATTGCTAGATCATCACTCATCATTATCGTTATTAGTTATTATGTGTTCATGAGTACATGGTGTGTTTGTATATATACTTATGCCATGGCATGCATAAGGTCTTTACTTGGCATGGTGGTCTGAATAAGAATGACCCCCATAGGCTCACATATTTGAATGCTTACTCATCAACAAGCACTATTTGACAGTATTAGAAAGATGAAGAGGTATGGCCTTGTTGGAGAAAGTGTATGTATCACTGGGGTTGAGCTTTGAGCTTTCAAAAGCCCATGCCAGGGTCCAGTCTCTCTCTCTTGAAGATCAGGATATATCTCTCAGCTACTTCTCCAGTGCCTACCTGCCTCTGATCTCTGTCATGATGAAAATGGACTAAGCCCCAGAAACTGTAAGCTAGCTCACCATGCACAAAACTCAAGTCCAAATGGATCAAAGACCTCAACATAAATCCAGCCACACTGAACCTTACAGAAGAGAAAGTGGGAAGTACACTTGAACACATTGGCATAGGAGATCACTTCCTAAATATAGCCCCAGCAGCATAGACACCGAGAGAAACAATTAATAAATGGGACCTTCTGAAACTGAAAAGCTTCTGTAAAGCAAAGGACACAGTCAACAAGACAAAATGACAACCTACAGAATGGGAAAAAATCTTCACCAACCCCACATAGAACAGAGGTCTGATCTCCAAAAAATACAAAGAACTCAAGAAATTGGCCACCAAAAGAACACATAATCCAATTTTAAAAAAAAATGGAGTTCAGACCTAAACAGAGAACTCTCAACAGAGAAATCTATAATGATTGAAAGACACTTAAGGGAATGTTTAACATCCTTAGTCATTAGAGAAATGCAAATCAAAACAACTCTGAGATTCCATCTTACACCTGTAAGAATGGCCAAGATCAAAAACACTGATGACAACTTATGCTGGGGAGGTTGTGCGGAAAAGGGAACACTTCTACATTGATGGTGGGAATACAAGCTGGTACAGCCACTTTGGTTGTCAGTGTGGCAATTTCTCAGAAAATTAGGAAACAGCCTTCCTCAAGACCCAATAATACCAATTTTGGGTATATATCCAAAGGATGCTCAACTGTGCCACAAGGACATGTGCTCAACTATGTTCATAGCAGCTTTGTTTGTCATAGCCAGAACCTGGAAACAACCTAAATGCCCCTTGATCAAAGAATGGGTAAGGAAAATGTGGTACACATTGTGTGGTACACACAATGGAGTACTACTACACAGCAGAAAAAAATAATGACATCTTGAATTTTGCAGGCAAATGGATGGAGCTAGAAAACATTATTTTGAGTGAGGTAACCCAGACACAGAAAGACAATTATCACATGTACTCACTCATTGGTGGTTTTTAAACATAAAGCCAAAAAAGCCACCTTACAAACCACAATCCCAGAGAATTTAGACAACAATTTATGGACACTAAGAGAGACTTACATATATCTAATCTACATAGGAAGTAGAAAAATACAAGATCTCCTGAGTAAATTGGGAGCATGGGGACCTTGGGAGAGAGTTGAAGGGGAGGGTAGGGAGAGGGAGCAGAGAAAAATGTAGAGCTCAATAAAACTCAATTTAAAAAAGTAAACCATGGTCATGGTTTCTCTTCACAGCAACTGAACAGTGAGTAAGACAGAAGCTGGTGTCAGGAGTAGGATATTACTGTTATATGCCTGACCATGCTTTTTGTTGTAGGATTATGGAAAACTTTAGAACTTTGAGCTAGAAAAGTGGTTGAATGCTTACTGGGCCATCCTAGCAGGAGTATGGCCAATGGTGCTAAGAGCAATATAAAGTATGACAGCCTAGATCAAGAGATTCAGAAAGGAAGAATATTATCAACTAGCCTAGAGACCATTTTTGGATATTTTGGCAAATAATGTGGCTGCTTTTTATCTTTGTCCAAAAAGTCTTCCTGAGGCTAAATTGAAGAGTTTTGGGTTGATGGCCTTGGCAGAGGAGCTTTCAAGACAGCCTAGTATTGACTGTCAAGTGCTTATTAGCGGTCCTCTGTAATGAAAGGAACAAGCTGAGCAAGGAAACATACAAGACACATAGTTTGAGGAGACAATTCACCAGGAAATGTAATGGAGCTAAGTCCAATGCCCATGGAAATCAAAAGTTTAAAGAAAAGCCTGAAGCTAAATGGAAAAAAAGAGAGGCGGGACCTCAAGGCAGGACCCCACCCAGTTAAGCTTCCAACGTGGGAAAAGGAATTAAAGGAAAGCTTAAGCAGTGAAGAAATCCATCAACAACAGAAAGTTGATACAAATGTAACTGACCTAGAGGTCTGTTCCAGCCCCAGCAAGCAGCAGAAGTTGGCAGCTTCAGCTACATGGTTCTGACTTTAGAGTCAAGTATAGAAGAAAGGATTTATGGGATCTTTCTCCTTAACTAAGGAAAGTCACTGAGGCCAGGTGTGTGTCAGGGGTGTTCCTGCATGGAGGCCCAGAGAAACCATTACACGTGAAGGTGTGAAGATGGAGCCCGGATTGCACTGGAGATCCCCAAGATGTTGGAGGTGCCAGAGCCGTGGGATACCTGCCAAGGAGAGCTGCAGACTGGGTGTGGACCAGTCCTAGAGAGAGAAGTGTGCTGCAGTTAACAGACCTGAAAGGAGTGGAGATCAAAGAGTGCTTTGACATCAGACATGAAGATGCAGAATTTGGAGTTTACCTGCTGGGTGTTTTTTGTTGTTGTTTTAGGTTTGATTTGATTTTTGGTTTTCTGAGACAGGGTTCCTCAGTGAAACTCTGGCTGTCCTGAAACTCACTCTTTAAGCCAGGATGGCCTTGAACTCTGACATCTGCCTGCCTTTGCCTCCCAAGTGTGGGGATTACAGGCATGTGCCACCACCACCTGGTTAAATTTTTTGGTTTTTAAGATAGGGTTTCTCACTTTGTAGATCAGGTTGGCCTAAAACTTACAGAGATCTGCCTGCCTCTGCCTCCTGAGTGTTGGGATCAGAAGTATGTGCCACCATGCCCAACAGATTCAGATTTTGCTTTGGTCCAGTATTTCCTCACTATGCTCCCGTCACTACATTTTGGAATGGTAATGTATATTCTGTGACATTGTATATTGGAAATATGAGGCCTGACTTTTCATTTTCATTTTTACAGAGAATTACAGTTAAGAGGCTGCCATGAATCTCAGAAGAGACTTTGAACTTTGGACTTTTAAACAGTGTTGATAGACTATGGGGACTTTGAAAGTTGAACTAAATGCATTTTGCATTATGATATGGCTATAAGACTATGGCGGCCAGGGAGTGTGATGTGGTAGTTTGATTAAGGTCTCCATAGGCTCATATATTTGACTGCTTACTTATCAGGGAATGGAATCAGTTGAGAATGATTAGGAGGTGTAGCCTTGTTGGAGTGGGTGTGGCCTTATTGGAGGAAGTGTGTCACTGGGGGTGGGCTTTAAGGTTTCAAGAGCCTATGCTAGTCCTACTCTCTTTCTCTGGCTCTACTTTTGGATCAAGATGCAGAACTCTCCGCTACTTCTTTAGTACCATATCTGCCTGCATGCTGCCACACTTCCCACTATGATGATAATGGACTAAACCTCTGAAACTGTAAACCAGTCCCAATTAAATGCTTTCTTTTGTAAGAGTTGCCTTGGTCATAGTGTATCTTCACAGCAGAACACTGACTAAGACACTTGAGTACTGAGGTGGAAAAAAAAAAAAGAACTTGAAGTTGTTTGATGAGCCTGGTGTCAAAGGAGTGCATACTAAGCTTAATGGTCCCCTCTTCCGCAGTCACTGAAACCGCATTCCTCAATGGAACAGCACACCTTTTGCAGCAGAGTCAGGTTTTGAGTAGCTGGTTGTTGAGGTCTCTGAGAGGAATATCTCTCTTCCCCCGGTCTCTCTCCAGCCCGAGCCCTCCAGTCTGGGAGATGTGGTATAAGCCTGTATGAATATGATGGGCCAGGGGGCAGGGAGTCTGGTGGCTGCATCTCACCTGCGCAGAAACAGAAAGTCAACAAAATACTCACTCCTTAGAAATGCTCACCAGCCTTTCCTTCCGGAATCGCTTAGTGAGGACATGTATGTGGGTTTTCTGCCACCGAGTTCCATCCCTGATGACAAAGAGAAGAAAACAAGTCATAAAAGAATAAAAAGAATGCAACAGGCGGGAGAAAGACAGGGAAAGCAGAATTCCCTCCCTACTCCCTGCCAATTAGCTTGACTTTCTGGGTGCTTGCCACCATCGCTGCTCCAAGCCCTTGACTCATCTTGTTGCTATTTCAAGTCCCTAGCATAGGCTCTGCAGCATTTTCTCCGCATCTTGAGGCCAGATCTAGTAGACAGCCAGTGGGTAGCACGGAACTTGGAAAGGAGAACCGAGAAGTATTTTGATGCTTTTAAATTTTGTTTTCTGAGCAGGCTCCTTGCTGATCAGGTAAACAATGTAAGTGCTCATGAGTGGGCAGAGAGACCAAATAACGGAAAACATTCTCTGTGCCTTTCACGGGTCTGCTTCCAGCCTCCTCGTCATCTCCTCCCACCCTAGAAATTAATTTCTCCTCTACAGTCAGCCCAAAGGAAGAGCCTGAAGATCTCAATAGTGCGTGTTCTCAAAACAAGTTGTTTTTCATCTAAAAATTGAGGACTTTTGCTTGAAAAACAACTCTCTGGGGGCACAGAATTGGCAGGGAAGTGGGTGCACGTGGAATGCTATGTGAGGGGGCTCTTCTGGAGGCCAGCAACCCTGGGGCAAGGTTCTGCAGCTATAGTGGGTGGCTCCAAGCACACAAGAGAGCCCTCCTCAAGTGAATAGGGACCTTGGTGGCAATCTCCATATCAATAGCCCTCTTCAGACGCGCCAGCTCCTGCTGTAATCAGTATCCTCCAGTTTGAATAGCCTTCCAAGGCTGGCTTTTTAGACTGCTCCGGTCACCTCCAAATAGAGCCCTTCCATCCTTGCTGCCCTGATCAGAGCTGTTCAGCTGTTCCCTTGAGCTGTTTAACCTTTTAAAATTATTTTTGTTTGTTTATTTTTGAGACAGGATCTTGTCATGTATCCCAGGCAGGTTTTGAACTCTCTAGCCTTCTATCTTCTGTCTCCAAAATGTTGGAATTAGAGGTGTGTGCTGCCGTTCCCCGCTTTATTCCTGCCTTTAGTTTTAACTGGCAGCTGGACAGCTTAGGGTCACCTGACAAGGGAGTTTCAATTGAGGGTTTGCCCAGGTCACACTGATCTGTGAGCATGTCTTGGGGGCGGGGAGTGCCCACTGTGAGCAGCCACTCCTACAGCCTCGGTTGAATAAAAAAGCTAGTGAAGTCAGGCTATGGCTGCGCATGCCTTTAATCCCAGCACTCGAGGCAGAGGCAGGCAGATCTCTGAGTTTGAGGCCAGCCTGGTCTACAGAGCGAGTTCCAGGACAGCCAGGGCTACACAGAGAAACCCTGTCTCAAAAAATGCAACAACAAAGAAAACATCAGCCTGCGAGGGAGCCGGCAAGCAGTGCTCCTCCATGTCTTTTGCTTCAAGCTCCTGTCCTGACTTCCCTCAATGATGATGAACTGTGTGATGAAATAAACTCTTTTCTCTCTTTTTTCTTTTCTCTCCATGTTACTTTTGCTCAGGGTGTTTTTTTGTCATAGCAACAGAATGAACCTAGAACAGTCCCTGCTGTACTTGTCCATGTGCAGAAAGATATACTCACATGTACATGCTCATGTGATGCTGTGTGGTACAAAACCATGCTGGTTAGGTTAATCAGGGTCTGCCCTGATAATGGAATGATTAATGGTTCCTCAGGCTGCGTTGTTAGGGAACGATCAGCAGGCCAGACTACTGGCTGGAAAAAAGAGTTGCAGATAGAGCACCTGTGTGACTCTGCTATGCCTGTCCTTGTGGGATTTCCCAGAAGCAGACCTTGAGACAAGACCAAATGCAAGTCATCATTTTGAAGAAGACCCGGAACTCTATTGAGGGGTGAGGAAACGCGTCAGAACAGGGAGGAAAGCCAATGCTGTCTATATAAATGAGCATTTTGCTACTGTGACCATGGCGGCACCATGTCTCAGGAACCCTCAGAGAAGCTGCCAGAACGGTGCTGTTAAGGTGGTAAACTGGGTTATTTGTCCCCCACCTCCTACCTGTCAGTGGCTGAGGGTCATTTCCAGGCATTTCCAGCTAGCCACAAGGTCAAGCGAACAGCATCCTACGAAGAGTTACAAGGAAAGCTTTCGAATGAAATGCCTGCAGGTACCTCTAGAGCTGGATGAGGACATAAATGGGGTGCCAGGCCTCAATTACTGTGATCCTATGAGCATATCTAAAAATTCTTTAAGAAATATGGGGATGGAGAGAGTAGGCTTAGTGGGTAGAGTGTTCCCAATACTCAAATAAAACTGGGTATATGGGTATATGTCTGTAACCCTAGCCCTGAGGGGTGGGGGGCAGAGACAGGTAGGTACCAGGGGCTTGGTGGCCAACTAGTTGCGCCAAAACAGTGAACTCCAGGTCCAATGAGAGATCCTGCCTCAAAAAAATGCAGTAAATAGCCGGGGAGATGGGTCAGAGGGTGTATTAGCCAGGGTTCTGATGTGGGATGTCCTTCTATATATGTGTTTGTTAGGAATAATTCCTAATGTGAGCCCTCTGCTGATGGAAATTCCTAGTCAAGTCAAATTAAAACAAGCCTAATTAAGAAATATCCAGGTTTAACAGGATTCCTGCACTCTCGGGTGGCCCCAAGTGGGAACTGGGAGGCCACAAATGTGACCACCAGGAGGAAGAAAAAGGGACCATGTGTTCCTCTTTTGGGAGTTTATTTAAATACTCTACGGGTGTGGCCTGCTGGGATTTGGAGTCCAGACCAATACAACTCTTTGGATATAGGGATGACAGACAGAAAATTGAAGTGATAATTATGACAAACATTTAGGATCTCTTTGGAAAAAAGGGTGTAGACTCAAATCTGGCTACTTCCTGTGGGCACGGGGCAGCGTGGGGAAGGGGAGAGCTAGGTGTCCATGTTCAGCGAAAGGTGTGGCTGGAAAGGCATCCCATGTGCTGTCATCCTGGAGTTCCTTGGGGGAGGTGAGAAGGAAGGTGTCTAGGAAGAAAATATTAATATTAAAGATGAGTGTGCCAGGATGAGGAGTAGGTAGGCCCTTCATTGTGGCATCCTGGAAAATTGGAGGGTGGAAGGTCCTGTCTGCTGGACAGACCAAGCATCCTGAGTAGGTGCCCACTTGATCCTGGAGAGATGGTACCAACATGGGTGTCCCAAGAGCTTGGCAGCCGAGGGGGTGGTGAGAATTACCGTGTGAGGCCCTGTCCATTGAGGTTTGAGAGACCTAGGAGTTAACTGTTTGAGGAGTACTCTGTCCCCTGGGGAGAGTGAGGCAGGTTTAGGGGTATTAGGGTCCACTGGTGTGGGGGCAGGTAGACAACTGTCAGTGTGTGAACAGAGAAGGGACCTTAAAAGGGAGAGGTAGGGTAGGTACCCCGCCAGTGGAGGAGTTTGGACTGGGAGGTGATGGTTAAGGAGAAAGGGCCTGCCATAAAGCAACTCAAAAGGGCTCAGGCCTGTAGGGGAACATGGGGTGGCCCTGAGGCAAAGACCAAGATAACCTGAGGTCAATGGAGAGCTTGGTTAGCTATTGTTTGATGAGTCCTTTGGCCCTCTCCACATTTCCCGAGGATTGTGGATGGTAGGGGGTGTGGAATTTCTAGGAGATGTTAAGAGCTTCTGACACAAGCTCCATGACCCTGGAAGTGAAGGCTGGCCATTGTCCATCTGGATGGTTCGTGGGACACAAAACCGAGGAATGATGTGGTCCAGGAGTACCTGAACCACTAAATCCGCTGTTTCCCTGGAGACTGGAAACGCTTCTATCCATCTTGTAAAAGTGTCCACAAGTGTTAAGAGATAATGGAGTTTTTCTTATGAGTAGGCATATGAGTGAAATCAACTTGCCAATCTTCGCCTGGTTGGTGTCTGCAAAGCTGGTGTAGTGACTGACGTATGTGCAGGGCCCCTTGTGGGTTGGCCTGGGCACACGTCTGGCAGAAGGAGTGAACCTGTAAAATAGAATCTCAGAGATGGGTGGGGTCAAAAGGGGCTCCAAGAAGCAGAACAAAGCTTTGGGGAAGTGGCTAAGGATATCGCCACCCAGTAAAGGTGCTGGGCAAGCAGGTATCGCTAACAAAGAATGAGAGAAAAATTGTCCTGCAAGAATGCAGGGCAGTGGCAGAGTTTTAAGTGGGGAGGAACAGGTCTTGTCTACCCCCATAGCTGAAATTGGTGAGGAAAACTTAAGGCCTGAGTGAGAATAAAAGTAATGGACTTACCTGCTACCTGCAGCCACCTTAGGCTTGGATAGGGTTACGTGATAAACCAAGTCTGGGCAGTGTCAATCCTCTGCAAGGCTGAGTTTTAAGGCTGGCACAGTTTCACTTGCCGATGGTGATGCTGGACCTCCGTGGCGTGGCATAGAGGACAAGCCTGCATGGGGGCATTGTGATTTCCAGTGTCCAGGTTGCTGGCACGTAGGGCATAACCTCGGAGGAGGCATAGTGCAATATCATGCCATGTGACCATTTAGGCCACACTTGAAACAGTTTGCCTGTGAGGCTGAATTAGGCTGGGCTCTATTAGGGTAGAGCCTTGTGGTTGGCTTCCCTTGTTCCCATTCCTGTGACCTTAGGGCAGCTGCTAAGGCCTGGGCCTGTAGATTGTTGTAGCTTTGTCTGTCGGGAAGACTCAGTTTCTTGGGCATTAAAACTTTAAAGGCCATTTTCACCAATTCCTGTATAGAGAACCTTTCTTAACTCTTTCCTAAATAAATATCTGGTGCTGACTAAGAGATAAAATGGATAAGCAGAAGGATTATTAGAAAAGGAACCTAGTTGCTTTTCTATCTGAGAGAGATCTGTAAGAGAAAAGAGAACACGAGGAGGATTGGGAGGGGCTAGCCCAGTGCACAGAGGGGGTCCGAGGGTAGAGAAATGAGATGGGGGGGGAAGGACGGAGGGAAAGGTAGGTAAGGTGAAAGTTGACCTTGAACCAAGGAAGGGGGTAGACCAGGAAGAAGAGGAATGTGAAGAATGTTGCTCCACAGGAGAGCATTGGGTAGTGGCCTTGAGGGAGTGGGGAAGGGGCCAGTGCCTCTGGTAGCCTGGTGAGACAGCTACTAAGGGAGGGCTGAGAGTGCAGAGCCCAAAACTCATGGACATATGTAAGCTCTGTCCATTTGTCCTTACAGCAACAAAAATTTTCCAGGTCCCGAGGACAGTGGAGGCCAAATCTTAGTGCATAGGGAAATTAGCCATTTGGGACAGATTGAATTTAGGACAGGCCCAGTTTAAAAGGATTTTGTAAGAAGCATTACAGAGGCTTTGAACTGCAAGTGGCCCATTTTAAAGTCTATGCCTAACCACATGGCCTAAGTCCATTCCATCGCATCCGCCAAAATGGCTCTTAGGCCCAAAGGGGTTGTGGAAATTGAATGCTTGGCGTCCCAAAACAAACAAATCCCACCTCAGCCGAGCCCATTCTTGCTAGTCTGGCTGCTGATGATCAAACTCTTGGCGTGAGCTTGTGGCTTCAACAAGAGTCTGATAAATGACAAAAATAAGATGAATGGGTTTCCCCCTCCCCAAATCCTGTAGCATAGACAAGAAAAAGGGACTCACCAAGACGCAGTTGCTGTAGCCCAGGAGCTGGTTTTAGTGTGGTGTGAAGAGCTCAGATTGTAGACTAGGGGGCTTTCAACACGTGGCCTAGGGCCGTGTGGAAAGGGCCTGCCCTATCTTGGTGGGACCTCCAAGATGTTAGGAATTTTTCCTAAGGTGAGTTCTCTAGCAGTGCAAAATCCCAATCAAGCCAAATCAAAACAAGCCAAATTAAGAAATATCCAGGTTTAATGGGAGTCCTGTGCTCTAGGGTGGCCCCGAGGGGGAACCCAGAGGCCACCACCAGGAGGAAAGAAAAGGAACCACGTGTTGCTCTTTTGGGAGTTCATTTAAATACTCTGTGGGAATATATAATACTCTGGACTGCCGGGATTTGGAGTCCAGACCAATATAACTCAGGCCTAGGGGCTGGGATAGATGTGAGGAGCTGGGGTCTACACTCCCAACTTAACTGTGTTGCTTTTATTGGCTAATGAATAAAGCTGTTTCAGCCAATGGCTTAGCAGAGTAAAGCCAGGTGGGAAATCAGAAGAGAGAGAGAGAGAGAGAGAGAGAGAAAGTAGGTAGAGTCAGGGAGATGCCATGTAACTGATGGGAGAGACAGACACCAGAATCTTACTGTGAAGCCACAGCATCATGGCGATACACAGATTAATAGAAATGGGCTAATTTAAGATGTAAGAGTTTGGCAGGAATATGCCTAAACCATTGGCCAAACAGTATTGGAATTAATATAGTTTCTGTGTGATTATTCAGTCTGAATGGCTGGGAAATGAATGAGCACTCCCCATTTACAGGGTTCTCTAGAGAAACAGAACTGATAGAATGACTCTATCTATCTATCATCTATCTATCTATCTATCTTGCACACACATATAAATACATATAAAACACACACACACGTAATGTATATATTGGTCTCGAGGGACCATCAATAGTTCCTTTATCAGGGTATACCCTGATTAACCTAACCAGCAAGATTACTTTGTGTTTTATACCATTCAGAATCACATGACCATTTACATGTGAATGTATCTTTCTGCACATGGACAGGTATGGTAGGGACTGTTCTAGTTTCGTGGTGGGGGGTTGTTAGAGTGGCTCACAAGTTGTTGTCCAGCTAGTTCAACAATGGCTGTCTACCAACAGAATGTCCAAGAATCCAGTAGCTGTTCAATCCATGAGGCTGGACGTCTCAACTGGTCTTTGGTGTACACCAGAATCCTGAAGAAGTAGGCTCTAATGCCAGTGAAGGAATGGACTTGCCAGAGGGAATGAGGGCAAGCAGGCAAGGAGAGCAAGCTTCCTTCTTCCACATCTTTATTTAGGCTGCCAGCCTGGTCTACAGAGGGAGTTCCAGGACAGCCAGGGCTACACAGAGAAACCTTGTCTCAAATAACAAAAAAAAAGAAAGAAAGAAAGAATGAAGAAAAGAAAGAAAGAAAGAAAGAAAGAAAGAAAGAAAGAAAGAAAGGAATTTGTAGGTAGTCGGATGAAACTAGAAAAAATCATCCAGAGTAAGGTAACTTAGACTCAGAAAGATAAATATGATATGTATTTACTTATATGTGGAAATTAGCTATTATGTCAATGATAACCAAGCTACAATTCATAGAACCAAAGAGGTTAGCTATAGAGTAAGGGACTGGGGGAACAGATGGATCTCCCTAAGAAAGAGAATAGAATAAATAGTTATGGATGGATGGGGGCAGGGCTGGACCAGGAGTATCAAAAGGGAAAGGGAAAAAAAGAGGGTGATGAGGGAGAGAATACAGGGAAAGATAGCTAAAATTAAGGGCCATTTAAGGGGCAGTATGAAAACCTAACACAGTAGAAGATTCTTAAAATATATACACATTTATGAAGGCAATCTAACTGGAATCACCAAATAATGGGGAAACAGAGCCCCAACTGGACAGTTCTTATCACAGAATGGAGTACTGGGAACGGGTTACATCTAATTGAGTTGTTGGCAAAAGGGATTCAATACTAACTCCCAAAAAATCAGGCTGTTGCCAAGATGATGATAGGTTGCTCTCCACAAACACCTACACAACTCACTGAACGTGGAGAAGTTCAGCTGGCGCCTACATAGAGCTTTCACCATTACATGCTAATGTCTTTGATACAGAAAGCTACTCTGCCCAGTACCAAATGAAAAACATAAACCCCAGTGTAGCCACAAACCCTCTGATCTACTAGAGTGTCCTGCCTGCAAGATATGCTAGGACAATGGTGGCATAAAACTTGTGGGAGTAACCAACCAATACCTGTTTTAATTTAAGGTCCACTTCAAGAGATGGAGCCCATACCTGACACAGCTTGAGTGACCAAGAACCTGAGGCTAGATAGCCCAGGGACCTAGGGTAGAACCAGATACTACTGCTTTACTAAAAGAGCACAGCAAAAAAATGACTCCTAATGACATTCTGCTGTATTCTGTGCCTTGTTCAGCCACCATCAGAGAAGTTTCCTCCTGCAGCAGATGGGAATAAACATAGAGACCACAGCCAGACATTATTCTTGAGAGACCTTGGAACACTCAGTTGTAAATAGGATGCCTCCATCAAATCCCTCCCCTTATGGCTCAGGGCACCCTTTGGAAGAGGATGTGGGAAGAGTGTAAGAGGTAGAGGGGATGGAGGACATCAAGGAAACAAGGCCCTCTAAATCAACAGGACCGATGCACAGATGAACTCAGGGACTGAGGCACATGCACGGGGCCTGCAGCAGATGGGGTCCTAGAGTTGAAAGGAGACGTGGACACTCGGCCCACCCCTAAGCCGGAAGCCGTCTTCAGTTGATAACCACGTGCAAATGAAAACTTGGTTTCCTCCAAGGCGGTCTCACAGGGACACAAACGCGTGCCCAGTGTAGACTGTGCGCACGTGCAGCAGCAGCGGCTGCCCCCAGAAAAGGAGCTCAGCGGCGCCTCTGGAGGCCCCTATCTCACGACGTCGGGTCAGGGCTTTCTTTTTAATCTTATTTTTGCATTTATTTATTTATTTTACTTATATATTATAGTTTCCAATTTGGTGTTTTTATGGGATTCCTGAATGTGAGAAAGAGTGAGTCTCTGTTTCTTGTGCCTTTTTTGCGGCGGCGGGGGTGGGGACTTTTTCTCTTTTTCTGTTTGCTTCTTTTGTCCTATTCTGACGTGTTAGTGTTTGTCTTATCTTATTGTATTTTTTGTATTATCATCCCTGTTTGTTTTCTATTGAGACAGACGGGGGTAGATCTGGGTGGGAGAGGAGGTGAGGGGTGCTGGGAGTTGGAGAGGGAATGGAAATCATAAGCAGGATATGAGAAAAAAATCTATTTTCACTAAAAGAAATTTATTTTCTTTTAAAAAGGTAGGTCTTCTCACTTCAAGCGATTTAATTAGGAAAAAAATCCCTCACTGGTGTACCCAGCCGCTTGGATTTTAGTTAGTTCCAGATGTAGTCAAGTTGACAACCAAGAACAGTCAAAGCCCTTGGCACATGCGTGATGACCTGAGTTTGATTTCTGGAACCCATGTAAAGGCTAAAGGAGAGAACAGACCCCGCAAAGTTGTCCCTTGACCTCCACACTCATGCTGTGATACACACATGCCTCCCGCCCACTCATCAGGGGCACCAACACCCACAAGAATACGAAAAGTAGTAATAAAAGAAGGTGGCGAGGAACAGGGGGAGACACCCAGCAGTGACCTCAGGCTTCCACATACAGATGCATAGGTTGTGGAGCTGGAGACCACTGGAAAAAGACACCCATGTCACCATTAGGCAAATTTATTAAAGCTATAAGCAGGATCATAGTCTCTAATCCAAATCTGAGGTGTTATACCCAGAGGTGGGTGAAGGAAAGATTTTTAAAGGCAACCCACAAGGAATTCTTGAATATCTGCCTAAGCAAGTTACAGAAGCCAAAACAAACAAACAAACAGACGAAACAGCAGTTAGTCCCATCATAGCAAAGCAGATAGTCTCAGCTGCATACTTCTTGGTGGGGGTCAAGGCGTCAGGGTTCCCGGGAACTTACCTCTCAGGAACTTGAGTCAGACACAAATGGCTATTTGGTACTAAGATGGATGCCCAGCACAAAATGTAGTTTCTTTAGCCATCATACATGGGCAGGCTCTCTATTTTTTCCACACACCTGTTCGTGCACACGCACGCACACTCGCATGCCCTTACTTGCCCAGACCTGGTTCTATGTCCAGTACTGTAAAGTAAGACTGTTTGTATATATGACCAATGTTTGGGAAAATTCTGGGAACATGGGCTGAGAGGATTGGGGCAGAATGTGGAGGAAATGTGTGTTTCACCACGAACCCTTCTGCCATATTGCACTACAAAAAGATACTGTATTGCTAGACTGGCAGGTGCACACCTGTAATCCCAGTGTTCAGAAGATCAAGTCAGGAGGATCACCACAAGGCCAGCCTGGTCTACATAGTGAGTACTGTGTCAAAACAACAAAACCCAACCTACGTTCCTATGTGTCTCAATTAGGGTTTCTATTGCTGTGAAGAGACACCATGACCGCGGCAACTCTTATAAATGGAAAACGTTCTATTGGGGTGGCTTAAAGGTCAGAGGTTTAGTTTATTATCATCCTGGTGGGAAGCAAGGCAGCGTGGAGTCAGACATGGTGATGGAAAAGGAGCTGAGAGTTCTTACAGCTTGACCCATCTTAATCGGTCTCACTGGGTGTAGCTTAAGCATATATGAGACACAGTGACACACTTCCTCCAACAAGACCACACCTCCTAATAGTGCCACTCCCTTAGGGGGTCATTTTCTTTCAAATCACCACACTATGTAATACAAACAATTGAAAAACATGGTTAATCAATTTAAGTCTATTCTGTCTACAGTCGTGAAAGCCCAGTTTAGAGGCTCTGCCCATTGCCATGCGCGCTGCGAAAGCCGAACCTCTAGCACCTGGAGACGTGCGAACAGCGGCTTTAGAGAACTTGAATGGACGGCCACACTCAATGCCATACAGCAAGAGCCGGGACCCTGGGTGGCCTCGGAATGTCTCCTGCACCCGTGCTCCTGCAGCTTCTCCTTTCTCCTTGGAAGTGGGGCGTGGGAGCAGATGGACTTTGATCTTCTTCCAGCCACCTGCAGCGGCACTTCCGGCGTAGAAACAGGCAGAGTCTGCTTTACAGGCAGCTGATTTCTGCAGCGGATGTGCTCAGACATAGTGGGGTGGGTGGGCAGGGCTTGGCAGGGTGGAATGTGCTCCCCATTCCTAAAAACAAACAAAAAAACCAAACCAAACCAAACAAAGAAAAAACTTGTGTCCAATTCGAAACTCCTCATACCTCGAAAAGTGACTTTATTTGGAGATAGGATCTTTATAGAAATCATCGAGCTAACATAAGGCTACTAAGGGCTCTGGTCCAATATACCTGGGGTTGCTGTAGAAAGGGACCATTTGACCACAGAGACAGACTTGTGATGAGATGAGACAGGATGTTTTACCTATAGGCCAATGGGTACGGGAGACGGTCAGAAAAAAACAAACAGAAGCTAGGGGAAGAGTGGGGACCAGAGTCCTCCCTCCCACCAAAGGAACTCACTCTGTTGCACCTTCAATGCCAGGCTCAATCTGTGGGGGCAAACGTCAGTCAGGATGCAACCACAGGTTGTTTAAACCTGGCCTTAAACTGTAGATAAGTGAAATAAGCATCCTAAGTCATTCCTGTTTAGTTGGAAGCTCTTCTCCAATCTTACTCTCCCCCATTCTAAACCCTGCCTCTTCTCAGAAAGCAGGCCGAGAGGCGACTCCTCCCCATGAGATGGTCAAGATCACGTGCGCAGATTATTTAAGGCCCAGCCCATAGACCTGCCGTGTGATATCCCACACCCCAGATTGCTTTGCTCAGATTAAACCTGGTCTGGAGAGGCGGCTCAGCCGTTAAGAGCACTGTCTGCTCTTCTGAGTTTGATTCCCAGCAACCACATGGTGGCTCACAACCATCTATAATGAGATTTGGTGCCCTCTTGAGGAAGAAACCTGGTCAGTCGTCCTTATCAACTTAGACCCAATATGGACAAGTTCAACAGAACATATATGGGCTATTCATGCATACTTCAGAATTGCCATGGCGTAAATTTCATTTTTCATTCATTCTTATTATTTAGGCCTGATTGCGTTGGTGGAGATGCAATCGGGGTACTGAAACCCTTTCACTTCCGTGTTTGTCTCCTTTCCTCCATAACATGTGTGGAATTTTTCCATATTATTGTATTTAAAGACAGCCTGCCCTTAGTGTGCATATGTGTATGTATGTGTGTGTACATGTTCTTAGGCATGTGCTTGTGTTTGCTTGGGGAGGCTAGACATTGACATGGGGTGTCTTCTTCAGTTGTTCTCCACCTTATTTGGGGAACAAGGTCTCTCACTGAATCTATAGCTCATTCATTTGTCTAGACTGGCTGACTAGTGAGTCTGAGGTGTCTTCCACATGCCAAGTACTAAGTTCCAGGCTTGCACTGCTGTGCCTGGCTTTTTCCATGACTGGAACTCGGGTTCTCATGCTTAGTGGCAAGAACCTTAGCCATCTCCCCAAGTCATTCTGGTTTTTTTTGTGTCTGCATGTTCCACAGTATAACCACACCACAACTCACCTATCCATTCTGCTCTTAGCATCATTTGGGAAGGTCATCTCGAGGTCAGGTTAATGTTCATAGTGCTTTGTTTGTTTTTGAGATCAAGTCTCACCCTTAGCTGGCCTTTAACTTACAGTAATCTACCTGTCTCAGTCTCCTGAGTGCTAGAATTACAGGTGTGGGCTAACACGCTCGGCTATGACTAGTGCCATAATGGAGACCATGCTCCAGTTTGGGGAGGAACACATGTGTGTTCAGCTGCGGATGTTTAAGAGTGGGACCCCCATGGGTGAGTCACAGAGCAAGGCTCTATTCAGGTTCAGTTGTCACTGCATCAGCCACACACCCATCAGTGGCCTGTGTAGTTCCACTTGCTCCACAAATTGATTAGCGCTTAGTGTCCTCAGTCATACCTCACTGCCCTTAGAGGGGCAGTGCTACCCACAGTGCGCTCTCCGGTGCTCAGGTGCTGACCATCCTTTCCTATGCTTTCTGACATCTTTGGATTACATCCATTTGCTCCCTCCCTTCTCTTGCTTTTTTCTCAATGTCCTTGCTATTCTTCTTTAAAAGCCAGTGGTCCAAACCCAGAGAGAGAGGCCTCCCTGGAGGCCAGCAAAGTCGGCTGCACCCCCATCCCCCTTGCCTGCACTCTCTTATCATCTGGAAGGGCCATGACTGTTGCCAGCAGAACACAGATGGGCCCCAGCAGGGTGGCTGCAGGTGCAGAAGGAATGCAGTTTCTGTGCAGTGGCCTTGCTCAGTGTGCCTGCTTTGCAGAATTCCTTTCTATTACATAAGACTGCATAAAATGCAGACTAACAAAAGCATCGAGAGTAAGTAATGGGGGAAATCCATCATGCCCTTGTCACTGGAAGACGCCTGTATCTGATGGCTGCCGGCAGACTCATCCAGGTAGAAAAGGCAAGATTTGCAGGCTATAAACAGCTTCCTGGCCCCTAGCCTGGCCACAGACTCAATAATTGGCCTATCAATTAAGCCAAGGGCTGGGGGTGTGAGTAAGAAGGAGGGAGAGAGACACGCGATAGAGCACTAACTGCTTGTCTTGTCACTAGCTCTCCTCCATTAACCTTCTCCTAGGCTCATTTCAAAAACACTTAGTGTGTCCATCCATGAAATGGGCCTAACTGAAGCGAAGGGCACTCATTTCATACTTTGCAGAGATGATGAAGATAAATTTCCTAAAAAGCCACAATGCTTAATGCTGACGCAGAAAGGGTGCCAAGCCCAGCGGCCTCAGGCAGTTAGTAGCAATCTGAGTCAAGCATGAAGGAACCTGGGATTTTGGAGGAGGATGGGAGAACAGGAGAGATGATTTTTCCATCCTCCAGCCTACTAAAGGAACCCAAATCCAGTTCACATCAGACTCAAGAGAGGGGGCTCCACACCTGAGTCACAGGCAAATATTTCCTATTCTAGCCCAACTGTATTAGCTACTTTTCTCATTGCTCTGACAAAATACCCCCACAAGAAGCAATTTAAGGGAGGAAGGGTGTGTTTGGCTTGTAGTTTGAGAGACTACAGTCCATCATGGTGGGGAAGGTACAGCAACAGGAACATGAAGGTGCTGGCTACACTGAATCCACAATCAGGGGGCAAAGAGTGAACAGGATGTGGTGCTGGACTGTGAAGATTCAGGGTCCATTCCTGGTGACCCACTTCCTCCAACAATGCTTTGCTTCCTAAAGATTCCAGAGTCTTCCAAAGCTGAAGACCAATTGTTCAAGCACACGAGCTTATGGGAGACATTTCAGGAAACCTCCTGAAATTGATTCAGGGTAGGAGGCAGCATCGTGTGATCTAGTTCTGGCCAATGAGCTAAGGCCGATGGAGGGGCTCGCGATTCCTGGGAAAGCAATCCTGGAAACACTGATAGTCAGCATAGTGGGCACTATGGGAGCTCCCAAGTGGAAAAACAGGCTTGTAGTTTCAGAGGCCCTGGGGAAGGGATGCATATCAGGGATGGTAGTGTACTATAGAGAAGCTGCGTGCTTTCCTGCAGCCGGAAAGCAAAGAGAGAAAGAGGAAGGGGTTAAAGTTCTCCTATCCCAGAGCATGACTCAGTGATCTAACTTCTTTCACTATAGGTCCCACTATTTCCTAGTGCTTGGTGACCAGCCATTAGCATGGGCCTTTGAGGAAAATTTGATATTCAAAACATAAAGGGCAGTCCTTTATGTTTTGAATCTCAAAAGGTGGAGGCTTTTCTTATTGATTAACTTTTTGATGTGCCTGCTGAGGAATATTTTGAGTACCACCTAAGATCAGAGGTTTGGCTCTGCATGTGACATCTGGAACTGCAACAGCCTTTTGGGTACCAAGTAGAAGCTGAAACCAATACAGGAAAACAGAGCCAAAGGATCATAGGGGAGGAGCCTAGAAGCAACCAGCTCAGGATCCTTCCTGCATTGGAGTTTGTAGTTATATAATAAGAAAAATCCCTTAGCATTTAAATATAGGGTTTTTGTTACTTGCAGCCAAAAGGGTCTTAAGGATGTACCACCCATGGGTCTGGAACAGGTTTGTTTTCTCTGCCTGGAGTGAGTCTTTTCTGTCAGATTTTCTCTTGGGACCGCCAGCTCCCAAATAATGACATGGAGACTTGTTATAAATTATGAAAGCTTGGCCATTAGCTTAGCCTTGTTCCCAACTAGCTCTTAAAACTTAATTAACCTGCTTCTATTAATCTATGTTCTAGTACGTGGCTTGTTAACCTCTCTTCCATCTGACTCCCTCCATGTCTCACTGGTATCTCCCTGCTGCCTCTCTTCTTCCCCAAGTTCCTCTCTTCATGGAAGTGCTGCCTAGGCTTTCCAGTCTAGTTATTGGCTGTTCAGTTTTTTATTAAACCAATCACATGACACATTTTCACACAGTGTAAACAAATATTCTGTAACATCTGCCAGTTAAAGAATTAAAGAACCAGAAAGGTCTTGTGCCAAACAAGTAGCAGCAGGGAAAGTCTCAGGCACAGCAGATAGAAGTAGCCGGTGAAGAAACACACACAGACACAGAGCAAGTCACACAGAAGGACCCTCTATGGAGCGAGCAGAAACTCTGGAGCCTGAAGTCCAGGGCTGAGGGTTTTAAGGGTATTCAAGGGATCTTTTTCTTTTAATTTGGGATTGGTCGGTTTGAACAGACAGGGAGGCTAACAGACCCAGAATTTTGGAATAAATCTATCCTGATTCAGCCTTGAATTGTTGGATGGTCCATGAGAAGAGGAACCTTACTAGTGGGAGAAAACACCTGCCAGGTCCTTGTTTTAAGGTGCTGGGTTTTTGTCTCTGCTCAAGAAGGCGAGGAAGAACCAAAAGTTTGTCACCCTGGAAGTTTATCGTTTTCATTGTCTAGCGTGGTTCTTCCTCCTATCTGTCTGCCTATCAGGGATCTGTCTGACTCTTAGACCCTCAAGGAGGGTGTCTACGGGGAAATATAGCACCAGAATACTTAAGGAGCCCTAGACTAAGACCAGAAGGACCACTAAGGGTAGCCTATCTCAACATATGACAGCCCATCAGAGAGTCTAAGTACATGAGAATATGACTGTGCACTGCTGAGTGGACTCCTAGCCTGAGACTTCTTGGAGCACACGGGTGAAACTATGGATTTGGCAAGAAGAGACCTGAGTTGGGCCTGATAGTACAGACCTATGGTCCTAGGTGCTTAGGATGCTGAGGCACCATACAGGCCTGTGGTCCTAGCTGTTTAGGATGCTGGGGCACCATACAGGTCTGTGGTCCTAGCTGCTCAGGATACTGAGGCACCATACAGGCCTGTGATCCCACTGTTCAGGCACCACAAGTGGAAGATCTGCCTAGGATATAGAATGAGTTCAAGGATAGTTTAGACAATTTAGTGAGACTCTCAAAATAAAAGGTAAAATGAAGGCTGGAGGTAGATGAAGCTCAGTAAGTGGAGTGTTTGACTAGGAAGCACAAGGCCCTGGGCTTAATTCCACACCATGCATGATCATGTGGCTGATGGCCTTCTGTTTGTATAGTACTAAGAACTCCTCAGTTCACTTACATGCTTGTCTCTTTTCTTCCTCTTGAGTCTCAAGACATCCCCTGCTAGAGCTCGGAGTCCTGGCAGAGACTCTTGGGGGGGGCGGGGGGGGATGATGACATGACGACACAAATGCAAGGAGTCAGCTGACTGCCTCTAGATCATGCTGGGAGGGAATAGCAGAGAAAGGGCTCTCATCTGGAGTTCTCAGTGCTCTTAGTGCTGCCCACAAATCTTGGGAGCCAATGTGGACAAGACAGCTTTGGTTAGGGGCTGCTTGGCAACATGGCACTGGTGCAGCGTGAGGAGACTTGTAACTTTGAGCCAGTGTGATGGTCAAGGAGCTTCTGTGTTTCTTAAGCCTTAGAAGACGTCAGAGGGAATCTCTGAGACTCATCTCGTTTCTGAAGGGGCTTTCTCATTCCCAGGGTGGCAAACTTCATCTAGCTCCAGTCATGTGACCAGCAGTTTCTCCCATCATCTCATCCCCATCCTGCATAATCCCCTGAGAGCAATCCCACCCCCATGATCTCTCTCTCCCAGCTCTGTTGACACCCACCCCATTAGAATGGCAAACAGTTGTGCCCATAACTTAAGGAGATGAAAAAAAAAAACAAAAACGGTCCCCCCAGATAAATATCATACAGTGAAGTCAAAAGGGAAGCAAGTGACAGTGTTTGTGGCATTTTATCCCTGTTGCAACAGCATCTCTCACAAGTCCCCACAGACAGGAGAGACATAGAGTGAATATGATCATCTGCTCACCTTCCTGGTATCGTGATGAAGCCCTGAGGTGACAAGAGGTGGCAGAGTCAGCCTGTCAAACCTTCTTGGACCCTCCAGACCAGCCAGCCTGCCATGCATGCCTCTAAGCCCTACCTGAATTCTGACCCAATCTGATAAAAAAAAAAAGAAAGAAAAAGAAAAAGAAACCCACAAACGCCGAGAATTGGGGAGAAAGATACCTTAGTCAGTAAAGTGCTTGGTAGTTTGATCCCCAGAACCCATGTTTTAAAAAGGGAAAAAAATAAAGCCAAGTATAATGTCTAGTGTCCATTGCTTGTAATCCCAGTGCTGAGGAGGTGGGCAGCCAGATTCCTGAAACTCAGTGGCCAGTCACTTTTGCCCAGGTAGTGAGTACCAGCCCAGCGAGAGCGCCTGTCCCAAAGCAGAAGCATGTGAAGAATGACACCCAAGGCTGTCTTTGGCCTCAACGCACACATGGACACACACACCCAAGTCTGAAACTTGAATGCCCATACCACACTACAAATCTGAACATACGTATATACATTTTGTTTCATGCACAAAATTAGTTAAAATATTGCATAAAATGACCTTAAGGCTATGTGCATGGGATACAAGAAGCATAAATAAACTTTAAGATTAGACTTGGGTCCTGTCCCCAAGATGCCTCATTAGGCTTATGTAATATTCCCCAATCTGAAATCTGAAGCCCCCACATCTATGATAAAGGGGCTTCCACCTAAAATAAAAGAGCTGCTGTCACGGTACTTGAAGGTGGCTTGGTGTGTAGCACCAAATATTAGGGTAATTTGAAAACTGAATGAGAAAGAGAAGAAACGAAGGAAGGGAAGCCAGGAAGAGGCAAGAAAAGGGGAAGAGGGAGGGACATCAGCTACACATCAACAGCAGAGGTGGCTTTGGAGTCCGGGACAATCAAAGACAAGACCAGGTGACAAGTCTGGTCATAGCTGCTGCCATTTCCAGGACCAAAGTGGAATGTTGCTGTCGCTAGATCTCAGGGGCTTCAACACCTGCACTAACCTCATTGTGTCTCTGTGCCTTAGAGCTCCAGAGAGCTCGAAACAAAGAGAGCCGCAGTCGGAAAGCATGTGTTTCAAGAGTGTGCTTGGATGCATGGGTCTGGAGGGTGCGTGCATGAGCAGTTCACTAAGTTGTCTGTGCTCACACCTGCAGATGAAATCCAGCTCTCTAGAAGAGGGATTTCACCACAGGTACCCTCCTGGCACCTAAGGAGGTTCAGAGGGCACACCTGGAAAGGTTCAAGGTTCTTGTGTCCCTGAACAAAGAACTGAGCAGAGAGGCACAGGCCCCGCAGCAGCAGGGGCAGTTTATGGAAGAAAGATGTGCTGCAGAGGCCCTTAGAGGCTGGAGCAGGGAGAACGCACAGCAGCTCTAATGGCCCCGCTGCACTGAGGCAGGCTTCCATAGCTCATTGCATTGGCATAGTGCATGCTTTCCCCAACATGCTCCATCTGTGATATGTAGTTCTACATACAACTTCATGTGTGTCTCATTAGCCTTTTGTATTTCCTCCCAGGTGTATATTTTTAGTATTGTAAAGAGACACACCTTCAAAATACTCTAGAGTGCCTATGCTCCTGTACCAGTAGCTGATTTGTTGCTGTTGTCATTGTTGTTGTTGTTTTAGTAGGCCTGCCTGACTGTGAGGTGGCGGGCATCCCAGCCTTTCTCTTTGTTTCGCACGCTAATTTTGTAAGGCTTTGCTCCAGGCTTTCCGGGATTGCGGCAGTGCCTCAGTAAAGCAAAGAGCTGACAGTCTTTGTTAATGGAAAGGTTAGAGGTAAGACAGATTTTAAAACATTTGTTCCAAGAAGGAGAAAAGGCACTCTCCATTGTGTGCTTGGGGAAAGGGAGGCAGGGGCTCAGATCCTTCTCGAAGTTCCTTTTAGTTGCTGTGATAAAATACTCTGGCCAAAAGCAGCATAGGGAAGGAAAGGGTCTTGTTTTCTGCTTACACTTCCAGGTCACAGATCACATCATTGTAGGAAGTCAGGGCAGGAATTCAAGCAGGAACTTGAAGCAGAAGCCATGGAGGAATACTGATTGCTGGCTTCTTTACAGGTTCATACTTAGCTTTTTAATACTTCCCAGGACCACCTGCCCAGGGAATGATGCTACCCACAGTGGATCCTACATCTATTAATAATCAATAAAACTAGCTCCCAGACAAGCCCACAGGTCAGTTCCTCAACTGAGACTCCCTTCTTGGATGCTGCCAGACTGTATCAAGTTGCTAGTTCATGCTAACCAGAACAGACCCCCCCCCCGCCCCAATCATTGACACTCCTCTGCTAAAGGATCCAACTTCCTCAAGACTTTATCATTTTGGGGGGATGACGAAGAATACTCTGCATGGAATTGGGACCTCTGAACTCTAGGCTTCTCTCTTCTGCTACTTCACTTATGACCCAACCTGTTTGACTCTCAACTCTCAACAGTTAAATACAGATTATACAATTAGGTTGCTCTCAGCAGGTGATTCAATGGAAACAAAAAATTTAAACAGTAGGGTTATATTACCTTTATAATAATCCCATACCTATTTGGCTACAGACATCACCAAGGACTCAGATTTTCCTGCCTTTCTGCTGTGTCATTCCCTCCATGGGTGTTGAAAACAAATTTCCTCAGTGAGAAACTCACAACCAAAGCGGAAGGAACTTGCCAAGGTGATTTCCTTCTTTATAAAAGGGGTGTGCCACAACCCAAACCAGGCTAGCAAGCTTTATTCTAACAAAGGTGCTGGGCTTTTCCCATTGGCTGGAGTCAATCCCGCAGTCTTCCCTGACTGGCTGGTTTGAAAAGAATTAGTGCAAAGTTGGGGAGATTTCTGGACTGTTGGCCCTTAGTGGACCAGTCATCTTTAACAGAAAAAAAATATCCCCCCACCATAGGCATGGGGTAGCTGCTGCTAGTCTAACACCTCATGTCCTTATGGCAGCATTCAAAGGCGGGAAAAGGGTAAGCTGGCAAGAGTGAGAGTAGTGTGTGCTTAAAGTTGCCACCAGAATCTCTGATAGGTTATATTGTCCAGGACAAGGGCATCTCTAAAACAAATCTTTAGTCTGCCATAAGGTGCTCAGTATCTCACACAGGTGGCACCTTATAGCTCTTAAGCATCAGGTCCCAAAGAAATAAGGACCAAGTCTCATTCGGTACCCATGCTTCTCCCGGCAGCGCCCCCCACACCCTCCTGGACTTCTGCTTCCCTTCCTCCAGTTTCTTTCCTATATAACTCAGCCATTTTGCCTACATGCTCTCTTGATGCTCCTGGCTCCTGGTTGGCTCTGCTCCTGGATCTTTCTTGGTGCATTTGCCCTCTCCCCTCTTTCTCCCTGCACCCCCATGGCCTGATTCAGCCTGCTGGCCATGTTCAGTCTGGACCCTTCCAGAAACCTCTGGCTATCCTCTCCCTTTTATCTTCACTAAAACCCTTCTCCTCAGTCTTACCTTGGAGCAGTCCTGCCTTTATTCTCGTTCACTAAGACCCATCCATCTCGCCACTTACATTTACTGTATTCTCTGAAACCTGGCTGTAGGGAAATTTAATCCAAGTTGGTTTAGCAACGTGTGCCCAGGCTTTTGTCCGGTATGCAAAAAAAGTAATAGAAGGCAAAGGAAGTTACAGATTCCTGAGTAGCTCAGGACAGCATAGCAAAGGGTCTGTGTAAGTGGCTATAGGGGGAGGAATTTCTGGGACTTATAAATACATTATATCATTAAGGGAATAATTATTCCTCCCATCTCCTCAGCATGTCTTCTTTAGGTGAATCAGCTTTCATTAGGGATTGAGTATGTGGGTGTGGGGGGGGGTGCGCCTGGCTAGGTGATTGACAGGTGAATCTATATTAACTCTTTAGGGAGGAAATGATAGTGTGTATTGTTCTAATCTTTGGAGCAGATTGGATTGTGGTGTCTATATCCAGGGCCAAAGGTATTCCATTTTTTTTTGACAAGGAGTCCTAAGGAGTGGGATAGGTGGTTTTTCTTTCTATTATAACCAGTGGGGTCCAAAGCTGCAAAGGAGGGGTTCATCCTTCAAGGCTACTGTCCTTATCTGGATAACCAGAATTCCTTCCTCGAGAGATGAGCTACTAAAATCATTTAGGAGATGGACTGAAATTGGAGAATAGATATAACCCATTTCCATCATAAGAACTCAAGAGAGCAGCTCCAAAACTGTTGACCAGGAGGGAGTCGATTCGAGTTTCAGCCACACACTCACACATAGCTTCCGGGCAGCATGCTTGCTTGCTTAGGAGAGGAAACATACCAAACCAAAGCTTTTTTTTTTTTTTTTTTTTTTTTTTTTTTGGCATTCCTGGCCAAAAATCAAGGACAGTTTTGCTCTGGCCAATGACAAAAATGGAACAACTGCCTTTAGGGTTCCTTCCCTAAATGGCCTCACCAGTTTATAGGTCCTGTTCTTGTCATTAAGGGTACACTGTACAGATGAGAAACATGGCAGCAACTGAGGGCATGGATGTGGGATACATAATACAGCTGATTATGATTCTACAGAAGACCCCAGCTCAGGCTCATTTTGGTAGTGCGAAACTATTCTCTGCTGCCTCCATAATTATGAGTCCCCTCTCTACACTGGGCAGGGCACCAGGCTGGAGTGACAGGAAGTCTTCAGGCCAGCTCTGAGCAAGCTGAGCAAAGCAGTCAAATAACTTGTTCTGTCAATTCGGTGACATTCTGTGCTCTGTCCTTTTAAGAACTCCAGCTGCCGTAGCTCATAGGAAAGTTTGCCTGAGGCGAACGAAGCAGTATTCCTGCAGCAGGTTGTTCTAACCTTCTAGTTTGACTGGAGGGAGGAAGGCCTCTCAAATCAGCAGCTGCAAGAGTGCGACTCAGGTGTCATGGCTGAAGCATCACTCCTGTGGGTACAACCGTGGGGGTGTCAGAATTGTCCGATCATGTGACGTGTGCGATGCAGTGTGATTGGGTTTTTAACCCAGCCACTTTTCTCTAATCTCTAGAGCCCACCTCCAAGAGCACACCAAAGCACAGGCATGGTGACTCCAGACTACTCCTGAAAGGTCAGCTGCTCACTCCTAAACCCATGTTCCCAATGCGGCCTATCACCTTCTTCCAAAGTTAACAACCAGCCCCACCCCCAGGACCCACAAGGCACTTAAATCATAGATTGCAGAACAACGGCAACCTTCCTGCCCATGCTGGGGTGTATAATTACCGGTGGCCTCTCAGCCCAGGTGCAAGGCAGAGTTTGGGCACCTGGTTGGAGTGGAGGACATGCTTGGGTTCAGACAGCTCTTTGCAGATGGGCAAAGTATTTGACAGAATGGTAGCAGTGGGCAGAACCAAGGCAACCTGTGATCCAAGACTGTACTGCCTTAGCAGCTTCCAGAAACTCTGTGTAGACCCTCCAGGAAGAAGGCTGGGAGGAGGGGTAAGGAGGGGGAAAGGAAAGTGGGAGGAGCCACTGAAAGGACACCCCAAGACCAAGTTCTTGGCATAAAGGAGATTTATTTGTCCCAGAGGGACAAAGGGCAGGGAATAGAGACAAAGACAGGAGATAGAAGACAAGGGAGAGGGGGTAGGGAGCAAGAGAGAAGAACAGGGATACTTGTCCCAGAAGGACAAAGGACTACCTCTGGACAGAGAGGAGTCAGGCAAATCACATAGGCAAATGGCAGTTTGTAAAGGGAAAGGGGGACCCCATGTTTGGATGAGGTGTTTAGTTTTAATTGGACATGTTAATTAGGGGATCCAAAGGGGACTTCTGCTTGCTGGACTTTGGTAATCAGCCCCAGGAGGAAGTGGCCAAATGAGGGAATTGACCTTGGTAGCTAGGTTTAAGAAAGTAATCTAATGGTTTTTAGTGAGGTAGAGGGACTGGGGAGAAGGGCAAGTCCTGCCTGAGCCATGCCTGTCAGGCCCTGGGCTGGTCAGAGTCCCTTCAGTCACAGTAGGAAGGACGCAGAAAGGGTGTGAGGAAGAACAAAAAGGCTGAGAGAGGAGAGATGGGAAAAGGAGTGAGCAGCAGCTAGCCTTGAGGCCGGCTGGCTTGTGTGGGCATCCTGCCTGTGCATGGGACGCCCTGCTCTGTGAGGGCAGGGTCACCTTGAGAGACAAAGGTCCCATAATGTTTCAAGGCGGCCCAGAGCTCCTGGGTTGAGCATTTTCCATGAGGCCTTACTGTACTCACTCCTCTGGAAGGAAGCCAGGGTCAGGGAGGCAGCAGGTTGGGGAAACTGGTTGGCTTCGGTTTGGCCAGCCTCTGGGCACTGACCCAGATGAGTCTACAGCCATTCTCCCGTATTTGAAGTTTTGAAGTTTCACCCTGTGGCCTGCTAGCACCAGCACAGGCACAGTGGGCTTTCCATGGGATTTCCCCCCCCCCCCCACCGGTCCCCTTCCAGCTGCCCTCTCCTACCTCCCCACCCTCCATGGCTAATTTGAAGAGCATCCACTAAAGCATGGCCAGTGCCTCTTCTCCATCTCAGCCTCTGCTTCCTTGGGACACTGGGAAACTAGCCTGCGGCTGCTGGGATGGCCTAGGCCACCCACTAGCCATTGCTAGGCAAGACAGACTGAGCAGATCCAGCTGCAGCTGAGCTCCTAACTCCTCAGGGGCCGGAGAAGGGCAAGAGCAGAGTTAGTGGTCACCATGTCCAGCTCTTTCCCCCACCCCATTGCTGGCTGCCTTCTTCTCTTCCTGCCCCAGTAGCTGGGAGCCATTCACTGGACCTAGATTATTGGCTGTGTGTATTCTCAAACCTCCCATTTCTCCCTCAACAGTTTCCCACATCCTGTAGTAGGCCTGCTTATAACCAGAAGCAATCAAGAGAACCCTAGAGAAGAATGGAAGGGGGGGGCAGGCAGGGAGGAAGAGGGCATCCCTGCCTCTCAGAGAAGAATGGTCCCTCTCATATGGAAAAAAAAGTGACAGTCGACCCTTCAGACAGCTCCCTCCCCCTCAGAAAGTGTTAATCCATCTCATAGGGAGAGTCAGTGCTCCCCACAGGCCATTTCCCTGGGCCTCCCCGGCTGGGGATCAGGCCTATTGTTAATAAGTAATGACAGCCTGGCTCCTCACAGACTCCCTTGGGCTTTCGTGTCAGAACCGTCTTCCTTCACTACTGCTTGAACTGACAGGCTCCAGCTCGGGCAGGCTGCTGTGAACACAGGCCAGCCTGCTTCAGGAAGACCCACATCACGGCCCCTGGGCCTCAGGGCAGTCAGTCCCTCCTCCCATCTCAGGTGAAGATGACATCAGCCCCAAGGGAATCTGGAAGCCTCTATCAGCAAGTGTGGGCCTTGCCCTGGTGTTCAGGTGGAACCACCAAGGCCCAAGACCCTGGCCGTCCCACAAGGCTCAATCTCTGCTTTGTGTGGGAGTCAGCTATCAAGGGTTGTTGCTGCTGTTGAAGATTTTACGATGCCCCAGAAATCAGGGAATTTACGTAGGCTTGTTTATCAGCAAAAAATTCTTTTCTTAGTCTGACTTGCTAACAACAACCCATTTGGCCTGGTATACTTAGCAAGAAAGGGTTCACGAGCAAAAGCACTCTGAAACCTTGTATGTGTGTGGGGGGGAGGGGGGGATGTTCATTCTGCCTTGCCTTTGCTAGGTCCTGTTTTTAAATACAGTGGTATAGTGCCTGCTCCTGGCCTATTTGGTATGTTGGGGGGGCAGGATTAGGAGTTTGGAAATCCTGTAAATAAGGTGGTTAGAGGCATGGCTCTGTTTCAATTTGGCTAGCATTTGAAAGATGAGTTATTTACAACGTGTATGAAGCAAGAGCTAACCAGGTAAGGGGGTTATTGAGGCTCCAGGGTCCAAAGCATCATGATCCTAGAAAATAAGAGCTACTGCTAGCCCAGGCCTCCTTTAACCTTCTTCACCATGTGGGGCTGGTGCCGGCCATGTGTTCCTCGCAGTATTAGTAAAATACAGTGGAAGCAGTTCAAGTAGCCACCATCTCCTTCAGATAAAAGCTAGGCAGGGGCTGAGGATGGACCTCGGCAATAAATTATTTGCCTACTGTCTCAGGACCCTAGATTTTGTCCCCAGAACTGCAAAAGAGAAAATCAGTTAAAGAATCAAAGAGCTGCTGTGTTGTGCTGGGGAATATTGCAGAGCTAACAAGAAGGCATCCCCATCTGCATTGATATTTGCCATTCACAAAGATGTGCCAGGACTTTTTAAAGTTGCAGAACCATTCACCCTGTGTGGTCTCATTTATGTAAAACAAGAAGAGTGATCACAGATATGCGGGTGGTATATGAAAGTACATAAATATAAATGAACGGGGGGAAATGGTTTCAGAATTATACCTAGGAACTGGGAGTTCCGACTTCTATGGAGACTTCCAAGGTGAGGCTTTCCTGGAATCAGGGAAAAGGGTAGAGTTGGGAATGTCAAGAGTTGATTGGAAGTAGCAACCATGCAAGGTGAAGGTGTGGGAGACATCAGGCAACACACAGATCTTCAAGTCACTGATGAAGCCCGGCCTATACTTCCTGACTGGCTACTGGCAAATCAGCATTTTATTAAACCAATACAAGTGACAAATCTTTACTGGGTACAAGACCATTGTCCCATAGTAGACCCCCAAGTGGAACTTGGAGCAGAAGAGTGATCATTCAGAAGAAGGACACAAATGGCCAGTGCCAAGTACCACTTCTCTTTCATTGCCCAGGAGCTACCTGGGAAGGCTGACCACACATGGAGTGGCCCCAAAAGATGCTTTTTTAAAGGAAGACACAGGAGCTCAGCCCCATGTCTGTCAGTGGACACTTAGGTCTCAGGTAGTTGAAAAGGTGACAGGGGAGCTTGTACTTCCTCAGCGTTCTAATTCCTGCACACAGTGTATGTCACCTCTGTGGCTCCTTCTCCCTCCTCCCCATGGTCCTCATGCACTCTGGGCTGCCATTGTGCAGTCACTAGAGACGGCACTTCCTCTCTCTTCCCTCTCCTTACCATCCTCACGGGGTCCTCTCCCCATGGAAAAAGAGCTCGGGTCCCTTGCAGACTCAATGCACTGGATGTGACTCTAATGCTGGGTACAGAAGCAGAGGTCTTCCTGGAGGAGGAGGAAGGGTCCCATTGGCAGCATCTCACTTTTCAGGAAGAAGGGGTTCAAGCTTAGAGCATGGATGTCCCAGAGGAGGAGATTGCTCCTCAGGTCAAGGCAAGCTCCTTAACTGCGTGCCACCTGATCTCAACCTTTAAGAACAGGGAAAGATGGTGCTGAGGTAAAAGAGAGGCGCATGTACGTTTAAAGACAGGGAAATTGGATGTTCAGTGTATCTGTGGGTCCCTACCTAATTCAAGAGCCTACAGGTCAGACTGCCTTCTAAACAAGTCCCAATCAATGTTTCCAGGAATCTCTGACAGCAATGGTTTCTCTTCATCTGGCCATGTGACCTCCCACAGGTGTTGTATTGATCTCCCAAACAAATAATGACTCCCCTGCCACTCCATGCTGCTTCCAAAATGGCGACCTGGCTCCAGCTCTCACACCTTACCAACCAAGCAGAAGAAAAGTCCTTCAGACAGCTACCAAGGAGAACATAGAACCAGTCCCAGCCCCACCCCAGTCCCAGGCCCTGCAAATATCTTCTGACTCCTCATTGGCTCTAGTTGGTTTCTGTGCCTGTCTCTAGACCAATCACTGAAGCTGATAGGACTTCTAGATCCTGGATGGAGATGGTTTCAGGTTGCAATTGATGCCAATTGAAGTACGAAAACTAAATTTGAGACCCTACCAGTTACCCCTCAGTCGAGAAGAGCAGTTGAGAAACAAAAGCCTTTGGAAATCTCAGTAAAGGAAAAGACAGGACGGCGCAGAGATCCACATCCCCCTCCCCCTCCCACACACACTTTAATTACCCATCGCTGGCATGCGCTGCATAAGTTAAGAGCTCGTTAATGCTGTAATGCGTAAAACAATTTCATGCATCTTAAATATTGCTCTTGTACTTTAATTCCACATTAAGTGGTCCCCTGAAATTTTTAAATTTACAAAGTCACTGCTGCGCTACATGAAAAAGGTGCTAATTAAGTGTTAATCAGTAGCCAGATAACCTTCCACGAACCCTACCCAAGGTCTCCAAAATGACCCATAGCCAGAGAAGGCAATGTGATGGCCACAGAATAGAGCACACCACATCCCAGCCAATTAAGGCAGATTTAGCTATTGTAGAGTTCTAATTAAGTGACACCCACTATGGTGGACACGAGGCTAATAATAACACTAGCTTTAATCCCGGCAGTGCCTTGGCTCTTCAAAACACTGGGGAAACACTGGCTGATTAACAAGTACCTCCCTTTCTTTCAGACAGAGAGATGGCTGTGGGGTGGCTTTACAAAGAATGTACACAAGGTGAAAAGGACCAGGCACAAAAAGAAACACAGTTCCTCCCTGTAAGGGAGTCACCACTGTCTTCTAGACCAGAGCTTCTGTGACCCACTTCTGGTCCACTATGAGCTAGGTGCCGAAACCTTGAAAGCTACTTGACAGTGGAGACATCCTGGCCCTGTTGAACAGGGACCAACAGACCAAGTTTGAGTTTCGACTGTGAGTCACCAGCGCCATGAGTTCAGTAAGGGCCATGAATAGTCAGGCAATACAGAAGCAGTCTGTGATGGGGACACTCTGATCGTCCCCACCAGTGGCTCCGAGAAGCACTGTTGCCATCAGAGGACAATAGGGGAAGTGCTTTAGGGAGAGGCAGCTTCGCAACTGTTAACAATTCTAGATTTTTCTTCCTGCTGGTTCTGTGCTTAGGAAGATATCCTGCATTAACTTCTAGTCCTGTCACCTCATCTCCTGGAAATCCTATGTCCTTGTTGAAGGCTTCTACCCCTAGGTCACCAGAAACCCAGCCAGACCTCACCCCTGTGAGGTGCTGCTCCAACTCCGTAGCTGGGTAAGGGAACCTCACTGGGCACCATGGAGCATTCAGCAGATAAGAGTACTTGTTGCTCTTGCAGAAGGTCCCTGTTCAGTTCCCAGTATCCATTTGGGGCAACTCACTGCCTGGAACTCCAATTCCAGGGGATTCAACTCCCTCTTCTAGGCTCTAAGGGCACAGTTCTTGCAATATCCACAGACACAAATATACAGAAATAAAAATGAAATAGTTGGGTGTTGTGGCCCAAGCCTTTAGTCCCAGGAGAGGCAGATAGAACTCTGAGTTACAAGCTAGACTGGTCTACATAGAGAGTTCCAGGAGAGCCAGAACTACACAGTGAGACCCTGTATAAACAAACAAAAAGAAGGAGAGGAAGGATAGACAAGAAGAAGAAAAAGGAAATGAAAAGAAAGAAATCTCTTTAAAAAGTAATATGTAAGCCCTAACATAAAATTGACCATTTAGTCACAGTGACATTAAAGATAACTTATATTCTTATGCAACAACCATCACTTCATCTCCAGAATATTTTAAGATTTTTACATTTTTATTTATAGTCTCTCTCTCTCTCTCTCACTGTGTGTGTGTGTGTGTGTGTGTGTGTGTGTGTACACACTCCAGTGTGTCACAGCACGCCTGTGGAGGTCAGGGAATAACTTGCAGGAGTTAGTTTTCTCCTCCACCATGTGAACTCTGGCGCTCAAGCTCATGTCGTCTGGCTGTCGGGAAGCACCTTTGCCCACTGCGCCACCTCACTGGCCCTTTGAGCACCCTGTCTTTCATGAATGAAAATGGCTCCCATCAAATGACCTGCCCTCTACCCCATTGTGTCACCGCAGTGTCTACATCTTTCAGTTTGTCTGTCTACTCTACATCCATCCTGGAGGGGAGTCACATGGCACTGGCCCTTTTGTGACTGGATACATTCATGTAGTGTACAATCTTCTGACACACTTTGTGACGTACAGAGACAGCTCAGCAGTTACGAGCACTAGCTGTTCTTGCAGAGGACCTGGGTCGAGTCCCCCAAGCCCACACCAGGCTGCTCAGAGTCTGTAACTCCAGCTCCATGGGAACCAATGCCCTCTTCTGGCCTCTGTGTGATCTGCACATGTGTAGCACACATATAGACAAGGAGGCATGCACATAAAATAAAAATCATAAAATGAGTCATTGGAAAACAAACAAAACATACTTTGTTGTATGTGTCAGAATTTCCTTCCTTTAAAAGTGGACTCTGGTTTTTTGTTTCTTAATCCCAGATCATAGCACGGTTCTTTGAGGGTGTAGATGACACAGGAGGTGGCAGCAGACAACAATGGGGAGGGCTCTGCTCTGTGGAGATCTTCCCTCCTCCTGCTCCTGCTTGCTCAAGGACTTGCTCTGCCATTTAGTCTCTTGGACATGTGACTTTCAAATGTGAGGCTAATGAGTAAGGCAGCAGGGCACAAGTGACAGTAGAAACGGCCTCAAGGTCCTAGCGGTGGCTCCAGCAACACCTGATGGGTGGCCTCGGGTCAGCGAGCCTCTCTGAGCCAGCGAGCCTCTCTGAGCCAGCGAGCCTCTCTGAGCCAGCTAGCCTCTCTGAGCCAGCTAGCCTCTCTGAGCCAGCTAGCCTCTCTGAGCCTGGTCCACAAAGTTGGAATGAGCTCAATCATAACAGCAGGCACCTGCAGTTACAGTTACTTTGGAGGCTGATGCAGGAGGATTGCTTGAGCCCAGGAATCCAAGGCTGGGCTGGACAACACAGCTGAGTGAATGGGGGGGGGGATGCTGGAGTGGTACAGACTCAGAATCTCAGCTAGTAAAGAGACTGACGCAGGAGGATTGGGGCCAATCTCCAATATCATGAGGAAACTTAAAATTAAATAAAAGGCCAGTGCTACAGTGAGCCTCATGAGACTGTTTAAGACTCTGATGAAGCAGGACATGTTACAAGCTAGTAAATGTCCCAGCCTGCTCTTAGATGGAAGAAGAAAGAACAACCCGTTATCCCCACTTCCTGTTAAAAGTAGCTGCAGAACCAGCCTACCTGCGTCTTTGGGGGCATTTCTGGTGCTTTTTTTTCTCTTCTACCCTCCAACCTAAGAAAAGTTCGTGCTTCGGCCAGTGTCATGGCATGCCAACACACTGCTGAAGGAACACGCATTCTAAGTGTCACTTGACGTGTGAGCTGTGCTCTGAGGCTGGGCAGTAGAGGTAAAAAGCCAAAGGACCAAGAGGCTTTCCCAGAGGAGCCCACGAGATGCAGAGTTATGGAATAATCTTTTTGTGTACTGTGAAGACGTGTCTTTGTCAAGGTGCCTTCTGATTGGTTTAGTAAAAGGCTGACTGACCAATAGCTAAGCAGGAAGAAGTTAGCGGGGAGAGGCAAATTGAAAAGATGCTGGGAAGAAGGTTGGTGTCATGAGGAGTTGCCAGCGAGACACAGAGGAAGCAGGAGATGAATCTGCTGTACTAAAAAAAGTACCTTCACCTCCACATGGTAGGGCATAGATAAGAAATATGGGTTAATTTGAGTTGTAAGAGCTAGTTAGTAACAAGCCTAAGCTATCTACTGAGCATTTATAATTAATATTAAGTCTCTCTGTGGTTATTTGGAACAGGCTAGCAGGACAGAGTTGACTGGCAGGACATGGAAAAGTCTGCCTACAGTATAGTACCACCTCCACTCCCTCTCCTCTTTTCCCTGAGCCCCAGGAAGCTGACCTCTGGCACTCATCCCAAAGGGCTCCTAGTTACTGGTTCCCATTGACCAATACCAACTGCATTAAGAGATGTCTGCTTAGGCAACTGGTTCTTGAACATAGGGCCCCCCGTTCTTTATAAGGCTCCCTCTTTTACTTGTCTCTGCCCCTTTCTAAGTTTACATAGCGTGCTGTTTAGTTTTAAATGTCAACTTGCCACTAGGATTGCCTGGGGGAAAAGCCTCATTTGAGGAATCCCCTTGATCAAGTTGACCTGTGACCATGTCTGTGGGGGATTGTCTTGACTGTTGATTGATGTGGGAAGACCCAGCCAATGGTAGGTGGCACCATTCCCTGGGCAGGTAGTTGTGGACTGTAAATGAGGAAAGCTAGCTGACCATAAGCAGCCTAGCAAAGAGACAGCGTGGATGCTTTCGTTTCTTCTGCTCGTAACTGGGGGTGTGATGTGTCCGGCTGCTTCAGTTTCCGCACTGACTCCCTGAAAAGATGGCCTGGAACCTGGAACTGTAAGTCGAATAAACTCTTTTCTCCCTTATGTTGTTTGAGAAAAACATTTTTTTCTGTGTGTGTATGTGCCCCTGCTATATGTATGTGTGCTGCATTTGTATGGATGCCTGAGAAGGCCAGAAGAGGGCATCAGATTCCCTGGAAATGGAGTTAACATACAATCATGAAACACATGATGTGGGTCCTCTGTGATAGCAGCCAGTGCTCTCAACTGCTAAGCCTTCTCTCCAGTCCCATGTTGATTTTTGTCAGAAGATTTTTACCACAGCAACAGAAATAAATCTAGAATAAGTAGCCACAACCTCCTCTCATCTCTTGCCCCTGCGGTGGCCACAGTTCTTCTACTAATAGTTTCCTTTTATTTAGAAGTGTGGATATTGGCCCTTGTATGTCGTGTCTTTGGTAATGGCCCCCATGAAAATAAATGTTTCCCCACCTATCTGAACTGCTTCCCATTGGGACAGCTCCCCAGAACTTAATCTTCATGTTCATACGCTGGTGATATTTAGAGATGGGACCCTAGGGGGTGTAGTGGTCAATTGTGATTGTCAAACTGGCTGGATTTAGAATCTCCTGGAGACATACCTCTGAGCACTCTGGAGAGGTTTAAGTGTTGGGGGAGAACCCATTCTGAATGTGGGCAGATCCATGCTATGGGGGTTTTAGACTGAATCAAATGAGAAAGTGACAGGAGGAAGCCATCCACCCCTCTCTAGTTCCTGCCTGCGGACGAGATGTGAGCAGCGGCCTGGCAGTCTTGCGGCCACAGGCAGAGCTGTTCCCACCTCGGTGTCCTCCCTGTCATGATGGGCTGTATTCTTGCACTGTGAGCTGAATACAAACTTACCTTCCTTAAACTGAAGCTATTGGCTGTTTGCCACAACAATTGGAAACGTGACTGATGGCGGGGCAGTAATTCAAATGAAAGGAGATTGTGAAGGTGGCATCCGTGGCTTTTATAGGAGGAAGGGAGACACAAGCTGGCACACTCGTTCACTTTCAGCATGTGTCGCCTTCATCGTGTTAGGATGGAGCAGGCAGACCCTCACCAGAGGAACAACAGACACTCTGTACTCTTGGACTTCCCGAACTCTATACCACGAGTGACATAACCTCTATTCTTTGTAAATTATTCAGCGTATAGTACTTTACAATGGCAACAGAAACCATACTAAGACCAGGAGCCTACCTAATCTGAGCGCCACATGGTATGTGAGGGTCATCCAAGCAAGGTAAGCGTCCGGTCCCTGCCTCACAGCCCCTGTCCACCCCATCCCTCTGTCCTCTTCTCCTTCAAAGGCTTACTTGAAGGGACACATGAGTCAGGCTACATCAAGAAAATGAGGTCTGAGACTGAGGTAACATCATGCAATAGGCCCCCATGAATTCTTCAGGCAGTATCCCTGCACAGGCCTAGGTTGGGGAGAAATGCACAGGCAATTTATTTGGAAACACTGCTTATATGTGGGTGCACACTTGTAGTGAGATTTTGTTTGTGCTCTGACAAATAAAGCTTGCCTGAAGAGCAGAGGGTGGAGCTAGCCACTAGTTAACCATAGAGGTTTGGAGAGCTGTGCAGACCGACAGGAAGGTATATAGCTGGGCAAAGAGAGGATCTAAGATGGGAGGAGACAGGAGCTGGGCCTTTTTGTCATCTGAGGAGTTAGCAAGGTAAGAGTTGACAGTGGCTTGCACCTTTGTCTCTCTGATATTTCAGCATTTACCCTGATATCTGGCTCTGGGTTTTTATTATTAAGACCAGTTAGAACTCAGGCACCACACACTGCTTACCTCTCCTGGCCTCCATGTGAGTCCTTTGTTGGTCACCATTAAAGCAACCATTGACCTCCCCCGCTTCTTTTTGTCCCAGCAAAGCCATTGGATGTCTGTCAAGTCAGAGTATGACAAACTGTTTTAAAGAAGAGGCCTCAGAGTACCCAGGCCTGCATGAAATTCAGCCATCAGCCCTCCAAGACTCCAGGCCTTTGAGATGAGTTGGGGCAAAGAGTGTAAGAACCAGACGTGGTGGATAACATCAAGGAAACAGAATCTCCCAGACACAACAGGGTCATCGCACATGTGAACTCACAGTGATTGTTATAACATGCCCAGGACCACCACAAGCTCAAGTCAGACAAAATCCAAGCACGCGATTGGATGGTGGGGAAAACATGAAATCCTGCTGCTAACTGAGGAACGCTGCCATTCGACAGCTGCTGGGAGAGGAGAGTCCTTTCCTTAATAACGTGATCCCCGGTAGATGCCACTCCAGGGCAGGGCCCAGTCCCAAAGCTGGACAGCACACACTGGTCTCATGCCTGCCTGCGGGGGTGCGCAAAGTTCATCACCCAGGGGAGGGCCGTCACAGAGAGTGGGAGTTAAGGGAGTGTGAACATGATCCAAACTCATTGTGTGCATGCTGGAGAGATGGCTCCGCAAAGTGCACGGGCTGCTCTTCCAGAGGACCTGGGTTCAGCTCCCAGCACATCAGACAGCTCCCAACTGCCTATCACTCCAATTCCAGGGAACTCCTGACTTCTACAGGCATTAACACTCATTTCTCCATGCCCCGCCCCCACATACTCAGATAAAAAAGTTCATTGTATGAACTTCTCGAACAATGCAAATATTATTTGTAAAAGTACTTGACAGAAGAAGTTAGGGAAGGTGGGGTTTCTTTTGGTTCACAGTTTTGAGGGGTGATAGACCACCATGGCAGAAAGACATGGCTGTAGGAGCAGAAGACATCTGGCCACCCTGATGCCACAATCAGGCAACAGAAAGAGGCGACAGCCGCGACTCAGCTTGCTTCCTCCTTTTCCCCTTTTTATTCATTCAGAATCCATGTCCGTAGAATGGGCCCCTACTTCTGAAGTGGGTCACCTTTCCTCGGCTAAACCTCTCTAGAAACTCTTGTGCAGATGCCCAGAAGTTTATCCTCACGGCAACCTGAAAACCTGTCGAGTTCACCAAGATAAGAGCCGCCCAAATCTGTCTTGGATTCTCCCTTTCAAGCCTCTACCTGAAGGCCCAATGAACCTCTCCGTAGCAATGACTGATTGGATAAGGGGTGGGCACCTGACCCTAGTGGACCAATCAGATTCTCCAGGAAGAATATCCAGTCAGGCTCTCTTTGGTCTTTCATTGCTTCAGTGGATAGCAGGTTGTGATGGAGCAAGAAGAACCTACTTGGATTCTGTCATTTAGTAACCCAACACCAGTGGAGCGTCACTGCCTTTAGCTTGAAGCTGGACATCCAGATAGCAACCCATGAGACCATGTCCCTTCCCTGCACTGTTAAAGCGACCTCAGTGTTTACCATGCACATTGCAAGGACCCAAAATGGAGGAAGTGTGTTTCTGGGATGCTTGGTTCTGGGTAGTTTGTTAGCTGCCTGAACTAAGAGAAGACCTTGTGCCATGTGGAGCTTTGGACACTGGGGAGGCATTTGTGCCCAGAATAGGGAGGGCTCTGGAGGCAGCCATTTCCCACTGTCTGTGTAGAGTGGCAGAGTTGGGAGGGCAGCAGGATCAGGTCCCTTAGCTTAACACCGAGCCCCTCTTGGCTCCCCAGAGGCTGCATCTGCTCCCAGAGGGCCTATGCATTGTCCTGTCCTCCTCGGGTCTCTGAGGTAGTCTCACGATTTTCCCATAGATTTCCCCTTCTTGCTTAAACTATGGGAATGTATTCCTGTACTGTGCTCCTGGTCACGTGTGAACGAGACACCCACGTGGTATAGTCAGCTCACAATCCCAGAAGGGCAGTTTCACCATTTTTGGAGACACTCTGTCTTCAGTTTTCAATCTCCACCTGGCTTCCTTTTGCCAACTTGGGACTGCCCTGCTGGGTTAACATGTTCTCGGGCCACCAGTAGCCCAGTGTCACATATCTGATGGCCTCTCCATGCCCCTTCTTCTTCTTCTTCTTCTTCTTCTTCTTCTTCTTCTTCTTCTTCTTCTTCTTCTTCTTCTTCTTCTTCTTCTTCTTCTTCTTCTTCTTCTTCTTCTTCTTCTCGACTTTTGGTTGTCCCAAGTGGCTAAAATGTTCTTCCTTCCTCCCAGGCTGCCATTGGGGACTGCCCTTCTCACCTGCTTTTCCTCCCTCTTTCCTTTGCTTTTTGTCTTCTTGCCGACATCTCCTGGCTACAGAACTGTTCACTTTTCCTCCAGAAGCCTCTCAGCGTCTTTGCTGTTCCAGGAGCCCAGGCATGTCCTCCCATCATGGGGCTCCAGATCCAGCCTGGCTTTGGGTCTTGCCGGTCCCTTGTTCCCAGTCAGCTACTAGAAGCCTCTATGTGAGTACCCCAAAGTCGTCTATCTCCATATTTCTCCTTCCAAGTCTGACCCCTCTTTTTGTTTCCTTGTTGTGCTAATGAAACAAGAAGTCTCTGTGACCTTCATCCATGATGCTGAAACTGGGGAATTTTGACAGGGAATTTTGGCTATGTTCCTCATCCATCCCTCTGCCAGGAAATACCCATGTGGTCTTCACTCAAATCAGAGTTCCACCTTCCTTGACTTTCTCCTTGCTACTCACGTCAGGAGTTGCCTGAACATGCTGGCACTAATGCTGGCGCTTCTTGCTAGTCTTGGTGACACACACTGACCCAGTCTGTGGACCTGGGGGAAGCCCCTTGAGGTCTGTGGACCATCCATGGGGAGGCTGAACTTCTCACCTCCTCCCAGAGATTGCTCCTGTGGCCTTTGCCCTCCCAGAGAGATTCGTTTGTTCCGTCGTGGCCGTCAGGACCATTTCACTGAGCAATCAGAGAGCTGTGGGGAGCGAGCGCCTGTCAAGACACGCCCTGCAGAAAACAGGCTTTGACGGAGCGGAAGGTCTCATTTGGATTTCATCATTTAGAAGCCCATACCAGTGGGTGTCACCCTTTAGTTGTGACATCTTAAATAGCAACCCATGAGACCATGCTCCCTCCCTGCGCTGTCAAAATGGCCTCAGATCTCACCATGCTCAGAAGAAGAATCCATTCTGGAGGAGGTGTGGCAGTTAGGGAGACACTGGCCATTCAACAAGGCCCAATGACTTCCTGAAACAGATTACTTATTATTGACATAAAGCCCAAAGCTGGTGTTCCTGAAGAAAAGGGCTTTCTCCTCTCTGTGCAGGGAAGGAGTGTAGGAACTTGGTTCCTTCCAACTTGTAGCTCTGGTAGATTCATTCTTATCGAGATGTTGAAGCAGATGCAATGTCCACCTTTCCTCCTCCCACACCAATGTCCAAACAAAGTCATGTGGCCACACTTAATTGCAAGTAGGACTGGGAAATGTAGTCCTGCAAAGTAGCTTTGAGAAGTGATTCATTTCTTTCTTGCCCAAGACCTAGCTGTTGAGTAGCAATTTCCTCCCAGATGAAGGATCCCAAGTACATCTATGAGACATTATCCTGATTCCTTTAACCGAGGTGGGAGGACCCATCCAAACCGGATGCCACCATTCCCTGGGCCAGGGTCCTAGATTGAAGGAAAAGGATAAATCTAGCTGTGCAGTAGTGTTCATCATTCTTTGTGTCCTAAACACGGATGCAGTGTGACCTGCTGCTTCTTCGGGTGTCTGCCATTCTGACTCCACTACCATGAGAGAATGTTCTCTAAAACTATGAGGCAAAATAAAACCTGTATTCCTTAGGTTGTTTTTGTTATGTTTTTATAGCCCAGAAATAATCTTAGACAAGCAGCCATACCACTCTTGGGAGATGTATATATTCAAAGGGACCTAATTCAGCAGACCACAGAAAGCCATACACATCCATGTTTATCCCTGTACTATTCATAGTAACCAGGAGACGGAGCCAGCCCAGAGATGCCCACCCACAGTAAAAGGTACAGAAAACATGGTAGATGCTTGTCTTAGTTGTTTTTCTATTGCTGTGAAGAGACACCATGACCAAGGCAACTTATAAAAGAAAGCATTTAATTTGGGGGCTCACAGTTCCAAAGGGTTAGAGTCCGTGACCACATGGCAGGGAGCATGGCTGCAGGGAAATAGCTGAGAGCTTACTTGTTGAGACAATAACCATGAGCCAGAGAGAGGGACAGAGACAGAGAGAGGGATAGGGAGGGAGAGAGAGAGAGAGAGAGAGAGAGAGAGAGAGAGAGAGAGAGAGAGAGGTGAGAATGGGAGAATGGCTTGGGCTTTTGAAACCTCAAAGCCCACATTCAGTGACACCTCCTCTAACAAGGCCACACCTCCTAATTCTTCCCAAACAGTTCCACCAACTGGAGACCAGCTATTCAGACATATGAGCTTATGGGGGCCATTTTCTTTCAACTACCACAATACTTATTCAGCCACAAGAGAGAATGAAATCATGACATTCACTTGCAGCAAAATGGATGAAACAGGAGATGGTTGGAATAAGTGAAATAAACCAGACACAAAGAGACAAATAGCGCATGTGTTCACTCACATGTGGAAGACAGCTTCTTTGAAAGGCTAGGCATGGTGCCTCACGTCTGTAATTTCAGCACTTGGGAGGCTGAGTCAGAAAGATCGCTGTGAACTCAAGGCCAGAATATGCTACACTGTGAGACTTAGTCTCCGAAAATGGGAATAATAAAGAATACTAAGAAATAAATATGAGCCAGGCAGTGGTGGTGCACACCTTTAATCTCAGCACTCAGGAGGCAGAGGCAGGAAGATCTCTGTGAGTTCAAGACCAGCCTGATCTACAGAGTGATTCCAGGACAGACTCCAAAGCTAGAAACCCTATCTCGAAAAACCAAACAAACAAACACAAAGAAGTAAATATGATTAAAGTACCTTAAGTTGGTATATACAGATATCATAATGAAACTGCTTACTATGTACAACTAATATAAGGTAATAAAAATAAATTCAAATAGATTTAAATTGAATAAAATTAAAAATTTAGTGCCAGGCTGGGAGCATGACTCCGTTTATTAGCTGTTTTGAGAGGGATCATCATGGCTCCTGAGAGGGTTCTTTTTATCATTAAAGTGGAAGTCACTTAGTTTTATCTCATCGGTCATTTGTGTGTGTGGGGGGGGGGGGGGTGTCCATATCTAGATAGACAGGTGGTTCATTATGTTTTGTTTTATTTTGTTTTGTTTTTTGAGACAGGGTTTCTCAGTGTAGCTTTGACTGTCCTGGAGCTCACTCTATAGACCATGTTGGCCTTGAAGTCACAGAGGTCCTCCAGCCTCTGCCTCCCTAGTGCTGCAACTAAAGGTGAGCGCCACCGCCATCCCACTCATTGTGTTTTTTTAAGACATATGTATGCGTATGTCTAAGAGGCCACAGAGGCCAGAAAAGGATGTCCGATCTCCTGGATCTGGAGTTACTGGCAGCTCCCAAGTGAACCAAACTCAGGACCTCTGGAAGAGCAGCAAGCACTGTTAACCACTGAGCCATCTCTCCAGTCCCATTGCTGTGTCATTAAGCAGTAAAGTTCACAGTGAAAGTTGTCGTTCTAGAGGTCATCGGGTAGGGCACTGCGAATCATTAGGATTTAGGCAATACATGTTTGTATAAGACCTCACAAGTCCCTGGGGGGACAGTCAGGCTCCAAGTAGCCATAGCCTGTTGTTACTGAATTAGTAACTTGACTCTTGGTCCTGTCCTTTTATGTCTACATTAGCCTGCAGGAGTTGACGGTCCTTGTGTCTACATAAGCCTGCAGGAGTCGAGGGTCCCAAGCAGATCACAGATGAGCGATCTGTGATGGAATGAATGTGATCATCAAGGAAGGTGAGAAGCGGTCATTTTAAACACGAGAGCAGTCCTTTCAGGCTTTTGAAGAAAACACATCAACTGGATGCACCCAGAAGAATCTGTCTGATCTACTGTTTTTTTTCTCGTTTACCTGTCTTCTCTCCTGTTCCCTCTCCCCTCTTTCTTCCTGCTTTTTCTTGCTTTGCGTTTTTGTTGGATTGTTTTAAGGTTTTTTGGTTTGGGGCTTTCTGAAGCAGTCTTTCTAAGTAGCCCAAGCAGATCTCCAACTTGGGACAATTTTCTCACCTCTGTCTACCTAGTGATTACATCTGTGAGCCACTGCAACAGGTTGAAATTGCTGTTGTGCGTGTGTCTTTTTGGAATGGGGGATTTGCTCTTTCCCACTGGACTTCTCAGGGCTTTGCTCTTTCCCACTGGACTGTATCTCCAATCTTTATTTTCTAATTTCTAAAGAACATATTGATGTGGTAACCTCGATTATCGTTTCGATAATCTTGCATGTTATCCATCAGATGATGTCACCTCCAAAGATGCTGAACACTTGACCTCTTTGGAATGAGACTTTGTCTGGAACTGGGATCACTGGAATCAGGTTATGATGAGGTCATAGTAATAACATAAAGTGGGGTCCTAAGCCAATAGGAAGATTGCCCATACGGCTTGTGCATTATCAGGTGGTGGCACATGTCTTTAATTCCAGAATTTGGGGGGCCGAAGCAGGCACATCTCTGTGAGTTTAAAGCCAGCCTGGTCTACACAGTTTAAAAACAAAAAACAAAAAAATCAAATCAAAACAAAACAAAACTTGTACACTGGGCTGGAGATGTGACTCATTCATTAAGAGCACTGGCTGCTCTTCCAGAGGCCCCAGGTTCATTTCTCAGCACTGACATGATGGCCCACACCATCTGTAACTCCAGATCTGGGGAGTCCAATGTCTTCTTCCCACAGACACAGGTACCAGGCATGCACATGGTGCCTAGACATACATGAAAGAAAAACATTCATAAACATAAAAAAATAAGATTTGTGCAATATTACTACAAGGCATAAAATTATCTGCAACTAGGAGATAGGCCTAGAGCAGGTTGTTCTAGTGCCTTTAGATGAAGAGGGCCTTCTGACATCTGACCTTGGATTCTAGTCTCTAAATGTGAACAAATTCACTTATAACCATTGGGTTTGTCATGGCTTTGCTAGAGACTAATTTTTCCCTTCAAAATCAAATTGAACACCCCCTCCCACACCAGAACATGATCTCAGCTCCTTTTCTCTTTGCTGTGACAAACACCTCACAAGGTACAACTTCTGTGGAGGAATGGCTTATTTCGTCATACAGGTTAAGAAAAAGCATAGCCCACCATGGCCAGGAATACATGGAGGAAGGGGAGCCTGAGACCGCTGGCTCGGTGTGTCTGCAGTCAGAAAACATGACAGACAAGAAGTGACACCAGATTAAGGCTCACCTCCAGGGACCCACTTCCTTCACCTCTTAAAGATTTCCCAACAGCTTCACCAACTGGGGGACAAGTTTTCAAACACTTGAGCTTGCTAGGGCCATTTCACACTCAAACCAGAGTACACACCTATACCTAGTCCCTTCTATTATGTCAGTGAAATTGGGTCACTATTTATTAGTCGATAGTCAGTGTTAATAACTTGTTAAGGTATGCACTATCGCCTGGTGCAGAATGCTTTAAATACATGTCCTTTGCAGAACTAAGTTTTGTTTGCTTTAGAGTTAATATTTATCTCTTACCCTATTTTTTTCTGTTGCCTTTTCTGCCTACATAGTCTAGATTGGACTCCAGAAGAAAGGGGTGTTTCTCCAGAGTGCGTGCAGGTAAACCCCTCTGCAGAATATTCCTTTACACTGTGTAATATATGTCACTGTGATTGGTTTAATAAAGAAGCTGACTAGCCAATAGCTGGAGAGGATAAGGTTATGTGGGAAACCAGACAAAGGCCACTGGGAAGAAGAGGGGCAGAGTCAGAGGAGTTGCCAGAGATGCAAAAGAGGCAAGATGAATGGTGCTGTGTTGAAAGAAGGTTCTATCAATTGGCAGAGGCTAGATCAGAAATATGGGTTAATTCAGGTTGTAAGAGCTAGTTAGTAACAAGCCTAAGCTATCAGCTGAACATTTATAATTAATAATAAGTCTCTGAGTGGTTTTGGGAAAGTGGCTGGAGGAACAGAGCTGATCGAGGTCCAGATGAAAATCTCCACCTACACCCCTCAACTTCCTTGATTTTTAATTTGAGACCCTTATCCCAGAACCCTGTCTCCTGCTGCTCTGACTACCTGGGTCCCACTCTGGGATACTGGTCAGTCCTCTGAATATGTCTCTTAAAGGCCCATGTGTTAAAGGCTTGCTCCTTAAGATAATGTTTCTAGGAAGTGACAAAACCCTAAGAAGTAAGGCCCAGTGATCCAGTGTGACATTTTTAGAACACTGGGGGTGTGCTCTTAAATAGAACTGTGGGACCCCAACCTCTTTCTTCTTGTTGTTCCCTCCCTGGGTATGATATAAGCAATTTTTCTCTAAAATGCCCCACCATGGGTTGCCTCATTCCAGCCCAAACCAGTAGAACCAACTGATTACAGCCTGCCTTCTCCAAAGCAGGAAGCCAAAACTAACCTTTTCTCTTTGTAAACTGGTTTTCTCAGGTCTTTTGTTATAGCGATGGAAAGATTAACATCACACTTTCCACATTTAGAGTTCACCTTCTTATCAGTTATCCACTGTACTGTTTTGTAACAAATTACTCCAAACCTTAGTGGCTTAAAATGGCGAGGATCATTTATTTACTCTGGCTCCAAAGCAGCACCCCGTTTCCTGTATGGTAGCTTTATGGGTAGTAGATCATGTTGTCCTTGAGTATAGAGCCCTTTACATTCAATTTCTTCAGGAAGTGAATCCCATGTCATATGGGTTGGGCAGAAGAGACACAGTAACTTGGCTAGGATAGGTGGCAGAGTCCCAGTGCTTCTTTGACAATTTTTAACAATCTGGCTTCCAACCCTTCCTTTGATACCTGGTACCTTGTGAGCCCTCTGTCTCTCTGGGGTTCTGCTTATTGAGTTGGCTTGCTTCTTGCCATTTCCATGCGTACACTCACTTAGTGTCTTAGTTTCATTTCTGGTGCTCTGATAAAAATGCCCTGACAAAAAGCAACTTAGAGAAGAAGGGTATTGTTTGTCTGACAGTTCTAGGTTAAAGTCTATCATTGCAGGGAAGTTGTTATAATTTATAAAGATATGGTGGGGGACTGGTCTCACTCAGGGTGGCGGCAGGTCACCTGAGGCCTCCATGGGTCCCCTGGTGGGTGCCTGAGGTCTCCATGGGAGACAGAGAGATACACCATGCAGAGAGAGTTTGGGTATAGAGTTTATTTAGTGGGTTATGGAGGGGGAAAGGAAAGGAGGAAGCGGGGAAAGAGAGAAGAGGGGAGAGAAGAGAGAGAGGCAGAAGCTGCCTCTCCAGAAGAAGGGCAGAAAGAGAGAGAGAGAGAGAGAGAGAGAGAGAGAGAGAGGACTGGAGAGCAGGCAGGAGATCTGCTTGCCTCAGTGGAAGTAGGGGAGGTTGGGAGTTGGCAGAGCTTGTCTCTTAAAGGGACAGGGTACCCAGGTGACAGACCAGGCCAGCAAATTACAACAGAAGTTAAGGCAGGAACTTAAAATATCACAGCCACAGTCAGGAGCCAAGGGAGAGACAGAGAGAGAGAGACAAAGAGAGAGATTAAATGCAGCCATCCTTTCTTGCTTTCTCTCATCTAGTTTTCTATTCTCTTTTGTTCAGGAACCCCTGCCTAGAGAATGGTGCCACCCACAATGGGCTGAGTCTTCCCACATCAATTAACAATCACAATAATCCCCAAAGAAATGACCACAGGCCAATCTGCTCTAGGCAATTCCTCACTAAGACTCTTCCTAGGTCATTCTAGGTTGAATCAGGCTGACAATTAAAAGTAACCAGCACACTTAGATTGTAGCATTTCATTTTCTCTCTGATTTTTATTGTTGTTGTTTGGTTTTGGTTTTGGGGATTGTTTCTTGTGCTGATAATGGAATCCAGGGCTTTAAGCATGTTAGGCAAATACCCTACCATCAAGTTTCATCCTAGCCTCAGCTTCCAGAATTTTCCAGATGTTAAGTCAGTTACCTTTTGTCTGTTTGCTTTCTGGTTGCCAAAATGTTAATGATGTCTTCCACTGGCTGCATTTTTTTCTCTCTCACTTTTATTTCTGTCCTAATGTATTTAGAACCTAAAAAAATCCCATTACTGCAGCTTTAAAGAGAGCTGTGGGGCATACAATGGGGGCACATAAGTGCTCAATATCCCATGGCTAATTGGAAATTATCTATCCATTTTTTTTCATTCAGTAACTGTTGAGATGCTCCCAGCAAGAGGAACTGTGTCTGGCATTCCTTGGGTAGCTCTCCACAGCAAATACAAATTTGCAGCAAATCTCACACAAACTGATAATGGTGAGCCGACTCAGGATCAGTTTGGAAGGATCAGTTTGGAAGGGGCATTTGAGAAGGATGCCCAGCTCTTCCATGCTTTTCCACTGTGCCCTGCACTGATGATGGCTGCTGCCCTTGTAAATGTTGGGCCAGTTCCAAGCAATTCCTTCGTCCTAGCTGTGTCTTTGCTGTTAGGGCTGATGTGGGGTCATCCAGCTTTCATTTTTAGTCTTTGTTTTGCTGTTAACTTCCAGATACAAAGAAATGGGCTGATATGATGTCTCCATAGATACAGGAGCTTGCTGCCAAGCCTAAAGACTTGAGTTTGCTCTCAGGACCCATATGATAGAACTGATGCCCACAAGTGCCGTCTGACCTTCACACACATGCCATGACACATGTGTTCCCCCACCCACAATCAATCAATCAATCACAAAGCACCAACGCCTTCCTAAGCTGCACTTAAACAAATCTGCCTGAAATCACTTCTAAAAAGTGTGCTTCCCACTCTGGATGTGTATGGGGAGGGTGTGGTGGGTGAGTTATATGCAAGGGGGGCATTTAATTCAAGGAGGAAGGATGTCAGAGGTACAAACAAAAAAAATAGTCAAATTGATGAGAACGGGAGCAAGAAACTGGTCAGGTGCTGCAAGCACCCCAAAACATCAGCTAGCTCCAAGAATGTCTTTACCCAAGGCCAGGACACCAGAAGAAAGTTCTAGTTCTTGGCTCCATGTTACCTCTGGAAGCTCTACTTGATGGCTGACTGGAAGTGAGAGGAGGGAGCTGCCCACCTTGTGCTTCTGCCAACCAGACTGACCAGCTCATGCCCCTCTCCATGTATCACCCAGTTTCTGCCTTAAGTCCTTTAAAATGCCCCAAACTATCAGCTAGGCTGTACCCCATTCCTGCTACATTAACCTGTCTTCTCTCGGTTAAGCTCCTGCTAATGAATCTACCAAAGGAAAAAAAAAAAAAAACAAAAACAAAAAAAACCCTTCTAAAATAGCCCTTTGTGGTCTATGAGTTAAATTCTCTGAATTCTTGAGGAAACTGAAAAGCCATTGGCTCAAGGTAGCTTTCTTTGGTGGTTGTTGAGTTTTCCAGAATCTTAGCCCAAGCTAAGGAGACAGAAAAGTCTTCCATTAAACTCAACAATACCTCACAAAATTCCTATACCAACGTCAATTACAACAGCAAATGTACGCAGGCAAGATGGCTGAGCAGTTAAGGGTCTGTACTACTCTTCCAGGGCACCCAAGTTTGACTCCCAACACCCACAGCAGGCCCTCCCAAGTGCCTGGGACCCCCGCTCCAGGGGATCCAAGGAGCCTCTTCTGGTCTCTTCTGGCCCCTCACTTATAGGCACATTTCCACACAGAGACATTCACATATATATACAAATTTGAAAATAAAATAAAATCCTTTTCAAACCCAACAAAAAGGTGCTCTTGAACTTTAAGTAAATAGAATCCAGTGTTTTTACATTGTCACGTCTGTCTTCTCTCCCTGGATAAGGTGTCTAGAAAAGAGGTCTGTTGTTCCTTCTTTTTCATCACTGTGTGGGAGTCCATTGTGTGATTCTACCACAATGAGTGATCTGCCTGTTCAGGATGGGAGTGTGCAGGTTGAAGGTATGTGTCTGAACACCCTGGAGTCAAGGAATGAAGTTCTCTCAGTCTCCAAGCAGGACCTTCGAGGAGCAAGTTCCTTCCTTGAAACATTTCCAGCCTGACTTGCCCAAGAGAGTGGGGATGTAAAATGCAAGCAGAAAGGTCCGGGAGCCCAGAACTCAGGAGGCTGGAAGTCGGGAGACTGCATGAAGAGGATTTAGACGTCTCCCTGGCCCTTGTCATCTCCCACGCCTACCGTGTCACCTTGACCAAATGCAGCCCGGCCTTAACTGCAAAACAGACTGGCTTTTTCTGGGCTCTTTTCTAAGCTGTTGGGGTCCCAGGTAGAAGCACCATCTGTCGGGTCTGGTGGGTCTGTATATTCCAGAGGAGTGTGGATTGAGGAAAGAAATAAAACAAGAGACAGAGTTGGGAGGGCTTCCAGTGAATACTGTAGCAAAAAGCCCAAAAAGCTGAGAGTTTATTAGCCAAGTGGAGCTGGCTGTTGTGAGGTTAGGTCGGTGGTGAAGGACTTCAGTGACCTTATAAGATAGGAGCTGTCTCTGTGTGTGTGTGTGTGTGTGTGTGTGTGTGTGTGTGTGTGTGCGCGCAAGAGCACATGGAGAAGATAGTCATTTGCAAGTCAGAAATGAGGTGGTTTGAAAGAAAATGCCCCCCAAAGGAAGTGGCACTATTAGGAGGTGTGGCCCTGTTGGAGTAGGTGTGACCTTGTTGGAGGAAGTGTGTCACTGTGGGGGTGGGCTTTGAGGTCTCAAATATGCCCAGGCCATGCCCAGTTCAGTTCATTTCCTGTTTCCTGCAAGGTGTAGAATTATCAGCTTTCTCCAGCACCGTGTCTACCTGCACACTGCCATGTCCCACTGGGACGATGACAAGGACTAAATCTCTGGAACTTAAGTCAGCCAATTTAATGTTTCGTTCACAAGAATTGTCATGGCCATTGTGTCCCCTTACAGCAATAGAAACCGAAACTAACATATCCCCATTGTGAACTCACTCTGCCAGCATCTTGAGCTTCGGCTCTTACCCTAGAAATGTGAGAAATGCCTTGCTGTTGGTTAAACATATTGGTCTATGATATTTTGTTACAGCCTCAGTGGAGTAACCCCAAACAGCATTAAACCATATCCATCTTGCTCACCATTGTATCCGTTTGACTAGACTGTTTAGAGAGTGAATGTTGTGCAAACAATCACCCCCAAATCTAGTGACTTTAAACAGCATCATTGAGTTATAGCACGTTCTACACTTGGACAAGGTCCGGGAAGCAGCCTGATGCCAAAGATGTTGCGGAAATAATCTGGGGGTTTGCACACTTGCCAATTTAGTGATTGATGCTAGCCATCCACTAGCACACCTACAGATGACCTCTTCACACAGGCTAGTGAGGCCTGCCTCACCGCATGGCTGCTGAGCTCCAAGTGTGGATATCGCAAAAGAAATAGAAACCTTAGTGTTGCAGAATATTTGTTTACACTGTGTGAAGATGTGTTGCTGTGATTGGTGTAAGAGAAAAAGATGAATGGCCAATGGCTAGGCAAGAGAGAATAGGTGGGACTTCCGGAGAGAGAGAGAGGAAGTTAGAGGGATGAATCTAGGTGCTCAGATTACAACAGTGAGACACCAGGGAAACACTGAAGAGGCCGGACATATGGTACAGAGTAGAGGTAACCAAGCCACGTGGCAGAATGTAGTTTAATAAAGATTGGTTAGTTTGAGTTATAAGAGCTAATGGGACAAGCCTAAGCTAAGGCCGAGCTTTCATAATTAATAATAAATCTCTGTGTCGTCATTTGTGAGCTGGCAGCCCAGAGAAAAATCCAACTACTTCCTGTTTCTTTCCTGCCGTGCTGAAGACGGAACAGAGTGCCTCCTATGCTTTAAGTGCAGGGCTCTGAAGCAGAGGAACTTCCCCTCAGGTAATCCCGGGTCCTTGACTACACCACATAGAAGAGTTTCAGTGGAGCAGAGTGAAGCAGCAAGCAAGTTTGCTAGGGAGAGATAAGAGACAGGGCACAGTTCAGATCTCAGCATGAGTGTTTAGAGAGATAGACATATGAAGGGACAGCACACACCTCCAAGATGTAGGCTTCTCAGGAGAGTGGCAGGCTTCGATGTCTTTGTAACGGCTGGGCATCTGAATCTGGGTCTTTTAGTTTGTTTGTTTTTTCATGGCAGGGTCTCTCTGTGTAACACTCCTGGCTGTCCTGGAACTCACTCTGTAGACCAGATTGGCCTCGAACTCAGAGATCTGCCTGCCTCTGCCTCCCGAGTGCTGGGAGTAAAGGTGTGCACCACCACTGCCCAGCAAATCTGTGGCTTTTATTAAAGTTATTGCTCAAGGGATGAAACTTATAATATAGTTTAAAGATTTGATTTTTTAATTGTGTGTATATATTTGTTTCTACGTATGTACACCTGAGTGTAGGTGCCCACAGAGGCCAGAAGAGCTGGATGCACCTGAAGCAAGAGTTCCAGGTGGTTGTGAGTCACCTGACATGGGCGCTGGAAATCAAACACAGGTCGTCTGGAGGAGTAGTGCATGTTCTTAACCAATGAGCCTCCAGCCCCACTCATTTTTCTTGAAATTTAAGGGAAAAAAATTACATTTACTTAGTATGTATGCATACGGGTGCAGGAGTGCCCATGCACTCCTGTGGAGGTCAGAGGACAACTTCCAGGTGTCTGTAGCTCCTGGGATTAACTTTTTAGACTTGGCAGCGAGCACCCTTACCCATTGAGCAATCTCTCCTGCCATACTTCTTATTGAAAGGTGCTTGTAGAAGGTGTTTGAGTTTAGGAATGAGAGAAGAATGCTAATACAGTTATGATCAAGATCTTAGCCATTCTGGCCCTAAGTGTTTAAGCTTTGTGCATCTGCTGTTTTTTAACCTTATTCGAGATGGCTTTGGGATAGTGTCTATGGGCAACTTTGACTTGGTCATTTGCATTGGAGCTTCTGACTCAAATCGAGATCCCAGAATAAGGGGACCCTTTCTCTTCCTGTGTCCCTTAGTTTCCCCTGTCGTTTTCCTGCCTCGGTACCACTAAGTTGTGGCTTAGCTCTAAACCCAAGACTTGGCAATTGTAGCCATTGTTTTCTTCTTGCTATGAGCAGAAAGAACATAAAGGAAGAAGGGCTGACTGTAGCTGATGGTTTGAGTAGCACTCAGTTCCACTCCATGCCTATCTAGGACAGAACAGGACACAGAGAAGGAACAGGAAGTGAGGCCAGGCTGTAAAACTCAAGGGCAGCTGCCCAGCAACCTGTTTCCTCCATGTAAGCCCTCTTCATAAAAGTTTCACAAACTTCCCCAAACAGTGCCACCAGGTGGAGAAGGAGTGTTCAAGCACATGAGCCTGCGGGGAACACTTCACATTCAAACTATCACAGAGTTACAATAGTGTTAAATAGTATCACTTATGTTGCTGTCATACACACAACCATGCTCAAGGGGAGAGAAAACAGACCTCTCCACCTCCTGGTGGAAAAGCCCTTAAGGTCACATAATAAGAAAAGCGTGTGGATTGGGATGTACTGTGGCCCCTATCTTTGGAAGTACTATCTGCTGTGTTACTCAGTGTGTGCTTACTGACTGAAGGTCTACATTACACTCACAGTCTTTCTCCAACTCTCTGCTTTGCCATTTATCAATGACATGACTTAGGAGACTTAGCAGTCAAGATTTTCCAGGGTGTATGTGTATGTGTGTGTGTTGGGGAAAGTTAATCAGAGATTTTACTCTATTCTTCTAGATTCTCTGACTGTAGTCTTATAAATGAGATTAACATGAAGTGGCTTAGCAAATTAAGAGGATGGCCTAGTGGTTAAAGCACTTCCCATGTATAAATCTGGGGAGCTTGGTTTGATCCCTGTAACATGCGTAAAGGTGGAAAGTGAGAACTGACCCCACAAAGTTGTCCTCTGGTCTCTACCTGTGTGCTGTGGAGTATGTACCCTTCCATAATAAAAAATAAAAGCAAATTAAAAGTAGCAGAAATGAGTTCTACAGATGGACCTGACAATATTTTGGGCTGCTGAGATGGCATTTAGACCACATAAAGATGCTAACTGAAGAACTGAGTTCAGCCCCTAGGACCATATGTTAGAAAGAGAGAATCAATTCCTGCGAGTTATCCTCTGAAGAGCGTCTTCCCTCAAAAATAAGTTTTAGATTATTTTTTTTAAAAAAAAACCAAGTTACAAAAGAAAAGTGTAAAAATGTTTACCACAACATAGGAGCCTTCATGAAGAAATGAAGATCCAAAGAAAATGTTAAAACTAGGATTTTATATTAGGCTTGATGTAGGTTGGAAAATGGTGAGAAAATGTGTTAGAACAAAGCAGTGTGAACTGTGGGTAGACCAGGGGATACAGCAAGTCCTGTTGCTCTGGATTCCCCTGGATGACCCTCCATCTTGAGAGATGGAGGGGGTCGTATCCTGGGTGATGGGAGGGGGCATCTCCCACATGAGGGTCTTCTGACTTGCTTTAAGGAAACAAAAAGAGCTCAGTGTCTTTCCTGCAATTGACCTGTCTCAACTTAAATACTGTACCAGGGCAGCATATTGTGCTTGCAAATGCTAAATCCTCCTGAGAAATATGTACTTGGGACTGGAGAGAAGGCTCGGCAGTTAAAAACACAAGCTGCTCCGAGTTTGGTCCCCGAGTTTGGATCCTAGCACCCATGTTGGTGTCTCACAGCCTCCTGCAACTTCAGCTCCAGGGGACCCAACAAGCTCTTGTAGCCTCTGAGGGCACTGGCACACACACATGCACACAAGTTCACATGCATAAATATGTATTTGAAAAAAGACGCATGTGGTTATGGGGTCTGGCAAGCTTGAAGTTGTCTGGGCAAGCTGTAGCCTAGGAACTCAGACAGGCGTCGATGCTGCAGCGTTAAGTCTCAAGTTCATAGCGCAGCTTGGAGACTCAAACCGAAGTTAAGAGAGTGTCTCGCTGTGTGTTCTAGGTTGTACTCTTGCCTCGATCCGCAGGCCGGCAACTCAGTCATGACTTAGAAGTTAGTCTTGAGAGAGAACTTTTTCTTCTCTGGGCAAGGCTTTGAGGTGCTCAGACGAGGCTCACCCACATTCTGAAGGATGGTCTCTCAGAACAGGTCAATTGCCTATAGATAAAAAGGACAGACATAAAGTGCCTCACCCACACAGTCTAGAGAAGTGTTGGAACACACAGCTGGGCTCTGCAGCCCAGCCAAAGGGCCATGTGGGAGTCGGGAAACTCACTCGGCCTCTCTGAATCAGCCTTGCTCTCCCAAGGCTGCCACAGAGTAATAGAGGCCACCTGCAGCTGCCTGCACTTCCTCATCAGTGTGGATTAGGCTGAATGACTCACTTTCAATGAGTAGAAAGCAGACAGAAGGGACAGTGTGTCACTTCCAGGATGTGAGGCGTCCTGTTAATCTTGTCGACCTTGTCTTGCTCTCTTGGTCAGTGGCTCTGAGGGAAGCAGAGCCTTCCTGTGAACTGCCCTATGGAGGATTCATGAGGCAAAAAGCAGGTGTCTCAGCCAGGCAGCAGTGGCACATGCCTCAATCCCAGCACTCAGGAGGATGAAGGAAGCAGATTTCCGTGCATTCGAGGCCAGTCTGGTCTACGAAGAGAGTTCCAGGAAAGCCAAGGATACACAGAGAAACACTGTCTTAAAAAAAAAAAAAGCGGATGTTGCCTGCTAACAGCAGGTGTGTGAATGATGGCGGCTGTGATCCCACACTCTGAGAGACAGCTAATCCTCACCTAGACTCCTGACCCAAGAAAAGTGGGAAACGGCAGACAAACATGTGTTTCCTAAGCTGCTGAGTCTGGCGCTAAATGGTACAGTGTGATAAAACAGCTAATGCCTGTGGGCAGCAAAGACTTGCACTGTCCCCGGGACCCTGCAGGGTTCTGGTGGTCACTTCTCTGGCTGTTGTCACCAAATACCTGCTGAGAAGCAGCCTATGGGAAGATACGGTGACAGGAGCAGGAGATGGCTGTTTACGTGGAGGCCACAGTGAGAAATCAGAAAGGGAAAAGGAAGTGGGCCTGGGCTAGCAAGCCTCAGAGCCCTGCCTCCGGTTAGTTATTCACCTGCAGCAAGGCCTCACCTTTGAAAGGATTCACATCCTTGCAAAACAGTGCTGCCAGCTGGAGACCAAATCTTCTCCGAGAGTAGGGGACAGTTCACATTATAAACCACCGCAGTGTTTAATATGTGTGTGTGACTGCAATCTGATTCTAACCAAGCAATGGAGTTGTCAAAAGCCTTTCAAAGAGGACTTGCATTTTCATGGGAGAGTCTATCCTAAGGGGATGATTTTTGTCATGGGAAAATTTCCTAGCAGAGCCATGGGAGGAAGGGTATGTTTGGGGCCACATACACAAGTAGCAATCAGTTTTAGTTCTGGGCAAGGCAAGGCAAGCAGGGGTGGGGGAGGAAGAGAGAGAGAGGGAAAGAGAGGAGAGAAGCAAGGGAGAAGAGGCAAGGGTGTTCCTGGTGCAGAGGTTCTAGCAACTTCCTTAGGAAAGGAATCTATAATGACAAAGACTCTTAGGGAGAACCCACAAGAGTTGCGTAGTTTTCAAGGGCAGCAAAGGACTGGACCTCAGAGCATTTATGGGTCACTGAAGGGGTTGGTAAATATTTACAGCACTGTGGGTAAGATTCCAAGAAGATCCCAGAGCTCCGCAAACTAGAAAAATGGCACTAGAAGCGTGGAGAGTCAGGGGAGGGGACCCTGAAACTTAGTTGTAAAATGAATAGGCATTAGCTGTGTGAGGAAAGAAGGGGAAAGAATGCAGTCGGAAGGACGGGTCTGTGCGAGCATGCGGCGGCAGGAGGCAGCGTGGCATATTGAGGAGTGACTGAAGAGTTTTGGTGTGGGAACCAACCGTGTGCCAGATGACACTGAGGAGACAGGCTAGGGTTGTCAACAGATGACAGACTGATGGGCAGTTGTAGTTCTAGTGAGGATTTACGTCTTTATATAAGGAGCAAAGGATGTCCTCCGGAAAGCCTATTTCTTACTTTTATCTCTTTGGTCCAGCGCGTCATACATGCTAAGCAAGTGCTCTAGGTAAGCTACGTCCACAAGCCCCACTGGGGGGTTTAAGTGTGATCAGATTTCTGGATTAGTGGAGGAAGAGGCTGAAGTGGGTAGTGCAGCAGTCCAGGCAAATGGCTCTACCTCTTACAGCGGAGTAGAAACTATGGGAGGCACTAAGCTGATGCAAAATGTCACTCACTTCCCAGTGGGGACAGAGCCAGCAAACATGACATAATGGAGACCTAAAACCAGGTCTGACTTCAAACCCTGACCATGCTTCTTAGCATGTATCTGTATGGGCTGCGGCCAGTTCTAAGCCTCTCTGCATTTTGCTGTCCTCGTATAAAAAGTAAAGGATAACAGGAGGAGCAACACACACCTACCGTCCCAGCATGCAGGAGGTTGAGCGTGGAGAGTGGGCTCCAGGCCAGTTTGGGATACATGGTGAGACCCTGTTTCAAAAACAAGTAAGAAAGTAGAGGAGAGAGGGAGAAAGAGCATGAAAGAAAGAGGGACAAGGGAGAGAGGGATGAAAAGGAGAAAGTGAAAGAGAGAGAGGAAGGAAGGAGGGAGAAGGAGGAAGAAGGGAGGAAGCAAGGAAGGAGGAAGAAAGAAGGAAGGCTGGCTGGTCTGTCTCAGGCTGCTGTGCAGGACTCCTGGAAATAGTCCAGCATGGAGTCCAGCAGTGCAGGAAATCAAGGCCAACAATGTCCTGTTCCAGTTTTGTTTCAAGTGACAAAATCAGTGCACATTCCCAGTACTGTGTATGTTTGATTCTGTCATAGAAACCAAGAAGACTAGTGAAGCTGCTAAATATTGTCATCAATAAATACATTAGTTCCCTAGGAGAATGCCAGGCCTACATGGAAGAGCCTATGTGTAAACACTGATAGGGGTGGGAGACTCAGGAGAGCCCTAGTATTCATGAGGTACTAAATATACTCCAGAGTCACCAAATATTCACGAGGCACCAATGTATTTAAGACACCTGAGGCATTAAATATTCATGATGAACTAAATAAACATGAGGCCTAGGAGGCACTCAATACCCATCCCACCCCACCCCACTGGTGACACTCATTCTACCGCCATGTGCCCCCGAGAAATACAGATAGCATCCCTGGCTGCTCCTCGGTTGACCATGTACAGCTGTGGCCACGCAGTCTCGTTCCTCCTGCATCCCTCCCACAGAGCTCATGTGCGCTGTTGGCCAGAGGCATCTTCCAAACATCCGCAGACTTCAGACGTCAGCACTGACGTCATGGACACACTCAGTGGGGAGGCAGACAGCTGCAGCAGAGGGAAGCAGGGATTACATTCTGCCCCAGGATTCAGCCTCTGTGTTTCTACCTGCTGGTTCCTATCTCCAGCGTGTGACGCTTTCAATCAATTTTGCCCACAGCCATCAAGATTTTTCTCTCCCGACTTTCTCTTCTGGGATTTCTAGGTTAGCTTGCCTGGGAGTGTCCTGAGAGGCCACTGGTGCATGGAGGTGAGTTCCCAGGTGATAACTGAGTCACCATCCAGGACAAGACTGTGCTGATGGCATGTCAGACCTGGCATTGTTCTGAACAAGTGAGGCATTGCATTTAGAAGCATGGGAAAGAGCTGTGGCACCCAGCGAGCCAGCTCTAACCTCTGGGGTTGATGGGCTTCTCCAGCACTATGGGTACTAAGAACTGTGCAATGGTGCAGAGAATTTATTCAGAACCTGCTGTAGGCAATGACTTAAGCACACTGTCAACTTGCCTAGTGTTGTATGAGACTTTTAACCCATTCAATTATCGACAAGAGTTCCCCATTTGGAAAGTTGCCCCCAAACCGAGAGGTTAACTAGTACTGTGGTGAGTGCTAGACTAGTCCAGTTTAAAACAAAGAAACAAACAAACAAAAAATGTTCCTTAGTGATTTAACTTAACAAAGACTGCTCTCTCGCTCGCTCTCTCTCTTCCTCTCTCCCCTACTCCTCCTCTCTCTTCCTCTCTCCCCACCCCCCCCCGGCAACACACATTTGGGGTTAGGGTATCTGGTGCTCACAGGAGGCCGAGAAATGCAATTCTGCCATGTGTTTGGGAGCAGAAAGCTGGGGACCATTGGTGGACCACTCTGATTTGACCTCCACAGAGCATGGATGCATAGGAGGGGGCCCAGTCTAGATGTCCAAACCCAGAGCCCTGAGATCGCCTTCAGAGGACCCTGCAAAGGTTCTGGACACACAAACATTCCTCACTGGGATGTCCCCTGCCTCCACTAGAGAGAGCATCATCCCAAATATGATGAAGAACAAGGCTGATAAGCAACAATCAAGAAGGCAGGGTTAGGTTGGGTAGAGAGCTCAGAGGGTAAGAGAGGTTAGTATGAAAACATGAGGGCCTAAGTTTGAGTTCCCAGCACTCATGTAAAGACCTGTAACCCCGCTGCTGAGTCAGCCAGTCTAGCAAAGGTGAGTTAGTTCATGGGTCAGGGAGAGACCTTGCCTTAAGTGAATAGGTGAAGAGTGATAGACCAAGACACTCAACTTCTGGCCTCCACACTCAGGTATGTGCACACACATGTGCACATTCACAACACAAACATAAACACACACACTCAAATGCACATACATCACACACACATAAACACACATACATATACGCCACACACATTCACATGCGCATACACACACACACACACACACACACACACACTGGCCATAGAGAAAGATCACACTAAGCCCGATGACCTGAGTTTGATCCCCGGGACCCCATGTGGTGGAAGGAGAGAACCAACTCCAGCACGTGGCCCTCTTCCGACCCCCACAAGGCTGCATGCATTCACACACACATATACAAAATAAATAAATAGAACACTTTTTAAATGTGCTTTCCACAGTAGCATCAGTGGTCAGGGGTGAAGGAAGAGTCTAAAAAGAAAGGTAATGGGAAGGAGACAACAGGACAGTTGAGTGACCTTCACATGGCCCTCTCAGCTTAACTAGGGGAATAGGGAACCACTCTTGGCTTTTTAAATAGCATTTACTTTAAGTAGTCTGTTAATTAGGATTAATTAACAGCTAGTAGTTTCTGTTGCTTCCTAATTGGTGGTTTGCAAGTCAGAAAGTTTAAGAGGAGAGTGGGGTGAAGGTCAAGGTGAAGGTATACAGGGCCTTCTAGCTGTCTGGAATGAGTAATTCATGATCATTCCTTGTTAAGGGTAAGGAAATCTGACAGTCACCCTGGTCAGATGAGCTCCATTAAGAATGAAGCACACCTGACTTGCTTTCATAGGTGGCTTCTGTGGCTTTGGACCAATAATAGCACATTATCTCCAGACCTCTCCTAGCCCTGGACCCACAATCCTTTACCAATCCCTTCCAGGGGCATTGCCCACTTGCCAGAGCCTGTTCTGGCATGTTCTTTTTTATCTTCCATAGCCATGCTAAAGATCCTTGCCAAAACAGAAGTTGCCAACTCTCTGGGAGTGTCCCAGGTTTCTGCCTCCTGGGAGAGGAAGGTGTGTCAACTCAAAGACCTAACTCGAAGTGAATGGAAGAAAGATTTGGTTTTTAAAAAATCGCCCAGATGTTTTACCACTGGGCTTTGGAGTCATTGGAACTTGGGCCTAAGTCCCAACATTGGCACTTGTTAACCCTGTGAACTTGATATCTCTTTGATCTCTCTCTCTCTCTCTCTCTCTCTCTCTCCCTCCCTCCCTCCCTTCCTCCCTCTCTCTCTCCCTCCCTCCCTTCCTCCATGGGGCAGGGGAGAGAATCTGAGTGTCACACATGCATGGGGAGGCCGTAAGATAGCCTCAGATGTTGCTCCTCAGGAACAGTCCACCTTGTATTTTGACACAGGATCTGTCACTGAGACATGGGGCTTGCTGATTAGACTAGACTAATTGATCAAAACATCCCAGGGACTCTGCTATCTCTGCCTCCCCAGGTCTGGGATTACAGACTCCAGCCAGAGTCACTCTGCCCAGTGTTTAAAAACAAAAACATGGCTCTGTCTTCATGCTTGCAAGCCAAACCCTTCACTAACAGACCCACCTCCCCAGTCCTCACTTCTTCCAGATCTTATTATTTGCTTTGAAACCCAATACAGTCCACTATCTAAGCAGTGAGCACTCCACTTAGCATATCAGCATCTAACATAATGAGTAAATATGGAGTAATTAGACAAAAGTTTAGTCCTGATGAAACATTTGCCACAAACCTAAGTTTGAAGCTAAGTTCACAGCACTCCACTCCAGTTCTCAATATCTCCTGGGTCCAGAGAACCTAGCTGACTGCATTTCTTAGAGGGTATCTGACTCCCTTCAGAGTTGAGAGCCAAGAGAGAGCATGTCCTCAAGATTTCCAATAGCCCTATGGCTTGTGGAAAGATCTTTAGATGTTGGATGTTGTGGTACCTGACATCCCAGCATTTGGGAGCTAGAGGTAGGAGGATCTGGAGTTTAAAATCATCCTTGACACCAAAGTGAGTTCAACAGCAACCTAAGCTACAGGAAGATCTTGCCAAAAAAAATCTAAATCTTTAAAAGCAAGGAAACAAACAAAACTTTAAAATAATGTGCTAAAGAGATGACTCAGAGATTAAGAATACTTTCTGTCTTGAGGACATAGCATCCACTTCTGGCAGCTCCCAGCCTTCCTGTAACTCCGCTTCCAGGGAATCTGGTGCCCTCTTCTGGACTCCTTGGGCAATGCATACACATGGTGCACATTCCTGCACCCAGGCACATACACACAAAATGTTCATTCTCAAGAGAGCAGTTTGCCAGGAGTCCAGTCCCTTGTTCCTGTCTTTTTCCAGGGGCTTTCTTGTTCTTTTGCTCTCTTCCACATTATGATCCAACAAAGGCCCTCAATCTTAGACAGTGGACAAAATAAATCTTAAAATTAAGTTATCCAGAGCTAGCAAGGTGGCTCAGTGGACAAAGGTGATTTCTGTCAAGCCTGAGAACCTGAGTTGCATTAATGGGACCCACATTATGGAAGGAGAGATCCAATTCCTGTAGGTCCTCTGACTTTTACACATGTATCAGGACAGGCACACACACACACACACACACACACACACACACACACACACACAGAGAGAGAGAGAGAGAGAGAGAGAGAGAGAGAGAGAGAGAGAGAGTAGTGGTAAATGTGGCAATGCATGTCTTTAATTCCAGTACTCCAGAGACAGAGGTGGTCGAATTTCTGTGAGTTCATGGCCAACCTAGTCTACATGATGAGTTTCTAGGACATCCAGAGATATATAGAGAGACCCTATCTCAAAACAAACACATGCAGTGAAGACTTAAAATAAGCCAGGTGTGGTGGCACATGCCTTTAATCTCAGCACTCAGGAGGCAGAGGCAGGTGGATATCTGTGAGTTCAAGGCCACCCTGGTCTGGTGCTCCAACATGGTTGACTATATCCACGGAAAACCTGACAAAGCTTAAAGGAATTCTAGACACAGAACAAGAGAGTTAACCACGGCTTAATGCCGTGACTCCTTTAAGAGAGGTTTTCCTGATTCAGCGGTAGCAGAAAAACAAACAAAAATGTGTGGTGGCTTCCTGGGCCATGCTGCAAGCACGAACTCTAATTTTTTCAGGAGGTCCAGCTATGGAGCATTTAAATGGGGTTTGTGAACAGAGTGCTACAACTTGCTTAATGTCAACAACAGACCTGCTGTGACCTGATCCTGGGGTGGAGAGAATGGCTCTCAGAGGCAATGAATAAACCTCCAACATGTTGGACTGGGCAGAGCCAAAAGGCAAAGCATCGTTAGTCCTAGCAATGCGGCTTTCCATTTTAAGAAGCAGTCCTGGTAAGAAAAGGGTTACAGATACACAATAAAGACATATTCAGATAAAAACGGCTTCTAAATGGGTCACAGTGTGTTTAAAAAATGTACGTAGGCTTGGGAGAGGGAAGAAAAAGAGTAAAGAGACAGTAAATGTAATATAAAAGAGTACAGACAGTCATAGATTAAGGGAGTAAAGGTAATAAAATAAATATTAAACTTGTAGAAAAAGTAATAGAGTAATAAAAATAAGCCACATAAAGATGGAATATACACAGAGAGTCTGGATTATGTATATTGTGTTTTCTTTGAGTGTTTGTGACGGTAAAGAAGCTAAGTGTTGGGAGCAGTAAATCCCCAAATCCTGAATTTTTTGTAAACAACTTGTTTTCCTCCTGAGGGTCTCTGAATCCAGTGATCTGAGTTCAAATCTTGATGGGACCTCCACTTGCGGTGCACCATGCCCATCTGCCCTCTATGTGCTACCATACAGTTCATGAACCAGGCAAGGGGCTGGAGACTGAAACATACAAAGACTCACAGACAGAGAGACACATGGGTCACCCTTGAAACAGGAATGCCCCAAGAATGCCCCCTTTATCGTGTTCAGGGGCAGCCTATATAGGGATAGCCATGCCCCAGCTAAATGCACCAGAAATCACTCCCCTGCCATCAGGAACTCCTGAGGGTCTCATGCTCAGAGTAGCTGTAGGCACTCAGATCAGGGGAAAACAAGTTGCTTACAAGAAATTCAGGATCTGGGGGTTCACAGCTCTCAACACTAAGTACAGAGAGACATTTCATTGTATGGGCTGCTAAGCTAAACCAGCATATATATTTTAAAGGTATCTTGATTCCAAAATTTGGATCTAAGGATTTGTTGCTTTGGAAAAGAGGTTCTGCTTTTGTTTCCACTGAAGAAGAAAACCTATGGATCCCTTCCAGGATAATGTGGTTTGATGTACCAAGAGACCCCAAAAAGTCTCCATGAAGATCTCAAAAAATACTTCACCCAACAGAAATCAGGAAGCAGTTTGGAGAGAACTATGCCCAAATTTCCTAAATGACTGTTTATAAATATTTGTTTACATTTAAAGGGGGATATGATATAGAAATCAATACTTTGCATTGGTATGGATCTTGGTCTATTGATACAAATTTAAAGTCAATTTTGTTATATGTATATTTCTGATCTTGATTAAGGTATTATATTTGTGCAGCTTATTTTAAAATGTAATGTGTAATTAAGAAAATTAAGTTAATAGATAATCATCTATAATAGTCAAGCTTGTAGGCATGTTAGGTCTTCTAGATATGTAGAGATATATTTCAGTTAGGTAGCTATTCTTCAAATCTTTCAGAGACCTTCAGAATATGACATTTAAAATATTTTAAAAAACTGAGGATTTTTCATGACAGTGAGACACATCTTCCCCTGGCAGCACCAATCTACTTCAAGAGGATGATGGGCACTGAAGAGGCTCCTTATAGCGTTGGTTAGCCATTTGGGCAAGAAACTGCTCTTGGCTGGACTGTTTGATGCTATGCTGTGTGAATTGGACATGCAGGGTCCACAGAGAAATGACTTCTGAAGTTGCCTAAAGAAGGTGAGACAACCCTTCGAGGTTCCTGCTTCATGAAAGAGTCTGCCAGACATTCTGCAGGACACAAAAGAAAGTTACTGACAAACTGCCAATATAGGCAGAACTATCTTTGAAATTTCCTGCTTCATGGGAAAGTCTGCTGGATACAATGGGCCAGTAGGCTGAAGATGAGTGCCCACAGCGTTACAAAAGAACTTTGGGTGACTGTCCAGGCAGTGAAATGTCTCTGTCATTTCTAGAGTTTTGGAAGTTGCTTACAATGCAGTTCCGGTTTACTTAGGTAATATTATATCTTTCTGGAGTCTTTGATGGAGTTGAAGAATAGATAGATAGTTATAGTTTTCCTTAGTTATGACAAAAGATAAATAAATAGAAATATTGTAACTAATTCTTGCTTGATACCTGTTATATGTAATTTTACTATGTTAAAGTTAAAACCTTCCTTTTTATTTAAACAGAAAAGGGGAAATTGTGTGGAAAGTCTTTCTGTATATGTGTTGCTTTTATTGGTTAATAAATAAAGAAGCTGGCTTGGCCTGTGATAGGGCAGAGTAGAGCAAGGTGGGGGGGGGATAACTAAACTATATGCTGGGAGAAAGAAGGCAGAGTCACAAGATGCCATAGAGCCACCAGAGGAGAAAGACGCAAGCCACCAGCTGGAACCTTGCCAGTAAGCCACAGCCATGTGTTGATACACAGATTAACAGAAATGGGTTAGTTTAAGATATAAGAATTAGCAAGAAATATGCTTAAGCTATTGGCCAAACAGTATTGCAAATACTATAGTTTCTAAGTGATTATTTCAGGGTTCAGCAGCCGGAAACAAATAAGCAGCTTCCCACAACACAGGTCTATAGAAGGAGTTCCAGATCAGTCAGGGTTACATAATGAAACCCTGTCCCAATAAATAAGCAATCCAGTTTTGGGATTTCTTCCTTCCTTCTTTTTTTTTTTTCACTTCTGTGTAGGGGATGAAACACAGGGCCTCCTGTAGGCTAGGCAAGAACTCTACAACCAAGTTACTTTTCCAGTGAAAGAAACATTTTTAAATAGCAAAATAAAATTAACTAAGATAAGGGACTCAAGAGAGGCGGGGTGTTCTAAGTCTCTTCTCACTCCGAACGTCTGATTTGGGGCTAGGGCTATAGCTCAGAGGTGGAGTGCTTGTTTTACATGCACAAAGCCCTGAGTTTAATTTCCAGAACTGAAGACAAACAATAAAGTCTTATTTGCACGTAAGTTACCTAGAGACATTTTCATAACTTGCAGCTAAAGTCATGATCAAGACTCGCAATCAAGATTATTTCTTTTTTAAAATATTTTTTAATATTTATTTATTATATATACAATATTCTGTCTGTATGTATGCCTGCAGGCCAGAAGAGGGCACCAGACCCCATTACAGATGGTTGTGAGCCACCATGTGGTTGCTGGGAATTGAACTCAAGACCTTTGGAAGGGCAGGCAATGCTCTTATCCTCTGAGCCATCTCTCCAGCCCCTCAAGATCATTTCTTAAGCCTGCACTAAGGGTGTTGTCCATTTTACTATAGCTATGAATCATATGGAGGTATTTACTTAAAACATTAAGTTTTTGGAAATTCTGATTCCTTGTGTCTGCAGTTGGAATCAGACTTATTTTCAATTTTTTTTTTAATTACAGACACATGTGTCTATGTTTCTGTTTGTAGGCATGTGCACATGAGTGCTGGTGCCTAAGGAGGCCAGAAGAGGGCATTGGATCCCGTAGAGCTGTATTTACAGGTGTTCTGAACCACTTGATATGGGTGCTAGGAACTGAACTTGAGTCTTCTGCAAGAGCAATAGTGTTAACTACCGAACCATGTCTCTAGCCCAGGACTTGCATTTTTAACAACTTCTTCCCCTATTCTGTTGTAGGCTTGGGGAATAGGGTTTTGCACTCGATTTGAGGTGCATTTGTCACTATTGCTGTGTGACAAATAGTCGCAGATCTCCTAACCATCATTTCACTCTGTTTATGGAGCCTGTTGGAAATTTGGAAAGAAACTATGTAATGTCTGGAACCTCAGTTGGGAAGATATGAGGGCTAGAGGCTATACTTCTCTGAAAATTCCTTTGGTCGCACAGTCAGTAGTGGGTGCTAGCTATTGATGAGGACTTTGGCTGTGGCTCTTCCTCGGAATATCTACCTGTAGGCCTCTTCACATGTCTTGGACTTCCTCATAGCATGCTCACCAGCTTCTAGGACTGAAATTCAGAAGAAAGAACAGGAGGAAACTTGCTACAATCTGTGACTAGGTGGGGGTGGTGCACGCCTTTAATCTCAGCACTTGGGAGGCAGAAGCAGGTGGGATCTCTGCGAGTTAGAGGTCAGCCTGATCTACATAGTGAGTTTCAGGACAGGCTCCAAAGCTACAGAGAAACCCTGTCTGAAAGAAAGAAAGAAAGAAAGAAAGAAAGAAAGAAAGAAAGAAAGAAAGAAAGAAAGGAAGGAAGGAAGGAAGGAAGGAAGGAAGGAAGGAAGGAAGGAAGGAAGGAAGAAAGAAAGAAAGAAAGAGTCCCAAGTCATCACATTCAAGGAGCTGGACACGCAGATAGATCCCACTTGACATGCTATAGAAGTGGGTGGGTGGAAACTTGCTTCATGGCCTTCATTGGGAAGCATCACCTTCTGCAGAGAAGCTGGGTGGCTACAGGAAAACTCTGGGAAGTGTTTCTCTCCCCAACCTAGTTAGAACAAAATCCCCATTCCCCACCTATTTTACTTGTTGGCTTTTTAAACATATTTTTTAAAATGTTTTTATTGAGCTATATATTTTTCTCCGCTCCCTTCCCTTCCTCCCCCTTCCACTTCTACCCTCTTCCATGATCCCCATACCCCCAATTTACTCAAGAGGAGATCTTGTCTTTTTCTACTTCTCATGTAGATTAGATTCATGTAGGTCTCTCTTAGGGTCCTCTTTGTTGTCTAGGTTCTCTGAGATTATGAATTATAGGCTGGTTTTCTTTGTTTTATGTCTAAAAGCCACTTATGAGTGAGTACATATGATGTTTGTCTTTCTGGGTTTGGGTTACCTCACTCAATATGATGTTTTCTAGCTCCATCCATTTGCCTGCAAATTTCAAGATATTGTTATTTTTTTCTGCTATGTAGTACTCCATTATGTAAATGTACCACATTCCTTATCCATTCTTCAGTTGAGGGGCATTTAAATTGTTTCCACGTTCTGGCTATGACAAACAAAGCTGCTATGAACATAGTTGAGCACATGTCCTTGTGGTACGATTGAGCATCCTTTGGATATATCCCCAAAAGTGGTATTACTGGGTCTTGAGGAAGGTTGTTTCCTAGAAAAATCACCACACTGACATCCAAGGATTGTACCAGCTTGCATTCCCACCAGCAATGCAGAAGTGTTCCCTTTTCCCCACAACCTCTCCAGCATAAGTTGTCATCAATGTTTTTGATATTGGCCATTCTTACAGGTGTAAGATGGAATCTCAGAGTTGTTTTGATTTGCATTTCTCTGATGACTAAGGATGTTGAACATTTCCTTAAGTGTCTTTCAGCCATTTTAGATTCATCTGTTGAGAGCTCTCTGTTTAGATCTGTACCCCATTTTTTTAATGAATTATTTGTTCTTTTGGTGGCCAATTTCTTGAGTTCTTTGTATATTTTGAAGATCAGCCCTCTGTCCGATGTGGGGTTGAAGATCTTTTCCCAATCTGTAGGTTGCCGTCTGGTATTGCTTTACAGAAGCTTTTCAGTTTCAGGAGGTCCCATTTATTAATTGTTTCTCTCAGTGTCTGTGCTACTGGGGTTATATTTAAGAAGTGGTCTCCAGCGCCAATGTGTTCAAGTATGTTTCCCACTTTCTCTTCTATGAACTTGTTTACTTTTTTGGTGGAGGGAAGGGATAGAACCAAGGTTCTCACATGAGCTAGGCAAGTGTTTTATCACTGAGCCCCCCACTTTTCAGCCCTAAGATTTTTCTTAGGTCTTTTTGATTATTATTATTGTATTACTACTGAGTATGGATGCATATCTGGGCACACTTGTATGTGAAAGTAGACATGTGTGCACAAGAATGTAGAGGCCAAAGGACAACCTTTGGTGCTGTGCCTCAGGTACCCTCTACTTGTTTCAACACTGGGAGTACAAGGGTGCACTGCCATGCCCAGCCTGCTTGCTTTCCTTCTTTCTTTCTTTCTTTCTTTCTTTCTTTCTTTCTTTCTTTCTTTCTTTCTTTCTTTCTTTCTTTCCTTCCTTCCTTCCTTCTCTCTCTCTCTCTCTCTCTCTCTCTCTCTCTCTCTCTTTCTTTCTTTCTTTCTTTCTTCTTGTTTGTTTTTCAAGACAGAGTTTCTCTGTAGCTTTGGAGCCTGTCCCGGAACTCACTCTGTAGATCAGGCTGGCCTCGAACTTACGGAGTTCCCCCTTCTCTGCTTTTTGAGTGCTGGGATTAGAGGTATGTGCCACCACTGCCTGGCTAATGCCCAGCTTTTTAAGTGTGATTTCTGAGGATTGAACTTGGGTCATAGTTCCATCCATGTGCACTGGGTGGTTACCCAACCACCCTCTCCCTACATTAAACATGGGGACATTTTTATACCTCTTCCAGGATGCACACGTGTGGCTTTGGTCCTGAACCTGACGATTCTGCTGTGGAAGAAACCTGTGGCAAGGATTCTGGGAGGGTTATTTAGAGCTGCATTCGGAAATTTATTTTATTTTAATTGTGGGTGTGTGGCACATTCAGGTGAGTGTGTGTGTTGCACATGCCTTTGGAGACCAGGGCAGGGTGTCAGGTGTCTGTCTTCATTGCCTTACACTTTATTGTCTTAGTTTAGTGTCTCTTCCCAAATCTGAAGGCTGCCTTTTCAGCTAAGTTAGTTGACTGCCTGCTGCCTGTCCCAATGCCAAAATTGCAGGCCCATGCAGCCATGTCGGGTTTTGTACATGAGTGCCAGGGACTTGAACTCAAGTTTTCATAGCAGATGCTCTTAGCCACTGAGCCATCAGAATTTTGAACATCTGCCATTTGGCCTTTGTACCAGCTTAGAGTAAATACCAAACTGTCCCGTTCTCCACGGTACCCCAAGTGCAGAGAAATCTAGGACTTCTGGACTTTCCCTCCTTCCTTCCTTCCTTCCTTCCTTCCTTCCTTCCTTTCTCTTTTAGATTTATTTTATTTGTATGAATATTTTGCCTCAGAAAAGGCATCAAATCCTCTGGAACGGCAGTTACAGAAGGTTGTCAGTCACCATGTGGGCGCTGGCAACTGAGTCCAGGTCCCCTGGAAGAGCAGCTGGTGCTCTTACCCAAGGATTTATCTCTCCTTTCCTTTCCTTTCCTTTCCTTTCCTTTCCTTTCCTTTCCTTTCCTTTCCTTTCCTTTCCTTTCCTTTCCTTTCCTTTCCTTTCCTTTCCTTTCCTTTCCTTCCCTTCCCTTCCCTTTCCTTTCCTTTCCTTCTTTTTAATATCAGTTAGCAGCAGCCTGGCCTATAGCTTTTCACCATGGCCATGAGTGAAGCCATGGTGCTGACTCCTGGCAATGTTGATCCCAGACTGAGAGCCTCTGCCCACTGCCTGCACAGGCCCAGGTGGGCTTGGCAAAGCATTGTTGAGCTAGATTCAAAATTGCCTAGTCCTTGTACTGGGGCTGGGCTCAAAGCCCTTCATCTGACCCCCTCACCTTCCAGTGGAGAGGCCAGCAAACCCAAGTGACCTTTCCAAAGTTGTGGGGCTGGGCCAATTGAAAACTGGAGCCATTTCTGACCCTGAAGGATGACAAGTACTTCATGCTTCTACTCAGTGACATGCATCCCTCATCTCTCCTTTGGCTCTGCACTCCCCACCCCCTTCTCTCTTGCAAACCCTCTGGGCTTGTTGTTCCCATCATAACCTGGAACAGACACGCAATCTGAGTGATGCGCATTAGCTTCTTCTGTAGAGACCTCTGGCTGTAGCTCTTCTGCTTCACGCTGTCCTTTAAATAATGTATGAATTTAGGTTTTTCCTACAATAAACGCTAAGCAATTAGGAGTTCTTACAGGAAAAGGTGGTTCAGTGCTGAGCATCAGAACTCAGGGCCTAACATGTCTAACATGCTAGACATGTGTTCTCCCACTGACCTGACCTACACTCTCACCTTTGCTTGTTTTTTCAGACAAGGTCTCACCACATAGCCCAGGCTGGCCCGGAGCTTGCTATGCAGCCCAGGTTGGTGTCAGACTCACAGTCCTCTTACCTCAGCCTTCCAAGTGCTGGGGATTACAGGCATCTACCACCAAATTCGTTTCTTTTTCATAGTCAAGACAAAGCCTCTGGTGTAATAGAGGAATAGTTATGACAGGAGACATGGGCCCGGAGCAGATTTAAACAAGTCTGTGTATGGATCCTTTGACCCCTTTCCCATTGAGAGGTGGCAAGCATGCCCTCTGCCCTGGAATCTCAGGTGGCCTGGTAACTCACTGTAATGACTAGAACACAGTGTGGCTGACCCTGCAGGATGTCCCTGGGTACCTGGGACCTCCAGAAACGTCTGTTCTCTCCCTCGGAGTTCAGACTCATGACTGTCGTGTATTCCACACAATACCTGCCTCTCCTTATTAGATTTTCCTCTATTTACCTTTTTCCCAAGTGATGCTACTCTTTCCGGAATGTTCTCTGAGGACCCAGAATTTGAGAGCAGTCCCAGTTGAATATGCACTTGCAATCTTGGCCTCTGCAGCAGAAAGCGGCAAAGAGAGAGGTACAGGGTCAAAGGAGGCCGCATGGGATCTGCTCCTTCTAGAAAGAGTGTCACTGGCCTTTCCCACACTGGGTCTTGTCACAGAAATTGCCCCCGACAGAGGTCAGGTGGCCGAACACTGAATTTGGGGGTGGGGAGCAGCGTGAATGGGGCCTTGCACTGGGAAGAGGCCCAAAAAACCCACAGGGCTAATGAAGGCATCCAGGCATTGTGTAAGGCCTGCAGGACACTGTGGGGGCATGGCAGGGAGGCTGGGAGAGGTCTTAGCCCTGAACAGAAGAATGCCCATGGCAAGGAAGGCAGGCATTAACTCCAGCATGCAGGCCAAGGGGCCGCATTAAGTCCTCAAAGGCCACTGAACAGGGCCCATGATTGACAGCTGGACTCTGTCAATCAGGAGAAGCTGGGGGAGAAAAGAGTGTGCCACCAGATACAAAAGGATAGAGGTTCGATGGGCTCCAGGGCTGGACAGGAATCACAGGGGCCTGCCAGAGTACGAGAGAGGATTGAAACTGGGATCTTTGGGCCCAGAGCTTGTTATCACGATAGGAAGTCTGTTTCCGCGGAGTCGCCTAAAGGAAGCTGGTTTATCAGCCCTGCCTGTGTCAGATCCTTGAGCTTGCCCTTGGGAGTTGGTGAAGCACTGCTTCACCGCCACCGCAGTGCAAGCTTTGACTTTGTGCCTGAGATGGGGGAGGGAAGCCCTGCAGGTTTCGCCACCGGAGCTCAGGGAGGATCAGCGATGGTTTGATTATGCGCATGATAGATATGAACACATCAGCTCAGCCACGCGTATGATACCGGTGCCCCCAAACTGTATCTTCAAAATGAAGTCCAGACATTCTGTTTTCTGAGTTTTAATATTAATTTAAATTAGATGTACACAGGCATTCTAGAAACTGCTTGGAAGACAGAGATTAAAGTTGAGGATGGGGGAGGGGCACCTCCCACCGAAAGCAGGCATCACGACGTATTTAGCTCCAGTCTTTTGACTCCGAATCTTTTAAAACATAATTGTGATCAACCATACACACAGTTTGGTAATTTGCTCAATGTGGTGATACAAGCATTTTTCATACTATTACAAATTCCTGGTAAACATCATTTTTAATGGCTACGTAATATGGATTGTATTTTCAATTTTCATTAAATCTCTGTTTTATCTTCAGCCTGATTGCTTTGAGAAGCCTAATTCCTGCCAGTCCTAATCTCCTCCCCTGTTTATCAGGAGTAGTAGCCCTGCCTCTTCCTCAGGAAGGGTGGAGAGGGTTCAGACCAAGAGGACTCCAAGCAGGACAGACACAACAGTGATAGCAGTCACCGGCAAGTCAGAGCCAAGGTTAGGGCAGGGATGCAGCAGGCCTCAGTGTCCTGGGTCAGTCTCAGGTTCCAATATTCCCTTTGTGTACCCATAAGCATACTCATTCTTATAGAGATGAACACGGCCTGTTTAAGATCCCCAAGCATGGTCCCCCTTAGGTATGGGAACACTTTGACAGAAGACAACATTCATGTTAAATAAAGCGGTGACACTCAGGGATTGTGACATCTGGGTGGGAGTGAGTAAATCTGTTAGTTACTGCCTGATCATAGAACAGAACAGCTTAATGTAAGTGAACATTATTGTGGCTCAGTTTCAGAAATCCCAGTCCACCGTGGGGAAGGCACGGTGGAGTCCCTGGCAGCAGGAGCTTGTGGCTAGGGACCTTCACATCTATGAAACAGACAGGCAATAGAGAACTCCCACTAGAAGCCAGGAACAGATTTACCTTCAAGGCCTCATCCCTTGTGATCTACTTCTGCTTGCTAAGTCACAGTCCCCAAAGTTCTCCACCCACCTCAAACAGTGCAACCCACTGGAATCAAGTGTTCAAATACATAAGCCTGTGTGTATACATAACCCCTGCATTAGGGGTTTATATTCAAATCATAATAGGAGGGCTGGAAAGATGACTTAGTAGGTGTGGTGGTTTGAAATAAAATGGCCCCCAAAAGGAGAAGCACTATTTAGGAGGTAGGGCCCTGTTGGAATAGGTGTGGCCTTGTTGGAGGAAGTGTGTCACTATGGGGTTGGGCTTTGAGGTCTCTTTTGCTCAAGCTACACTCAGTGTGACACACAATTGCTTCTGCAGCCTGTAGATCAAGAGTAGAACTCTCAGCTCCTTCCCCAACACCATGTCTGCCTGCATGACGCCATGCCACCTACCGTAATGAGAATGGACTGAACCTCTTAAGTGGAAGCCAGCCCCAATGAAATATGTTCCTTTTTAAGAGTTGCCATGGTCATGGTGTCTCTTCACAGCAATAGGAACCCTAACTAAGACAGTGGGTAAGGACTCTATCTGACAAGCCTGTATGAGCCAAGTTCAATCCCAGACCCCACAGATGGAAACTGACTTCTACAAATGGTCCTCTAACTTTCACTCGGGCATCAGAGCATGCCCACTTCCCCATAAATAAGTGTATTTTTTAAAGCAAATTGCTTTAACATCTACCTTCTCCAGGTTATAAATGTCTGTATAGCACCAAAGAAAATATCAAATCCCCCTTCTTAAAAGAGGAACTGGGGTGGAGTTGGGGGGCTGGTGAGATGGCTCAGTGGTTAAGAGCATTGGCTGATCTTGCAGAGGACCCAGGTTTGATTCCCAGTGCCCATGTGATGACGCACAAGCACATGTAAATTCAGTTTCAGGAAACTGCACTGCCTTCTTCTGACCTCCTTGAGCAACCTGGCATGCATGTGGTACACAGACAGACATATAGGCAAACTATTCATACACATAAAAGACTAAAGAAATTATTTTTTAATTTAATCACTGCTTGGACCATTTGCTCTAACTTCTCACTGGCTAACTCTTACATATTAATTTAACCCATCTCCATTAATCTGTATATCACCATGAGATCATGGCCTACCAGCAAAGTTTCAGCACGTCTATCTCCAGCGGTGGATCCATTACGTCTCTTGACTCTGCCCTTCTTTCTCCCAGCATTCAGTTCAGTCCTCCCCACCCAGCTCTGCTATAGAGTCAAAGCAGTTCTTTATTCATTAATGGTAATCATAGAATACAGAAGGGAATCCCACATCACTGCCCCTTTTCTGTTTAAATAAAAAGGAAGGCTTTAACTTTTACATAGTAAAATTACATATAACAAAACAAGTATCAAGCAATAATTACAGTTACAACATTTATATCTACTTTATCTTTTTTCTTTTTTTAATAAAAGTTTATTAATTTATAAGTTTCCATTTCCACCCCTCCTCCCAATACCCTCCCACTCCCCCTACTCCCTCTCCTCCTCCCTCTCCATTCCCCAGAGCAGTCAGGGTTTCCTGCCCCGTGGGAAGTTCAAGTTTCTCCCCCCTCCCTCCAGGTCCAGGAAGGTGAGCATCCAAACAGACTGGATCCCAAAAATCCAGTATATGCAGAGGAAACAAATCCTAGTGCCATTGTCAATGACTTCTCAGAAAGTCCCCGTGCCAGCCACATTCAGAGAATCCGGCCACATTCAGAGAATCTGGTTGGATCACGTGCTCGTTCAGTCCCAGTCCAACTGGCCTTGGTGAACTCTCATTAGATCCGTCCCCTTGTATCAGTGGGTGAACGCCCTCCTCACGGTCCTGCCTTTCTTGTTCATGTTCTCCCTCCTTCTGCTCCTCATTTAGACCTTGGGGGCTCAGTCCAGTGCTCCAATGTAGGTCTCTGTCTCAATCTCCATCCATCAACGGATGAAGGTTCCCTCTGATCTTGCCTTCCTTGCTCACGTTCTCTTTTCTTCTGCTTCTCGTTTGGACCTAGGGAGTTAAGTCCTCTACTTTATCTTTTATCATAACTAAGGAAACTATTACAAAGAAGTTATTTTTTAAAAAAAAAAAGGGGGGGAGTAGGTTGGATGGTTCTGTGGGTAAAGCACTTACTGTGAACACCTGGCAACCTGAGTTCCGTCCTGGAGCCCATGCAAAGGTAGAAGGAGAGAACCCATGCCACAGAGTTGTCCTCTGACCTCCACACAGTCCATGGCACTTGTGCACCTGGATTCACACACACACACACACACACACACACACACCTTAATAATGATAGCAATAATGCTGATAATACTATTACTATTAAATATTCTTTTTAAAGGAGGAAAGAAGTGATGATTTTTTTCCAATGGATAAATTGCACTAGTTCGTTAGTGGACATGCCCAGCCTTGCATATGTATGTTTGGGTATGTGTGCATGTCCACAGTTATATATGTGTGGAGTACAGTACATTTCCATGATGGGTGTGTGTGAGTATGGGCATGAGTGTGCCATAGAGCACAAACAAAGGTTAGTAGAAAACCTCCATTTTATCCACTGAACCATCTCCCTAGCCCAATTCTGTGGCTTTTAACACACATGTAAATTCTTGCATTCACTAGTCCAATCAGGACACAAAATAGTTAGTTTGCATGATCCTGGAAAGTCCTTTATAATCAAGCCCCTACCCCTTGATGTCTAGCGACTCCCATCCATCCTCCACCGTTCTAGTGATGACTTTTCCAGAATACCATTGAGTAAGATCATGCAGCATGTAAGCCATAGAATACTGGCATCTTCCTCTAACCATGATGCCATTGAGATCCATTTCAGGCATGAGGATCTGCAACTGAGCTGCACTGCTGTTGCTTCACACATTCACAGAAGGATATTTGGGTAGTTTCTAGTTGGGAGCATACATGGGAAAGTTGCTACGCACATCTGCAGACAGATTTCGGTAGATGATACATTTTCATTTCCCATGAGTAAATAAGCCGGAGGTCAGCTTGCCAGGTCATGTGAAAGTGGGATGTTTCACTATATAATAATCTTCCAGGCTGTTCAGAGTGGCTGTTCAGTGTTTACATTCCCACCCCCAGTGTATGAAAGTTCCAGCTGTTTTACATTCTCATCAGCAGTTAATAAGATTCAAGACATTTTTTAATTAACAAATTCTGCTCTTTGACAATTTCATACAAGTAATATGTAACGTATTCTAGCTACTCTGGTGGTTTTATGATTTTTAAATAACATTTGATTGATTGCTTTCTTCTTTCTGTATGGGGTGGTGCATGGGTCATGGCACGTGTAAGGTGACAATTTGGGGGAGTTAGCTATCTCCTAGCTTGTGCTTCCCAGGGATCAAACTCAGGTCATCAGACCTGGCAATAAGAGCCTTTACCTGCTGAGCCACCTCAGTGGCCCACACTAATTTGCTTTAGCCACTGTGACAGGTATGTGATATGTCTTCATGGCTCTGATGTTCACTTCCCTAATGGCTCATAATACCAAACATCTTTTCCTGTTGATTTGCCACCTGTTGTCCTTCTTGATGGAGTCTCTAAGTCTTTTGATCATTTTCAATTTGGCTGTTAGGGTTTACTTTTTAAATCATTTTTAATTGTGTGCATGTGTGAAATGCCCATGGAGGCCAGAGGTGGCAAATGCCTCTGGAGCAGCAGCCACATGATTCCCAGTTGAGACAAAAGAAAGCCATGTTATCTACTCCTGGTTGTCAAGTTAACACACCTACGAAGAAGAAATCTCAGGCAATCCTTCAGATAGCCCTGTGAACGCGTTCTTGATATCCAATTGATAGGGGAGATAGCAGCTTGTTGAGGGTGGTACCATCCCTAGGCAGGTGGATGAGCCTGGGCTATATAAGGAAGGCAACTTCCTTCATGGTTCTTGCCTCTGTTTCTGTAGGAGTTCCTGCCCTGATTTCCCTCAATGATGGGTCGCAACCTTGAAGTGGAAGAGTTTGAAGTTGGTTTTAGTCAGAGTGTTTGATTACTGCAGCAGAAATGCATACTAGGAGAGAGATCTCTGCTGCACCTGAGGAGAGCTGGGGGAAACAGTGCTCTTCAAAGAGTAAGCACCAACGTCCAGACAGATGCTTTCTCAGCAGCTGATGACTAAGTCTAGAAAGGAACCGAGAGAAGAATCCAGGAAACAAAGAAGAGCATGGCGGGGGGGGGGGGGGGGGCGGAGGAGAGACGGCCAAGCTAAGCCTTTGTGAGAACTAACCCCTCCAAGTCTTAAGGCTTAGTTTTTGCTCCTCTAAGGATAGAAGAAAGAAACGAGGCTCATGGCCCCTCCTCCATCTGGGAAAGGAGGGAGAAGGAAACAGCACACATAGCCCTGTGCCTGGGTCACCTAATTAGATATCACAGAAATCTCAAGAGGTGAGGGGTCTCTTAAAAAAAAAAAAAAAAAGTCTTCCAGTGGAGGACAGGGTCAGGATTTGGGTGGTTATCTGTCACTATCTCATCCCTTCTGTTGAGTACCCATGAACTCTCAGAGTGCGCGGTAGTGGAATTGGTCACTTAGGGTCACTGCACTATCCGTCTGAAGTGTCACAGTCCTGTTGACTACCAGGATTCAGAAGCAACCAGGATACTCTAGCCCTCAAACCCTCTTTCATACCTGTGAATCTTGAGGGAGGACCCTCGGGTATTCCAAAATGTCATACTAGTCTCTTGCTTGCTTCTATGGAGGACCTTGACTAACACCAATCCCATTTCACAGAAAGTGAAACTGATGTTCAAGGTCCTCCTTGTAAAGTTAGGATTTGGCACCAGATGGTATGATTTCAAGTCATCCTGCCTAAACCACAAGATCCCCTACCTTCTGGGCCCTCGGTGTCTACATATTAGAATTCCTGAGGGGACAGTATGGGAGAATGAGCTGAGAAGCTTGGGCCATGGGCCAACCTACTAGAGTCCCCTTTCCAAACTACCAGGGCCACGTCACAGAAGATAGGTGAGAAATCTTTGGGGGTAGGGTTGCTTCCCTCAGAAGGAGGTAAAGAGATGAGGATGTCTTTATCACTGGCAAAAAGAACTTATCTGAATTGGGCTGGATGTCTGCAGTCTTAATATCATCCCATACATCCATTGTGCAGTTTTACAGTTTTCAGGATCCCATTCCTTCCCAGTCTTGCGCTTTTGTTTGTTTGTTTGGTTTGGTTTTGGTTTTTTGAGGCAGGGTTTCTCTGTATAATAGCTGTCCTGGAACTCACTTGGTAGACCAGGCTGGCGTTGAACTCAAGAGATCCACCTGCCTCTGCCTCCCCATTGCTGGGATTAAAGGTGTGTGCCACCACTGCTCTTGCTCCTTATTTTAAGAGTAAACACTTTGCAGGGCTGAGTATTCAGTATGCACTGCGATTTGGCCAGACCCAGGGGGATGTTTGGTTTGCATTTTCTGCATTCTCAACTCTCTGGACACACATAGAAGCTTTAGGAGGACGGCATTTAGGCAGCTCTTGAGCTGGGAATTAGGCGTTATGAACTCAAACCTTTCCTTCTCTCACACTGGTCAACATGAGGAGCAAGCAATTTGTTTCCTTGTACTTATTAGTTTGGAAAACTTTTCAAGAGTAGTACAGCCACAGTACCGCGGCCCTCTGCTTCTTGCAGATGGTGGATTGGAAGATCCACCCATGACCTGTTGATAAGCTCTACTGCCAGATTCCACCATGGATTATCAGGGCTCTGCTACTGGGAATGAAACCATCAGCATCCAATTAAAGAGCCATTTTCAGAAATTCCAGGACCAATTCAAGTACCTCTCCTTAAAATCCTTTTCCTAAGAATGACTCATGATACCAAGATCTGTATTAGTTGAGGTTTTCCGCAGAAGCAGAGCCAACAGAAGATGATACAGAGGGGGCGGGATATATTAGGTGAATCCAATAGCTGTTCAGTCCATGAGGCTGGAGGTCTCAGCTGGTCTTCGGTGTACACCAGAATCCTGAAGAAGTAGGCTCTAATGGGAGTGAAGGAATGGACTTGCCAGCGGGAGTGAGGGCAAGCAGGAAAGGAGAGCAAGCTTCCTTCTTCCACGTCTTTATTTAGGCTGCCAGCAGAAGGTATGGTACAGGTTAGAGGTGGATCTTTCTACCTCCAAAGATCTACGTTAAAAGTGGGTCTTCTCACTTCAAATGATTTAATTAAGAAAAAAATCCCTCACAGGTATACCCACCTGTGAAAACCCAAGATGTAGTCAAGTTGACAAGCAAGAACAGCCATCTCTAGTCTTCTTGTCAACTTGAATCACACACAATCATATCTCCTTATGTCATGGTTAATTTCCAAATGAAAACAATAACCAGGTCATAATTATGCCTAACATGATATAACTATCCCTTGTACAACCACAAATGCATTATGAACTTAGAATAGGCAATGTCCCTTGATAGACACATTACATGATAAAGAAAACAAAGAAATAAAACACAAATATCTATAGAAACACATTCTTAACAAAATATGACAGACACTCATGTCAATTATAATCCTGGCTTTTGTAGCTAGTCACGTGGCCTTAACTGGCATTTCCTTTCCTCCACCCTCAGCAAGCACCTCAGCAGGTCTTGGTTCTTTTCCTAGAGGAGTGACCCACACCTTCATTCCTGGCGGGTCTGTGTCCTCTGTCATCCTGCCTGGATTAGGCTGTTGTAATTTCCCATTGACTTTAATCATAGGAAGTGGTGGTAGCACCAAGAGACGCCCTAAAGGATCTCCTGCACTCCAGACTAATCCTTCTTACCTCCATTGTGAAGAAGCAATTCAATTTCCCCATGGTAATCTGGATCAATCACCCCTCCTAACACTGTTATTCCTTTCTTATCCTGTTGGTTTAAGGACTTCAGAAGCCCAAAGTGGCCAGGGGGAAATCTGAGCTTCCAGTTGAAAGAAATGTTTGTGTGACTACTGGCAGGAGTGTTCCTCTTTCTGGAACCAAAACTTTTAGGCTAGCAGAACTTTAAGGTCATGGGAACAGGAAGCAAAATCTTTCCTAGTGGGTCACTAGGGGTGATAATAAGTGGAACTATTCCCTTTGCCACCCCTTGATTCCTGGACCCATGGATCCTGGCTGTGGGAGAAACCATCCATATGTTAGATGTTGATTCAAAGCATATACTGCCTTCTGGAGACCCCTGCCCCAGCCCTCCAGACTGCTGCCACCTAATTGGCACTGTCACTGAATCTTCAAAAGGCTGTTCATCTTTCTGTCAGGCTAGCTCTTTCAGGATGGTGAAGAACATTGTAAAACCAGTAGATTCCATGATAGTGAACCCACTGCCACACTTCTCTGTGAAGTGAGTTCCTTGGTCAGAAGCAACACTGTGAGGAATACCGTGATGGTGGATAGGACATTCTGTTAGTCCATGGCAGAAGCATATGTGCAGAAAAAGCAAATCCATAACCAGAATAAGTGTCTCCTCCAGTAAAGACAAAGAGTTGTTCTTTTCATAGAGGAAGTGACTCGATGTACTCAACCTGTCCCCAAGTCACTGGCTGATCACCCCTGGGAATGGTGCCATATCAGGTGTTCAATGTTGACCTCTGCTCTTGGTAGATCTGGCATCAGCAGCAACTGTAGTCAGGTCAGCCTTGGTGAGTGGCAGTCCATATTGCTGAGCCCATGCATAAGCCTTATCTCTGCCACCATAGCCATTTTGCTCATGCACTCATTGGACAATGACAGGATGGCTGGAGAAAGAGTCTGGCTGTCCACAGAATGGGTCATCCTATCTACTTGATTATTGAACTTATCCCCCACTGATGAGTGTTTATATGGGACACAAGTATCTTCACATCCTTTGCCTATTTGCAGAGATCTAACATGTTATAAAAGGAGCGGGGGAGAGGACCACTTACCATCGTCCGGCTCCCAGCTACCTGGCTAGCTTATACCCCAAAATAACAACACAGAAATTATATTCATTTAAACACTGCCTGGCCCATTAGTTCTAGCCTCTTATTGGCTAACTCTCGCATCTTGATTCAACCCATTTCTAATAATCTATATGTCACCACGTGACTGTGGCTTATTGGCAAGGATCCTAACCTACGTCAATCTCGGGCCGGAGATTCATGGAGTCTGCCACATTGCCTTCTTCCCAGCATTCTGTTCTGTCTACTCCACCTACCTAATTTTCTGCCCTATCAAAAGGCCAAGGCAGTCTCTTTACTCAACCAATGAAAGCAACACATAAAAAGAAGACCCTCCTACACCACTAACACACACTTCTTCCTGTTATGGTAAAAATAACACAGTTTTGCTCCCTGAGTGGCCCACAGGCAGCGGATCCCAGGTAGGGAGCCGCATGGTGGGCAAGAGACTTCGGCAGATCAGCCAGTCCCACGAGGAGCTGCAGCCATGGTGGGTGAGACACAGACAGATAGGCACGCCATCCAGAGTGAGGTTGGATATTTATTTAGTGGGTTATGGAGAGGGAAGGGAGAAGGGGGAAGGGGTGGTCCAGGGAGAAGAGCAGAGAGAGAGGAAGAAAGAAAGAGAGAGAGAGAGAGAAACAGAGAGAATTGGGGGAGGAGAGGAGCCATGGCAGCAGTTCCCTATTTTGGAGAGGGACAGAAAGCGAAGGAGCTCAGACTAGAAGCTAAAGGAAGATCTGCCTGCCTCAGCAGTGGATGGGGGAGGGAAGGGACTTGTATCTTAAAAGACCATTACACTTCCCAGATGTCTTCCTTATCAACTTTCTAATCCTGATTTTTCTAAGTCCCTGACAAGTCAGCCAATCCATTGGCTATAGCCCACAAATCAATGAACAATTATACATCTGGCCATTTTTCCTTCCAGAGAAAATGTATGACCATGTGTATTTCCAGAAATACTGTGATAACTTCCCTCTGCCATTGTCTTTCAGGTTTGTCCCAGAAAGGGGTTGTAATGGTGACAGCTGTCCACTCCTGGCCAATGTCTGCATAATACACAAAAACATCAGTAAACCAGACCCCAGTCTTCTCTTTCTCACTCATCCAATCATAGGGTATGCCCAATGAGGCTGTAGGTGCATGCTTGGCATCAGATGGCATTGTAACAGGAGTAGAAACCATAGGCATTTGGGCAACTTCTTTATATAACTTGCTTGTGCCACCAAGACCTGCTCAGGTCTGATCACGTATATACCATTTTCCTTAGATAATAAACTGCCACTGTGCACATCCTACTTGATGGGTAACAACACTCAGCATGTGATGGGCAACTCAGGTTGCATGGTAAGTTGGTGGCCCATTGTCAAATGTTCAGTTTCCAGTAAGGTACATTAGTAGGCCATGAACTGTCTCTCAAAGGGAGATTAGCTGTCTGCAGATGATGCTAGAACCTTGCTCCCAAAGCCCAAAGGATTCTTCTGTGATCCACCTATAGGCGCCTCCCAGAGACGCCAAACAGCATCCTTATCTGTCACTGACACCTCAAGTCCCATCGGGTCTGCTGGATCATGTGTTCCAAGTGGTAGAGCAGCCTGCACAGCAGCCTGGACCTGTTGAAGAGCTAGCTTCTCCTATTCCTGGCCCCACACAAAGCTAGCAGCTTTCTGAGTCACTTGGTATATGGGTCAGAGTAACACACAAAGTCATCAATGTGCCATCTCCTGAATCCAAATAGGCCCACTAAATGTACTTGTCTCTTGGTGGTGGGATGGGACAGGTGTAATCACTTATCCATCACCTTAGAAGGAATATCTCTGCATGCCCCACACCACTGGACCCCTCAGAATTTCACTGAGGTAAAAGGTCCTTGAATTTTGTTTGGATTTATTTCCCGTTCTCTGGTGTACATCTGTATTACTAACAAATGCATAGTTGTAACACGAGGGCCGGCTTGTTGGGGTTTCTGTCCCTCCTGGTACCCCAACAGCCGGCAAGCAACAAAGAAAATCACACACAGGACTCCATAACGTTATAAACTGATTGGCCCATTTGGTCAGGCTACTTATTAGCTCTTATAACTTATGTTACCCCATTATCCTTATCTATGTTAGCACATGGTACCTTTCTCAGCTGGGCAGCTTACATCTTGCCTCTTCTGTGGTCTGCGCAGGAGTGCTGAGGGAGCTCTGTTTCCAGAATACTCCCAGTCTCTTTGCTCCACCCCTACTTCCTGCCTGGCTTTCCCGCCTATACTGCCTGCCTGGCCAATCAGCGTTTTATTAAAATGATTGACAGAATACAGACAATTCTCCCGTATCACATAGTATTTTCTGCCTCCTGCTCACTTGGTTCAATCAGCATGATGTCATCAATATAGTTAGTATACCAAGATCCCCTCTAATTAACTCATGACACAGGGCTGTGAAGTTAATATATATTCTTGAGGTAAAACTGTAAAGGTGTACTGCTGGCCTTGCCAACGGGAAGCAGATGGCCTCTGGTGGTCCTTATGAACACAACACGTACCAGAAAAAGGTATTTGCTGGGTCAATAGCTGCACACCATGTACCAGGACATGTGTTAACCTGCCCAGATAAGGACACCACATCTGGTACAGCAGCTGCAATTGGAGTCACTACCTGATTGAGTTCTCAACAATCAACTTTCCTTCTCCACGATCCATCTGTCTTCTGTACTGACCAGGTAGGAGAGATAAAGGGAAGATGGGAGGGGACCACCACTCCTGCATCTTTCAAGTCCTTGATGGTGGCACTGATCTCTGCAGTTCCTCCAGGGATGCGACACTGCTTTCGATTCACTATTTTCCCTGGCAGAGGCAACTGTAAAAGCTTCCTTTTAGCCTTTCCAACCATAACAGCCCTTGCACTCCACAAATCAGGGAACCAGTGTGAGAATTCTGCTAACTTCCAAGTATATCTATCCCAATTGTACATTCTGGGACTGGGGAAATAACCACAGGATAAGTTTGGGGACCCACTGGACCTACTGAGTCAGGCTTCAGTCAAAACTCCATTAATCCCCTGACCTCCATAAGCCCCTGAATGCAAATGAAGACATGACCTCTCCAAGGAACAATCTAGATCATCTGAAGAGTCCAGACTGAACCAAGACAAGAGAGGAGAAAGTGAGGGAGAGAGCAAGAGAGAAAAAGAAGAGAGAAGAGAGCTAATAGGATAAAGAGTCTAAGACTGAGCCTAGAGAGGAGACAAGAGAGAGCATGACCAAAATGGCAGGCTTATGTAGGAATGAGAGGTTGGGGGAAGGGATGCTAAGACCCTGAGCTGGTAAGGTTTAGGGTAGGGGCAGTATGAAAAGGGCCGGAAGGAGCTACAGGTACTGAGTGAGCCTAGAAGCCTAGCATGTACTTTGGTTCTCTAATATACACCACACTTAGTCATTTGTCCTGGGATTCTTTGGAACCTGATAGCCCCTACTTGAATTGGAGGGCCACAATGTTTCTTGGGATCATCTGGAATCAGTGTCAGTTCAAAACCAATATCTAATAGACCCCAGAAAGTCTGGCTATTTCCTTTCCCCCAGTGTACAGTTCCCCTTGTAAAAGGCCGAAGGTCCTTCTAGGGAAGGACTGGGGAAAGGCTAACAGCAAAACTCTTAGGTATTTTAACAAGGTGCTTCCTCAAGGGAGCCTGGCCATCCCTTCACTCAATGGGTCTGCAAACTGATCCAAATCTGGAAATTGGTTCATAGGTCAAGATTCTCTTTTGCCACGATCCAATGGAAGCTTTTTTTCATTTTGAGGTTTTTGGGGGTTTTTTTGCTTATACAAATCAAACAAAAATATAGTAGGCTTCCTATCTGTTTCATGCCTAGTGTCAAAACACTAGTTAATTAGCTAGTACCAAAGGTCTATACAAGTTATACCACAATTGTAACATAAGGGCCGGGCTTGCTGGGGTTTCTGTCCTGCCCAGTTCCCACGGCCGGTAAATCCCAAAGAAATTACACAGAAGTCTATATTAATGATAAAACTGATTGGCCCATTAGCTCAGGCTTCGTATTGGCTCGTATAACTTATGTTAACCCATTATTCTTATCTATGTTAGCCACATGGCTTGGTATCTTTTTCAGCGAGCCAGATCACATCTTGCTTCTTCTGTGATCTGGACAGAACTCGGGAAAGAACTTCCTTCTTCCCAGAATACTCTACTTCCTGTCTGGTTTTCCCACCTATACTTCCTGCCTGGCTATCGGCCAATCAGCGTTTATTTAAAATATAGTTGACAGAATATAGGCAACTCTCCCACACCACACAATAAAAATCACTTTGCTTGTTCTGCTCATTACAGGTCAGGCTGTTATGGACATTGCTTTGTATACACTGCCCATCTCAATAACCATGATCACTTTGCCTTTGGCAATTCAGTGCTACCACCTGGCCTTGGTTACTTCGGGCCCAATTAAAGCCATTGCATTTAATTCATTCAAACTGAGCAGCAGCAGCATCTCCAAGCTTAATGTCTGACACAAGAAAAAGGAATGTGTCTTCAGATGTGCTGGTGCCCCTCACCATTCTGCATCTTATAGGATTAGTGAAGGGCCTGTCTTCTGGGTCCTCCCATTGTGGGGGATTAGGATTTACACAGTGTACCCACTCAACCATTCCAATTTCCCTGAGCCTTAAAATCCCTTCATTGTCATTAACAAAGGACTATCAGGAATCTCCAGTTCCTTTTCAGTAGGCCAGCTTTTGACAAATGGATACTTCAGTCAATCAGTTAGATAAACTTTTGACACCTTTTTTACCTGTGTGAGTTTCCATATTAGACCTAGAATCTTCACTCAGAGGGTCCATATCAATAAACTCAGCCTGATCCAGTTTTAGGTTCCTTCCACCATTTTCCCACACCCTTAAAATCCATTCCCACTCATATTCCCCAGACTTCTGCTCGAATGATCTAGGAAGCTCATTAAGCTCTTTAGCAGTCCTGGGCACCGCCTCCTGTGCTACACTTTCTACCTCCCCTCTAGGAACCTACTTAGCCTTAAGTCCGTGTCTTAGTCAGTGTTTTATCACTGTGAAGAGACACCATGACCACAGCAACTCTTATAAAAGAAACATTTAATTGGGGTTTACTAAACCTTCAGAGGTTTAGTCCATTACCAGCATGGCGGGAAGCATGGCAGTGTGCAGGCAGCCATGGTGCTGGAGAAGTAGATTAAGAGTTCTACATCCGGATCAGCAGGCAGCAAGAAGAAAAAGTGACTTTTGGCCTGGCTTGAGCATTTGAAATCTCAAAGCCCACACTCACCAAAGCTACATCTACTCCAATAAGGGCACACCTCCTAATCAAATACATGAGCCTGTGGGCAGTATTCCTATTCAAACCACAAGAGACATCAGTATTGTCTTGCCTGGCTTCTCCTTCTGAGAAAGTCACTGCTGGACCAGCAGACATTTCCCCAATCAAAGGCAATATTTCAGGGGGTGAGAGTGCACCTTCTGCTGAGGGAAGAGAGAGGACTTCTTCCCTCAAAGGGAAGAGTTGAGATAAACCCTTGAGAATCTGCGGTTTCAAAGTTCTCAGCCTCAGTAGGGTCCTCCCACACATCTCCATCCATTCCAAGTTACAGGATCCCATTCTTTACCAATTAATGTCCTTCCTTTAACTGCTGACCTGCTCAAAGTTTGGGACTAAAATTTTGCTGTAATTTGGCCAAAAGAAAGTTTTGGTTTGATTTTCCACAACCGGAGCTCTCACTGCTGGAGGGAAGATTCTCTTCCAGGGTCCTCGTTAAAACTTCCGACTGTTCTTGTGCTTCTGGAGCTGGTCAGTTTGATCACGGTGCTCATTGCTGTCCTTCACTGTATTCTGAGATGCTGGAAGCTGGTTAATGTTATCATAGAGCTCATTCTTTTTCTTCATCGATCCAAAGATACTAGGAACAACCGACTAATACCACCATTTACCTTATCTTTTCACAGATTGTCAACAGGGTTATATACAGAGTCAGAAACTCCATTGCCTCTTACAATTGGTGAATCAGGATAAAGAGGTGCATTTGTCTCCTTAAGTTTGTAAGATAGTTCACCTATGGGCTTTCCATACTGTCCAAGCTTCTAGGAGCAGCCTCGGTAACTGTAGGTATCGGCAAATTGGAAAGTCTATTCCAGATACTTGAAGGATTCATCCTTGTACTTCTGTCTCTCTAGAGTCACTTCTGGTACCAAGTATGTATTAGTTGGGGTCCTCTAGAGGAACAGACTTACAGAATTTATTGGAATGGCTTATAGGTTGTGGCCTAGTTAATCCAACAACAGTTGTCTAACAACAGAAGGTCCAAGAATCCAGTAGTTTTTCAATCCACCAGACTGGATGTCTCAGCTGGTCTTCAATATGTGCTGGAATCCTGAAGAAGTATGAGCTAACGCTAGTGAAAGAATGGACTTGCCATCCAGGGTGAGGGCAAGCAGGCAGAGAGCGAGTGTCCTTCTTGCATGTCCTTTACACAGGCTGCCAGCGAAGGTGTGGTACAGGTTAGAGGTGCATCTTCCCACCTCAAAAGATCTGGATAAAAAGTGGGTCTTTCCCTTCAAATTATTTAATTAAGAAAAAATCCCCCACTGGCCAATGGTGACACATGCCTCTAATCCCAGCACTCAGGAGGCAGAGGCAGGCAGATCTCTGTGAATTCGAGGCCAGCCTGCTCTACAGAGTGAGTTCCAGGACAGCCAGAGATACACAGAAAAACCCTGTCTTGATATTCAAAACAACAACAAGAACAACAAGATCCCTCACATGTGAACCCTCTGCTTTGGTTTAGTTAATCCGTAGGCAAGTTGATAACCAAGAGTAGCCATCACAGCCGCCATATATTTTTGAATACTTGTCCCTAGTTGATGTAACTGTTTTGGGCAGGATTAGGAAGTGTGGCCTTGTTGGGGAAAGTGTACCACTGGGAGTGTGCTTTGTGGTTTCAAAAATCCAGACCAAGTTCAGTGCCTCTCCCTGCCTCCATCATGAAGACAGTACGTAAGCTCCCAGTTACTGCTCCAGCTCCATGCCTACCTACTTCCTTGCTCCATGCAATGATGGTCATGTACTCACCCTCTGAAACTGTAAGCAAGTTTCCATTTAAATGCTTCTTTTTATAAATTGCCTTGGTCATGACATCTCTTCACAGCAATAGGAAAATAATTAAGACAAAGTTTTTTCATTTTTTTCCTTTCTTTTCTTTTTTATTTCACTACATAGCCCTGGCTAGCCTGGAACAGTACCTAACAGGCTATCCTTGACTTAACAGAGATCGGTTTGCCTCTGGAATGCTATTAGAGCGCTGGGAATAAAGGCTTGTACCATCATGCCCAAAAGAACAAAAGTTTTCCATTTAATGAGGTAATATCTCTTTAACAAGTATAGCTGCTTTGCATACACCTTTCTTGTCTGAAAATTGTGATTCTAACATACCTCTTTCCTAGCTGGACTGCACATTTCATATTTTTCTTCTCGCTCTCACTGCAGTCTAATAGCGGTGGGCAGTAACCATGTCGCAGTCCCAATGTTCTAATGTCTTGAAATGTCTTCTGAGTTCAGCCTCATTCAAGTTCTCATGGACAGAACACAGTTAGAATCTTTGCCAATTTCTGAGAGTGACCGTAGTCCCCTTTGGATCCTCACAAGTTGGGCTCCACTGCCCACGTTTCTCATTACATTCTAGTATTCCAAATTCCCATCAGAATGGCATGCTAAGTTCTTCTTACAACATTCTGGGGCTTCTTAGCCCCACAGCTCAAATTTCCTCCACATCCCTCCCACAAACTACTTACAGAAGTTCTTGATCCTCATGGTCAGACTCAGAACAGCAGGGCCCTACACCGTAGTTCCAGTTTTCTGTGTTAGTTGTTGTGATGGCTAAACTTGGTTGTGCTGGCTAGTTTTCTGTCAACTTGACACAAGCTAGAGTCACCAGAGAGGAGGGAGCCTCCATTGAGAAAATGCCTGTATAAGATAGAGCTGTAGGCAAGCCTGTCGGGCATTTTCTTAATTTGAGATTAATGGGGAGGTCCCAGACTATTGTGGGTGGTGCCATCCCTGGGATGGTGGGCCTGGGTGCTATAAGAAAGCGGGCTGAACAAGACATAGGGAGTAATCCGGTAAGCAGCACCCCTCCGTGGCTTCTGTCTCAGCTCCTGTCTCTGCATTCCTACCCTGTTTTTGAGTTCCTGTCCTGTATTCCTTCAATGATGGACTACAATATGGATGTGTAAGCCAAATGAACCCTCTCTTCCACATCTTGCTTCTGGTCATGATGTGTCATCACAGCAACAGTACCCCCACTAGGACACCCTTAACTTGACACACCTGGGAAGAGGGGACCTCAACTAAGGAATTGCTTCCATCAGATTGACCTGTGGCATGTCTGTGGGGGAATTTTCTTATTTGCTCATTGATGGAGGGGGCACAGCCTACTGTAGGTGGTACTATCCCTAAGCAGGTGGGCATGAATTGTTTAAAAAAGGGTAGTTGAATGTGAGCCTGGAATCAAACCAGAAAGTAATGTTACTCTGTTGGCTTCTGCTTCAAGCTTCTATCTTGAGTTCCTGCCTTACCTTTTCTCAATGATGGACTGTAAACTGTAAGCCAAAATAAACCCTTTCCTCCCTAAGTTGCTTTGGTAATGGTGGTTGTCATGCTAACAGAAGCCAAAGTAGAAAGTTCCTTTTTTTGTGACACTTTAAGGAAGAAAGGGTCCATTTTGATTCAGAGTTGAGAAGGTCATACATAGTCTATCACGGCAAGAAAAAGGCGTGACGACAGGGACACAAAGCACCTGGTTATACTGGCTCCACAGGCAGAAAGCAGACAGAGTTGAATGCTGTTCTTCAACTTGTTTTCCCCTTTATTCATGTCAGGAGCCCCAGCCCCTGGGGTGGTGCTACTTACATTCAGGGTGGGCTGGGCTTTCCCTCCTCAGTTAAATCTTTCTGGAGACACCTGACACCCTTGCAGACACACCAATAGATGTGTTGCTATGGTGATTCCAAATCCTGTCAAATTGCTAATGAAGATTAAGTACCACAAAACTTAATAAACAGGGAGAGAGAGAGAGAGAGAGAGAGAGAGAGAGAGAGATTGGTGGTGCTGACAATGACACTGATAAGGGTGGTAAATGATGTCAGCGTAGGACATGCACACTTCAAAAGGGGAACTTAGGGCCTGAGAAGGCGACTATTTCCACGACTAATATCAAGACTCTATTAGAGCTGAGGCCACTGCTGGAGCATGGTAGACATGCCTTTAATCCAAAACTTTGCGAGTTCAACTCCAGCTTGTTCTACATAGACAATCTTTTGGGAAATACAGATGGATGGAGTAACCATTCTTCCCCACAGTGTTCAAAAAGCCCAACAGTCTTTCTGACTCTGTGTTTGTTAGTGTTTTGTCAACTTGAGCATGCCTTGGGAAGAGGGGATCGCCAATGAGAAATTGCACTCATCAGACTGGCCTGCAGGGAGACCTGTGGGGCATTTTTCCTGACTAACGATTGATGTAAGGAGGTCCAGCCCACTGTGAGTGGTACCACCCTAGGGCAGGTGGTTCTAGGTAGTACAAGAAAGCAGGCTGAAGAAGAAACTCAGTTGAGACAATATCTCCATCAGGTTGGCCTGTACACAAGTCTATGGGGTAATTGCTTGAATAATGATTAATGTGGACAGGCCCAACCTTCCACAAGCAGAGCCATTCCCCTGGCAGGTGGTCCTCGGTTGTATAAGAAAGCAAACCCAGCAAGCCATGAAGCAGAAACCAGTAAGCAACATCCCTCCATGGTCTTTGCTTCAGTTCTGCGTCCAGGTTCCTCTCATGAGTTCCTATTTTGGCTTCTCTAAATGATAGACCATAACCTGCAAGTCAAATAAACCAAACTGTTTCCGGTCATGGTGTTTAATCCCAGAAAGCAAACTAGAGAGTAAGCCTAGATTGGCACTTCCTTGCATCTAAGGACACAAAATAGCTTTCTTTTATCATTTGTAACAATGAATACAAAACACACCCACACTCCAGAATGGACGGAACTGCACACTAGAATTATTTTGTAAGTCAGAACATCAAAACACTCATAAGAAATGCTTGAGCTTGGGACACAGCTCTGTGGTCCAGCTTTTGACTTAGCAAGCACAAGGCCCACCCACACATGCAAGAAAACAAGAAAGCCCTTGTCTGACACACAGCTGCCGCATTGTGTGACTTCAGCCAGGCGTGGTGGTGCACACCTGTGATCCAGAGCTCACGAGGCTGAGCCGGGTTACATAGTAAGACCCTGGCTCAAAAGAAGGGGGGGGAGGGGAAGGAAGGATGAGGGAAGGGAAGGGGGAGAAAGGAAGAAACACTCGGGTTTGGAAGCAGAGGCTTATCTCCCACCCTCCCCAAATGTACACCCACCTTCCCTCCCTGCCACCTGCAGCTGCTGCCTCTGGATGAGGGCTGCTCTCCCATGCAACCTTCAGAGGCTCCAGCCCAGGCGATGCTAAGTGAGTGTCAGAGCCTGCTCCAAGCAAGCATCCTCTTCATTCATTTCCCCTGAAGCTCTTGACTCAAACCAGTTGTGTGGACTAAGCCCTATAACCCTGACCTTCTCATCTCTTCCTTTCTGCCCTTCATTCGAAAAAAAAAAAAAAATCTGAGCGGGATCTCCAAAAGTCAATATTTCTGACTTCAAAGAGAATTTCTCCAATAAAAACTTTAGCAAGCCTGAGAATGTTTGCATCTGGTGCTGTGTGTGTCCCGTGGGAAGTGTGCCCATGCAGGAACACAGAGGATGCGCCCCAGCTCTTCCGAAGTCACTCTTGACAGGCCAGTACATCACACTCTCAGTCACCTCACAGAGGCGGCGGTGAGGCTGGGAATATGCTGACTCACCAGATTGGCCAAGGGTGTCAGCGATGGATGATCACCTCCCTCCTTGGGTGCCACAGCTACCTCCAACTGCCTGAGAACCCAAACTGTCTGTTTGCATGTGAGCCAGGATCTTCCCTCAGTCCTGGTGGTCCGAGTAGGAGCCTAGCCCTCCTTGAACAAGGCTTTCTTGTGTCCCAGGAGAGGGTGACTTCTCTGTAAAAGGAAACCTTACTTATACTGAGAACCTCTGACAGAGGCTGCTTTTCTTATAAATCCATGACAGGGACCCTGAACTGTTCGATGTTTGTCACTTTTGCCCCACAGCAGCCTTAAAGTTGCATCTCTGGAGTCCAGCCTAGACCTGAAGGGACATTAGGAAGCTGGTCCTGCAAGCAGCAGCCTCTCTTCTGGGCCCTGAGAGCAGACTATAGCAAATGGAAGCAGGAAAGCTGGCTGCCTTTCTGGGTCCCCCACACTTGCCCCAGATGAAGCTGGGGTACCGCACTTACAAGTAAAGGTGCAGAGGAACCACTGAGCTGGGCTGCTCCAAGTAGAAAGGAAGGCTTATTAGGGAATCAATCTGCCAAGATTTAACAGGGGCAGCGAGGGGAGCAGAGAAAAAAGAAAATGGGAAAATGGAAAAGCAAGCAGTCAGCAGGGTGGGGTCTTTGAGCTGGTGTAGGCTGTGAGGACTGACCTGAAACGAGATGCCCTTGCCCAAGGTGCTTGACCTTTGATTCAGATTTGGGTAGGTCTCTGGCAGAGTAACTGTTTCCTTAAAGGAAGAAGTTAAGACATGCATGCACACAGGCAGAAGACCACGTGCGGACACAGGAAGGGAAGGCAGCTACCTGCAAGTCAGGGTCAGGTGCCTCAAGAGGAAACAACCTTGCTGGTGGCTTATCTTAGACTTCCAAGTCTAAGGGATGGGAAAACACATTTCTACTGTTCAACACCCCTCATATACTGTCTGCGCTATTTTGTTATAGCACACATACATGCTGGGCTGTAGTCAATGAAAGACTGCGCCTGCATTGTTTATTACTCTGTTTCCTCAACACATGTTCTATAGATTCTGGGAAGGAAAAGTAGCCACAGGTGCAGGGCAAAGGCTTCCAAAGCCTAGGGAATTCAAAACCCATACTCAAGGCTACAGAGACAGCTCAGTGGTAGGGAGAATTTGCTGCTCTTGCAGAGGACCTGGGGTTCCCAGCACCCACTTTAGGCAACTCACAACTGCCACTCCAGGCAGGGGAAAAAAACAGTAGACAGTGTTCCTCTGTGGTTTCTGCCTCACTTCCGGCTTGAGTTTCTGGCCCGAGTTTCCGGCCCTTCCCTCATGAAGGTCTGTGACCTGAAAGTATAAAGCAAATAAACCCTTTCCACCCCAAGTTGCTTTTGTGATGTGGGATTCCCCTTGCTTTGCTGTGAATACCATCATTGGTTAATAAAGAAACTGTCTTGAGCCCATGATAGGGTAGAGCAGAGCTAGGTGGGGAAAACTAAACTGAATGCCAGGAGAAAGGAGGCAGAATCAAAGAGAAGCCATGGAGCCCCACTGGAGACAGACGCAGGAACTTTATCTGGTAAGCCACAGCCATGTGGTGATACACAGATTAATAGAAATGGGTTAAATTAATATGTAAGAGATAGCCAATATGAAGTTAGAGCTAATAGGCCAAGCAGTGATTTAATTAATACAGTTTCTATGTGATTATTTTGGGAGTCTGGGCAGCCAGGAAATGAACAAGTGGCCTCTTTACAAGCTTTTGGTCATGGTGTTTATTGCAGCAACCCAAAGCAAACTAGGTCACAAAGTAAAGGACTTGGATAGACGTAGCTCTACACAAAACGTTGTCTAACCCAATTAGTCATTAGAGAAATTCAAATCAAAACTACAGTGAGCTACCAGTACATATCCTTCTTTTAAGAGGAAATAAAAAGTGTCAGGGTACTGGGGAAACTGGAACCCACCTGTCACCAGAGAGAGGGACTCTAAAAATGTGTGGCACTGGGGAAAACATTTTGGTGCTTCCTCAAAAAGGTGACCGCAAAGCTTTTAATCCCAGCATTTGGGAGACAAAGACAGGTGGATTACTGTGAGTCTGAGGCCAGCCTGGTCTACATAGTGAGTTCCAGAGCAGCCAAGACTGCATAGTGAGACGTTGTCTCAAAAATGGACAAACAAAACCTGTTGAACATAGAATTACTACGCAATCCAACAACTCCACTCCTGGGTATAAAACGCCTCCCCTAAACAAAATGAAAACCCAGAAAACAGATACTCAAGCAAATTATTTGAACTCGGTGGCAGTCTCATTCACAATTAAAAAAAAAAAAACAGAAACAAACTAACCACCCATGCACAGATAAGACCATAAACAAACACAGTTCCTTGCAACCTTTAAAGTGGCGCGTTTTATATTCTGTGAATTTTATCTCTGTAAGAACAATGGCAGTGGGGAGTGCATGGTCAGCTCCGCAAAGAGCTGACGTGGGAAGTCTAGGGCGGACAGTGTACCTTAAGATCATGGTTCCCGACTTTTATAACGTAGTCTTTGAGCAAACGTTCTTCCTAAGAAAATGTTTTCCGTCTCTTGTTGTAATCTCACAGCAGAATTTTTTAATTTGCATTTATTTTGTGGGGTGGATGTCCAAGGGCAACTTGTAGGATTTGGTTGTCTCCATCTATCATATGAGTTCTGGGAATTGAACTCAGGTCTTCAGGCTTCTCGGAAATTGCCTTCGCCCACTGAGCTATCTCACTGGCCCCAAATACAACAGACTTTTAGCAGGGATGGGGTGGGAGGGAGATAGGACCTCACTATGTAGCCTGGCTATCCTGAAATTCTCAGTGGAGGCTGAAGTGAATCTCCCAGGGGTCCACCTGCCTCTGCCTCCCCAAATGCTAGGCTTAAAGGTGTGTGCCACCATGCCTAAATTCATAGCAGATTCTTAAAGATTTTGTGGATTTGACTCTGGGCACTTTGGCCATTGTCTTAAGAGGACTATATTGATGGCTACTGTGCCTATCCACACACCTCCTAAATCCCTGAGAGCTTTCTGGGGAGGGTCACGTAAGAGCGACTTTTGGGCTTAACTGTGCAATTTACAGCAGGGTCTTTCTCAGGTGGGGCAAGAGCATCGGTCTTGAAAAGTAAACTTCTCACATTCCAGTAAGTTAACAACGGTGCTGTGCACTCAGCCTGGCTTCTCCCTATACTCTTTCTTCTGGTCTTGTCACTTGTTTGGCCCAAAACTGGGTACCTAAATAGCTTTCTTTATATATAAAGATTTTAATTTTTCTTTGTTTGTAAGTGTATGTGTGTGCGTGAGCCTGCAAAGGCCAAAAGAGGGTAGTGGATCCCTGAGAGCTGGAATTACGGGTGTCTGAACCACCTGGAGTGGGTACTGGAACCCTAACTTGAATCCTCATGAATGACTAGCAAGTGCTTTTAACGGCAGAGCCACCTCTCCAGTCCCAGGGTGCTTAAGCATTTAATCCAGGCAGCTGGGCAACAGAGGTAAAAAGTAGACAAAGAAAAATAAGTTCCCTATGTGCAAAATAATGTCTAGATGTCCATCTCATCCAATATACAGAACTTCCCCAGCACCATGTAAAAAGTCGGGTGTCTGTAATCCCAGCATTGGGGAGGCAAAGACAGACAGATCCCTGGACTTCAGTAGCCAGCCAGCCCAACTGGTGAGCTCTAGACTTAGTGACATACCCTGTCTCAAAAAATAAGACTAATAGACTGGGAGATGGCTCAGCAGGTAAGAGTATTTGGTGTACAAGCATGAGGACTTGAGTTCAAATTCCCAGAACCATGTAAAAAGCCAGATGTGGCCACAACTGCCCAAATCCCCAGCACATTGGGGAAGAGAAGACAGGGGGATCTTTGGGGCTTGTTGGCTGCCATTCTAAATTTAAGTCCAATGAGAGACCCTGTCTCAAGAGAATAAGGAGAGGGAGAGAGAGAGAGAGTTTTAAGATTAAAAAGTAGATACCAATTGAGGAAGACCTCCTGTCCACCTCTATACAGCCTCTACACACATGCATACAAGTACACACAAGTTAACCCTAAATGACAAAGGCCATATGAGAACATTAACATGTAAATAACCAATTACACACCTTCCAAATATTCCAGGCCCTCACAAGTTGCCTGAGGCCTGCCAGACAGACCCAGGTGTCCATCTTGTCCCTTCCCACTGACTTGAGAACTGTCTGGCTTGGTCTCACGCTCAGCCACATGAGCCTTTCTTCAAGTTTGCTGTGTGCTCCCACAACACACTTTCGCTTTTCTCTCTGCAGGAATGCACCCACCAAATTCAAAGCCTAGTTAAAACCCCCACCTCTAATTAGCATTTCTTCATCAGCAACCTTTGTTCCTTGTCTAGGCTTCACCTAGCACTTCTCTTTAACCTCTGAAATTGTTCCCTATAAAGGTATACAGTCATATATTATATATAGCTATACATATTGTTGTAGATGGTATATGCTGTGTATTATATGCAGTTACATATTTTACATATATACATCTAGTTATATGCTTATCTATATGTGTGTGTATGTGTGTATTTATTTATACAGCTATCATTTTGCTTCCATTTTCTGGTCCGGCAATAAGTTGAAACAGGTCACACGGTTTCTATAAACCATATAAGTATGCTAGAAACCCCAGAAATTCAACATCAAAACTTCTTTCAGATAACTTCTCAAAAGTGGAAGTCCCCCTTGGTGTTAGCTTTGTCAACTTGATGCAATCTAGCTGCACTAGTTAGTTTTCGGTCAACTTGACCCAGAAGAGACACTAGGAAAGAGGGATTCTCAACTGAGGAATTGCCTTTAATCAGATTGGCCTCTGAACACATGTAGGGGGCATTTTCTTGGCTGCTAATTGATGGATGAGGGCCCAGACCACTATGGCAGTGCTACTGCGGCAGGTGGTCCTGGCTTTGTCTAAGGAAGGTGTCTGAATGCAGGGGTGGAAACTCGCCAGTGAGCAATGTTACTTTTAGCCTCCATTTAAAGTTCCTGTCTTGGCTTCGCTTGAGGATGGACTATAACCTGCAAACTAAATAAATCCTTTCCTCCCAAGTTTTTTTGGTCAGTGTTTTATCACAGTAACACTGGAGCCACCTAGGAAATGTCCCAGTGGGAGGGATTGTCGGGATCAGATTGGCCTCTGGGCATGTCTGTGGGGCATTTTCTTAACCAATGTGGGAAAGGCCAGTGTGCTATGAGTAGCACAATTCCCTAGACAGCCGATTCTGAACTGTTTAAGAGTAGAGAAATTTAAGTACAAGCAAGTAAATGATCATGCATGCCATGATGGTTTGAATGAAAATGGGCCCCATGGGCTCATGGGAAGTGGCACTGTTAGGAGGAGTGGCCTTGGAGTGGGTGTGGCTTTGTTGGAGGAAATGTGTCACTGGAGTGGGCTTTGAGGGTTCAGGAGCTCAAGTTAGGTCCAATGCGATTCTTTCTGCTTGCTGCCTTTATCTAGATGTAGAACTCTCAGCTCCTTCTCCAGCACCATGTCTGCCTGTGTGCTGCCATGCTCCCAGCCATGATAAGGAACTAAATCTCTGAACTGTAAGCCAGCCCCAATTAAATGTTTCTTTATAAAAGTTGCCATGGTCATGGCATATATTCACAGCAATAGAAATCCTAAAACCCATGCATTCATTTGACTCTGTGGATATGGTGTAAAGTTCCTGCCATAATTTCCCCACAATGATGGACTATAACCTGGAGAAATAGCTGAAATACACCCCCCTTTCTTTCCCAAACTGCTTCCTGTCTGAGTGTTTCATCACAGCCACAAAAATGAAAGTGGGACAGTCCCTAATCATGTATTTAGGCCACAGGTGCCTGGTTTGGCTTGGAAAATGTCACTGTCATTAGGCCGTTTGGCCATTCTGTCTTAAGCATACTTACGAACATTTTTGTCTCTTGCAGTAGATTGTAAGTTCCTTAGGGACAGGAACTTTATTGATTAGGTTTGCCAAAGATCAGCAGAGACTTAAGCTTGTAGAAGCTTAATTGTAGAAGTCTCTCGTGCATAAAGGTTCGAGGAGTCAGCAAGATGGCTCAGAGGCCAAAGGCCCTTGCTGTGCAATCCTGACAGCCTGAATTTGATTTCCCAAGTCCCATGTAAAGGTGGAAGAGGAACACTGAATCCACAGAGTTGTTCCCTCGCCTCCGCACGCACGCTGTGGAACACACATCTCACCAGTGTTTGCAAGTACAAACACTGATGATAAATTAAGTTTTTGTTTAAAGGCAATGTGCGGCGCACCACCATACGGTTCGCGAGTCGGGCAAGGGGCTGGAGACTGAAACACACAAAGACTCATGGAGACAGAAACGGATCATTGTTGATGCCAGAATGCCCCAAGAATGCCCCCTTTATTGTGTCCAGGGGTAGCTTATATAGAGATAGCCATGTCCCAGCCAAACGCACCAGAAACCACTCCCCTGCCATCAGGAACTCCTGAGGGTCTCATGCTCAGAGCAACTGTAGGCACTCAGATCAGGGGAAAACAAGTTGTTTACAAGAAATTCAGGATCTGGGGGCTCACTGCTCCCAACATCTCACCCCCCCTTTTTATATATAATTAGAAAAAAGAGCAACTAACCACATGCAAATCCCACAAGAAATCCAACGGCTCTTATAAGCTGGAAAATGCCCTAGCGACCATGCTCAATCTAGGGTCAGCATGAATAGTAAATGCTGGTGCCAGCTACAAGATAGTCACCGCAGCCGTCTGACTGACGGCAATTTCAACTGCCGTGAAGGAGGCTGCAGCAGTGACAATAGTGGCCACCTGTGGTGATCTCAAAGTCTCCAGGATGGCTTGGCAGTTCCTCCTGCCTCTGCCTCCTTCAGTAAATCCTACCGGCGTACGCCACCATAACCAGCCCAAGCAGCAGGCAGGCTCAGATACCTTCCGCAGCTACTTCGCAGGTTTCTCGGGTGCTGCTGGAAAGCCTATCGCTCGCGCTGCAGACTCTGGAACCGCCACCGCCTTCCCTTGCCCTGTTGCCACCTTCCATATGCTGCATGCAGATGGGCAGCCCAGCCCAGCAGGGTCTGTGCAGCTCCACCTTGTCTCGGCTCCAGCACTTGTTGCCGCATTTGCTGATACTCCTGGCACCGCCACTGCATTCTCCAGGCTGGACACCGACTGGACCGAGGCAATGTGCCTTCTGCCTAGCAAAGCTCTGCTCCAGCTGCCTTCTAGCCCCAGCTGCATTCGTTCTGGGTCCAAACTGGTGCATGGAGTGGAGGAGAACTCGGGAAAGCAGGCTTGCTGCTCTGGAACCACTGAAGGGGCCCCACTTAAACAATCTTTTAGGGAATTTGAGAGTCGTCAACCTGTCTGGCTACTTCCTGCTGAAAGGGGGCGCTGCATTCTGGGGGTATTTTACTACAACGTTTCAGGAGGTCTCGATAAATCAAACCACATAAATCTCGAATAAATCCTGAGGTTCTCATCCTCTGGAGACAAGCAGAACCTCTTTTCCAAATGATCAAATCCTTAGGCCCGTACTTTAAAGTCAAAATACCTTTCTTAGCAGTTCCCAGGATCAAATATCTTTCTCCAGTCCAGAACACAAAAGACAACACAATCAAAATAACATACATCTGTACACATTTATCTTTTTGAGCTGTATACATTCTATCTTTTGGAGGCCTTCAATTCACCCTCCAGCCTCTTTATCTGGATAGTGTCCCTCAGAGCGTCTCTGGGGATGAAAATACACATATTACTCTTTTACACTTACTCTTTTTTACTCTTTTCCTTTTTGAGGCCTTTCAATTCACCCTCCTGCCTCCTGTTTTGGAGGGTGTCCCACAGAGCATCTCTGGGAATGAAAAAAACACATACCACTCCCCACTCCACCCTCACCATTCCCGAGGGCGACTTCTCAGCATTCCCTAGTTCCTGATCTCAGTGGTACTTCCACTTGCAGCACACCATGCCCATCTGCACTCCATGTGCCACCATACCATTTGTGAACTTGGCAAGGAACTGGAGATTGAAATGCACAGACAGACAGACAGAAACACAGGTCATCCTTGAAGCCAGAAGGCCCCAAGAATGCCTCCTTTACTGTGTTCAGGGGCAGCTTATATAGAGATAGCCATGCCCCAGCCAAACGCACCAGAAACCACTCCCCTGCCATCAGGAACTCCTGAGGGTCTCATGCTCAGAGCAACTGTAGGCACTCAAATCAGGGAAAACAAGTTGTTTACAAGAAATTCAGGATCTTGGGGCTCACTGCTCCCAACAGCAATGAGAGGCTGGAGAGATGGCTCAGCAGGTGAGAGAACTTGCTGCAATATGATGACCTGTGTTCAGATCCCAGCACATAGCTACATGGACAGGTAGGTGTAGACTAGCTGTGACCCCGGTGCTCTGGGAAGCTGAGGTGGGAGGATTGCGAGGCTTGCTGGTCGCGAGCCTAGCTTCAGGTTGAGTGAGAGAGACTCTGCCTCAAGGGAATAAGATGGTGAGTGATACAGCAGAACACAGGATATTCTCCTCTGTCTGTTGCACAAGAGAACACAGGTACATATAAGCCCCCAGTACACACAGACACACACGCTGTCCAGATGTAAGCAGTTCCAAATAAGAATGACCCAGGCTCCTTCCAACACTTGATTCTACAACTCAAGCTTGATAGTAAAATCTATGTCCTCATGTTTCACAACAGTGCCTAGTGCTGCCGTCATCACATCTACATCTCCAGAAGTCAGCAAGTTTAAAACTGGCCAAATACTAGGTTTCTTAGGGAGAGCTCTTGAAAGTAGTCACTTCCATTTATTTCTCAACAGCCTGACTTTTAACTCGATGATTATTATTAATTGAATTATTCCTATTGGTGTGTATGTGCATGTATGTAAGTTTGGGTGTATGAGTGCCATGGTGCACGCAGAGGTCAGAAGGCAACTTTGTGGAGTGAGGTCTCTCCATCTAACTTTACACGGAATCAAACTTAGGTCATGAGGCTTTCTCAGAAAGTGCTGAGGCATTTCGCTGGCCCCAAAAGCCTGACTTTAATCACGTGGCCACAACTATCTGCAAAAGAAGCTAGGAAGCATAGTCTCTCTTCTGGATGACAGTATGCCTATCTTAAAAATCTGTTTCATTACTATATTAGAGGAGCAGGTAGTGTCCTTGGAAAACTGCCAGAGATGGCCATATGCACCCCATTATCCCAAACAGCTCCAGAGGAGTGCCTGACACAGCCTCCAGCAATGGGGACACAGGACAGCAGTCAATGAGAGACAGGCTCTAAAGTCATCTGCCTGGGTTTTGATAGCTCTGCGCCTTTCCTCGGTTTCCTTATATCTAAAACAGACAAAATAACAGCACTCACCTCATGTGGTGATCGTGATGAGCAAACTATGGAAAGCCTTTGCAACAGTAAGAGAGGCTTAGCCTCGTAAGTGACAGCTACTATTGCTGTGGCTGTTGTTAGACAACCCTGGGTCTGAATCTCTCACCTTTTTCCCTTTAGACAGGATCTCACTATGTAACCTTGGCTGGCCTGAAGCTCAGTATATAGACCAGGCTGGCCTTGAACTCAGAGAGATCCTCCTGCCTTTGTCTCCTGAGTACCAGGTTCAAATGCATGTGCCACTACGCCAGGCCCTCCTAGTTGGTTTGTTTGGTTTTTTAATCACATTTTTTTTGCTTTGATTTTTTTAATATTTATTTTATTTTATGTGTGCACTTTTGCATATCTGTGGCCTTTCATGTGTGCAGAAGCCTATGAAGGTCAGAGTGGTGTTGGATCCCCTGGGGTTGGAGCTACAGGTGTTGTGAGATGTCACATGGGTGCTGGAAATTGAACCTAGTCCTCTGCAAGAGCAAAAACTGCCCCTAAGTACTGAGTCATCTCCCAAGCCCCCAATAATGTTTTTACTAATTCTTTGAGAATTTTATATAATGTCTTCTGGTCACATTCACTGCCTGCCCCAACTCCAAGGTACACCAAGGTTACACTGTTAAGGAACACTGACTGTCCCTTTCCAACTACAAATTGCCAATAACTCCTCAGCTAGGGTTGGGACTTCATGTGCCCCTCCTCTCCTTCATGCTGGGATCTTGTCTGTCTTGAACCTGTGCAGGCAAGCCTTGCACATGCTTTCACAGTTACTGCGAGCTCATAACAAAAAAAAAAAAAAAAAAAGACACTGTTTCCTCTGGCTCTTACGATCTCTCACTCTGAACCTTGAGGAAAAGAATGTGACAGAAATGTCCCATTTAGGGCACCAATTGTGGGCCTCTGTGTTAATTGTCATCTACTAAAAATGACTTCTGAGTCTTGTTATTTAAACTTAGGTGCAAATTTATTTCCTGTACCATTGAATTTAAACCAGCCTCATGTCTTTCTCTGATGAACAGAAAGGGATGAATGTGACTCCATGCCAAGTCAGGCCTTGGCCTTGGAGATCTGGCAGCCGAGGCTTCTGTTCTCTTGGCGGCTGGCTGTTCTATAAAGAGATCGTGCTACTGTGCTGGCAGTGTGGAGGGAGTAAGGCCCTGGGGACAGGAGACACAATGGGAGAGGCAGAGAAGCCCACCAAGCCCTTGACTATTTCAGTCCAGGTGCCGGAATGCCAGACATTTGAAGAAAGCGACCATGTTGGCTGCTCTGGTGACAGCCAGCTCCCAGCCCTGGCAGCTGTGCTTTGTGAAGAGGCCCAGCCAACACCGTGTGGAAGAGAACTGCCCAGTCAATTGGCTCCTTCTGTAGAATTGGAAGGAGAAAGCACACTTGTTTGAAGTCATGAGGCTTGGAGGTAGATTGTGGATTATACAGCAGAAGGTTCCAGGGCTTCAGACCTGGCCGAACTATCCGGACTACAGATCTTGAGGCCATACCCACCCTTGTGCTAGGGCAGCCAACTGTTGGCCCTGATCCAGGAAAAGCAAGGAGACACTATTACCCACTTATTGTCTCTATGAAAAAGGACCCACAAATAAATAAACAAACAGATAGATGATAGATAGATAGATAGATAGATAGATAGATAGATAGATAGATAGATAAATAAAAGAATTGATGTCTAAGCGAATACAGCTGTATGTGCCTTTTGGCATAGCTACTTCAGGGCCTGAGGCAAGACTATTTTAACATAGGTGTTCAGGGCCAGCCTAAACAATATAGCAAGATCCTGTCTTCTAAGAAACAAAATAAGTCAGGTGGTGGTGGCATGTACGTGAATTTTTCTGTCCTGCCAGCCTGCTCCTAAATAACCACACAGAGACTTATTATTAATTATAAATGCTTAGTCAATAGCTTAGGCTTGTTACTTACTAGCTCTTACAACCTGAATTAACCCATATTTCTTATCTCTGTTTTACCATGTGCCCTGGCACCTTTCCTCAACATGGCATGCTCATCTTCTCCCTATGTCTCTTGGTGACTCTGCCGTTCTTCATCCCAGCACTCTCTCCCTGTTTGCAAGTTCTGCCTAACCTTTTCCTGCCTAGCTATTGGCCATTTAACTCTTTACTAAACCAATGTGAGAAACACATCTTCACAGTGTACAAAAAGATTATTCTACAATAGTGACTTGTGCCTTTAAGCCCAGTCCTTGTGAGGCAGAGGCAAGCAGATCTCTGTGAGTTCGAGTCCAGCCTGATCTGCAGAGCCAGCTCAAGGACAGGCTCAAAAGCTACAGGGAAACCCTGTCTCAAAAAAAACCAAGGAAGAAGAAGAAAAGAAAGGAAAGGAAGAAAGGAAAGAGAAGAGAAAAGGAAGGGAAAGAAAGAAAGGAAGGAAGGAAGGAAGGAAGGAAGGAAGGAAGAAAGAAAGAAAGAAAGAAAGAAAGAAAGAAAGAAAGAATTGGAGCCTGTCTCACTTTCAAATCTGAGTGATTCTACCCATGGCTGTGGAGCCTCCCATTACTGTGGATCTGCCCACAGCTGTGGGTCCACCCATGGCTATGTTTACCCATTGGGTTATGGCTTGTGGGAGTCTGAATGACAGCCAAAGCTGGCTAGCTGAAAAGGCCATGAAACTCCTTTCTGGGTCTCTTAGGAAAGTTGCAATGAGGAAGCTGGTCTAATAAAGCTGAAACGGTAGTGCTGGGGACACCAAAGCAGACACTCCAGGCAAGAGAGCCGACATATGAGCGAAGCCATCTTGAGACCTCCCCATATGCCAGGCCCCAGTTTATCAGTCATTCAGTGGTCTCAGTCAATGTCTCAAGGAGCAAAACGACTGCCCAGCTGAGCCCTGTTGGAATTCCGACCTCACAGATGCCCCTGCAGAATCAAACAGTATGGTTTATATTACTGTGTTTGGGGTGGTTTCTTAGGCAGCAACTAAGACTGAAAAACTAGCCCAGATAAAAATGTTGTAGATGAAACCACAGGTTCAAGGAACAGGCTGTGGCCTAACAGAAGTGACAAGCCAGCTTCACACCAAGTGTCAAGCTGAGCTCTTAGCAAAGCCCCTCATGCCTCTTGAAGGACAGGAACTCCAGCCAAGGGGTCCAAGCTGAGCTCTCACCGAAGCTCCGTGTGCCTCAAGAAGAGCAGGAACTGTAGTCAGTAGGACCATGGAATCCAACAGAAAGCCTGGGCTTTAATCCTGTGAGCTGGCAAAATAGCTCCATATATTCAAAGCTATTCCCAAAATGGAGAAATTGCCACAGCATCCATTGGCTGATTGGTTGTTAATTGAGACAGAGTCTTACTGTATATCCTTGGCTGGCTCAGAACTCACTATGTGTGGAATATTCCTTTACACCGTGTGAATAGATGTCAAGGTGATTGGTGTAATAAAGAAGCTGAATGGCCAGGAGCTGGATAGGTAGAAGTTAGGTGGGAGAGCCAATCAGAGAACTGTAGGAAGAAGAAAGGCCAAGTGAGGAGTGGCGAGAGATGCAGAGGAAGCAGGAGATGCACATGCCATAGTGAGAAAAGGTACCACCACATGGCAGAGGGTAAATAAGAAGCATGGGTTAATTTAAGTTGTAAGAGCTAGTTAGTTACAAACCTAAGCTATTGGCTGAGCATTTATCATTTATATTAAGTCTCCGTGTTGGTTATTTGGAAGCTGATGGGCAGCAAAGAAACATCTGACTACAACTATGACTACATACTCACTCCTAAGCTTTCTGCCTCGCCCTCATGTGTGCTGGAATCCCAAGCCTACCTGAGTTTTCTTTTTAAATAACAGAGCCCAGTAATCTGTCCATATAAGTGTAGATTTATTGGATTCTTTTTAAAGACCTGTGTGTATGTGTGTGTGTGTGTCTATGTTTCTGTCTGTGTATGGATGTGTACATATAAATGCAGGTACTCACAGAGACCAGAAGATGGCATCAGATCCCCTGGACAGTTGGGAGCTGGCTGATGTAGGTGCTGGCAACCTGACTCTAGTCCTCTGGAAGATCAGCAAGGCTTCTCCACTGCTGAGCCATCTCTCTTGCCCCCTTCCCACTACATTCTTCTAAACTTTTTTTTCATTTTGGTTTTGAAAAATATTTCTTTTGTGTGTATACATGTTGACACTCTTTTGTGTGTATACATGTCGACACACACATGAAGATACATGTGTGGTCAATGAACTTGTGGGCATGGCTTTTCTCCTCCCACTTTGTATGAGGCAAGGTCTCTCCTGTTGCCCTTGCTACAGTATCACCCACTCCAAGCTAACTGGCCCAGGGCTCTCTCCCCAGCGCTCCCACTTCTACCGCCCATCTCAGCAGGAGAGTGCTGGGATGACAGACACTTGCCACCATGTCTGCCTTTTTCTATGGGTTCTGGAGATTGAACTCACATTGTCTGAATTTCCATTTGGGCTTCCTCACTGATGAACCCCATTCAAGTGGAGGAATTGAGGAGAAAGGCCGCAGCAGCTAATGCATGACATTGGATCATGGGCCTCATTGTTGCCCATCCTCAGGGCCTCCTGACCCCCTAATCTGGATGCTGGAAGGCTGCCTTTGCTGAACCTTAATGAACACCAGTGGCAGCAGCCCTGGACCATGCTTGGCTCAATCCTGGGCCAGTAAATACAAGTCCTGCCAAACCTGAACGTCCAGTCATGGACGAGCTCTGAGCCAGGCTTTGCTTTCCCTCATCCAACAGCTCTACGAATCACATGGACTGTTAGATAGTCAATGTGTTTTATTTTTTTGGTGGTGGCGGCAGGGACTTCTGAACTGACTGAATCGTCCAAGTGATTTGCTGTAATGTAGTTTCCTCTTCCTCCCCAGTCCCTTCCCCATCCCCCACCCCCAGGAAAAAAACTGTGAGGCAGAGGCTACAAAGGACCTTGTTGCTTAGCAACAGGAGTGAAGCTAATCAACACAGCTCTGAATATTAATATTTTTCCAAAACACGACTTATCCTGAAATTGTGCGGCAAATGCGAGGCCTTCCTTTCAATATAAACAGTCATTTTTAGAAAAAAAATCTCTAATTAATTTCGTGATGTGTGCGCATTTCCTTCACTGGTGGATTAGCCTTGTTAAAATAATAACCGCAAGGCCTTTGTGCAGCACACTGAGTTGGAGCCTGGTAATTCTGTAGGCCTTGGAAAGTCACTGTGAGAGTAGATGGATCCGGTGTGTAAATTAATTCTGGAGCTTAGGTCAAGCAGAGCCCAACTCAAGTACCTTTCTTTTCCAAATGATTTCCCTCTTATTCTTCAACCTGCCTGTATTCCATGACAGAGCTATTCTGTACCTTGGTCTCTTCATCTAGAACACAGGGACAGCAAAAGCTTGGATTGTGTGAGTCCGTAATGATCCTGCAGCTGTAACATCTGGAGCCTAGTCTAGGACCCAGCGTGATGAGTCAGCAGATCCTCTATATTTTAGTGCCTCCTTCAAGGTGAGCATGACAGAAAAGGAAGAGAGAACAGAGACAGGCTGCTGGGGGCTACTTAAGAAGGTGGCAGGTTGGGGCTCAGCAATGGATCACTTGCCTAGCATGCACCATACTCTGGTTTTGCTAAAGGGAATAAGAATGGAGAAGACCTGGGAGGGAATGGGAAGCAAAACGCTCCTCTTCCAGCTGGGTACAACAGTGGGGGCATCTCTTCACTTGCCTCTAAGCCAAGGAAGTCCTACCCACCACGGTGAGACAGGGGAGTCTCAGGAACATTCTGGCCTTCCAACTCAATCAGAATTGGCAACCCCAGCCCTATCAGGATGGTATCTCACAGATGCACCAAGGATCAAGAGTCAAACCGCTTGTACACAAAAGGGATGCTACTGGTTCCCATAACTATGGCGTTCAAAGGGTGGTGCTGATGCAAGCAATGCCTTCAGGCATCGTTTTCTGTTTCTCTCACAGACCTCCATCCTTGTGTGACATCATGAGACAGGATCCTCCATGAAGCACCCTCCCCAAACCAGAAGACTTCATTCACCCTCATGGCTTGTGGGGTCTCAGTCCTGAAAATTCTAATAAAGGGCATTAATTTAGGTGCAGAGTAGCCTTGGGTTATACACTCCAAACCAGATCCAACTATTGTGGCCCAAAACGTAGAGTATTTGGACAGTGTTCGGTGGCTTTGAAATAGGATCTCATATATCCATCCCAGGGATGCCTCAAACTGGCTATGTGATAGAGGATGAAATGACCTTGAGGTTTTGATCTTCCTGCCTCTGCCTCCTGAGCACTGGGATGACTGGCTGGGGATTAAATCCAGAGATTTGTACAAGCTAAGCAAGCACTCTCCCAACTGAGCTACACCCCCACAGGAGTGCCAGATACGAGGGATACTCACTCACCCCTGGATTTCAGACAAACAATTCGGAACCTGAGTATGTGCTAATGATTTCATAAAACATAGTTAGACTAACAAAAGCACTTGTTAGCCAGGTGTGGCGGTGCGCACATCTAATCCCAGTACTCAGGAGGCTGAGGCGAGAAGATGATCAAGGCAGTGCTACAGAGTAAGACCCTGTCTCAAAACACAGGGGGAAAAAATGTTAAAGTTGCTTTTCTAAAATTCAAATGTCACCAAGTACCTCGTGTTTCTCATTGCTGGAACAGGTATTCCTGTTAGTGGGTGGGTGGGAGAGGGTGTGTAACTGGAGGTCAGATGATCCTAACTGGACCCTCCTGTATATCCCATCTCTGCAGAGAATTGTGGGTGCTTAACTTAAAAGTCCTAGGGAGGGCAGTGGAGACCAGGCCTCTCTGGCACAGATGGCTGGCATGACTGAGAAGCCTCAAGTCTGGCTAGCACCCGCTTGCTGTTTTGAGCACAACATATATAAACAGGGCATGGGGCACCTATCTCCCTAGAACTAGATGATTCTTTCAATGGAGATGACTCAGTAGTACTTCATCTTGTAGCACCAGTCCTGAGCACATGCTCCATTGCAGCTAGGGACCCCATCCCCCAAACACACCTAGGTACGTCCCTCTTGGCACTGTTGCTTTTGCTTGCGTTGGTAGACACTTTGCTCTTTCTGGATAGTTCCCACCTATTCTTCAACACTCAGCTCCCAGTCACCCTTCCTTCAAATCCTCCTTGAATTTTCCCAATGCACAGAACTCATTAAGTGTTTTGCTGCTGCCTTTCCTCGTGGCTTACCTTTTCTTCATGACTGTGATCTTACCCTCAATTAGACTGTGAGTTCTTTGGAGGTGAGGCCCATGATGATATTTACAACATACCCCTACGATACCCCGCACCATGTAAACAATCAATATTTGCTGATCAATTTGTTGATCATCTGCTGAAAAGGGAGTTATGCATATAAACAAAATTCATTTCCAGGGAATTTACTGCCCTTGGTGCAAGAAAAGCAGATTTCTTTCTGATGGTGTGGAGTAAGGATTCACAACCAACAAGTCCCCATTTAACTGAGCTCCTGCCACGAAACTTGCTATTAGCAAAGAAATGCACAAACTGTTTGTTTATATAAATTAGAATTCATTCAGAGTTATTTTATGGTGCTATCACTGGTGTTCAGTTGCTTTTTGATGGATTTTTGGGAATGGAGAAGGAAATTATAGAATTGTTGCCATTGTGGGTCAACAAGATAGTCCGCTGGGTTCACAAACTTGCTGCCAAGCCTGATGATTAGGGTTTAATTCCCAGGACTCACATGGTAGAAGGAGCGAACAGACTTGTCCTCTGACTTTGACACACATATTGTGGCACGTGCATGAATGAGCATACACACACACACACACACACACACGCACACGCACACGCACACACGTACATGCACACTCCACGGCACCCATGTGAAGGTCAGACCTTCCACCACATGGGTCCCAGGAATCAAACTTGGGTCACCAGGCTTGGCAGGAAGTGTCTTGAGCTGATGAACCACCTCAAAGGCTAAGCTTTATTTTTAAGACCTTGGACTGGAGAGATGGCTCAGAGGTTAAGAGCATTGGTTGTTCTTCCAGGGGTCCTGAGTTCAATTCCCAGCAACCACATAGTGGCTCAGAACCATCTTTAATAAGATCTGGTGCCCTCTTCTGGCATCCAAGTATACATGCAGACAGAAGACTGTGTACGAAATAAATAGATTTAAATAAAGATTTATTTAAAAAAAAAAAGATCTTGGGTCTCCAAATTCCTGGGCCAGGTGGGAAGCACAGACACATGCTGGGAGCTCCACATTACATGGTGGGAGCCCACCAGCTGGTAGGAAATCACAGCTATCAATTGGAGGAAGCCAGAGGCCAGGTTCTGCTAACAGACAAAAGTAGTATCTTTGATGTGCAAGTTTACTGTGCGGTCACCTGGCAGCTGACTCATCCTTTGATTGGAACCGTGTTAAAAGAGAAAGTTTCAAACTTGGTGCAAACTTTAGACCAGCAGCAACTAACTCCTACCCTGGGCAGAGAACCTGCCCCTCAGCCAACTTGACTTTGCCTTAGCCTGGAAACTTAATCCTACTCCCTGCCTGCCCTTGCAGAATCCATTGCTTTTGGCAGAGAGAAGGAAAAAAAGAAAATGATCCAATGTGCATACAAATAGAATGCATTCCTCTTGCCTTTTTCTATCATTTGAGTTTACACAAGGACAGACATGGGTTCTCCTAGAGGCACGCCTAAAGATTTAAGTGCAAAGACAGTGATGTCTCAATATTTGTCAGGGACTAATTCAAGGACACAATGTCAAATACCCAAATTCCAGATGCTCAAGTCCTCCAATAAAATGACATAGTATTTGCATAGAACCTATTTGCATACACAATACACATCCCCCTGGATAGTTTGCGTTTTATTTTTTATTACATTATTTATTGTGTGTGTATGTGTGCAGGCATGCATGCCATCGCACATGTAGAGAGGTCAGATGACAACTTGCAGAAATTGTTCTGACCTAACACCATGTGGGTCCTGGGAACCAAACTCCATAGTCAGCCCTCTTGTCAATGAGCGCCTTTTCCCGCCACACACACCCATTTCAACTCTAGATGATGTCTAAAACACGATACAATATAGATGTCATGTAAATAGTTATTATCTTGTATTGTTTAGAGGAAGTGACAAGAAAAAGAATTTGTTCATGTTCAGTACAGGCAACGGTTTTCTCGGATACACTTGATCATCGGTTGATTGACTCCGTGGATATGGAGCCCTCAGATACAGAGAGTTGACTGAGGTTTGCTTGGGAGGGAAAAGATACAGGGCAGGGACCACTGCCAGCAGAGGATCATTAACATCAAGTCATTTACAGCCTTGGGCAGCTCCATAGTGATCCCCATGGGACCCTGGGACCCATGGGGGCAGCCCCAGCCCAAGCTGAGTGGGAAGTATCTATCTTGAACTTGCCTAATCTCCTGAGTGTGAGGACAGAGTTATAACACAAAACAACACAACCCTCAGCAAAGAGTTGCAGATGTTAGCATCCTCAGAGTTTGTAGGGTGAAAACTTGGACCCTAGCAACCCCAACAAACTAGGCTGGGTTCGGCCACACCATCCTCAATGCACCAACAAGAGAAGCAAGGTAGGGGGCTGGAGAGATGGTTTTGCAGTTAACAGCACTGGTTTTTCTTCTAGAGGACGCTGGTTCAATTCCCAGCACCCACAAGGCAGCTCATAGCTGCCTGTAACTCTAGTTTCAACAGGATTGGATACACATACATGCAGGGAAAATATGAATGCTCATTAAATAGAAATTATAAGAAAAAAAGAGCGACAAGGACAGTAAAAGCATAGAGGAGACTTATTTAGTGTGGCCTCATCAGATAGGAACAAAAAAGAGGCTCAGTGACCTCAAACCCATCTTTGGGGTCCTGACATAAGGCTTTTAAATAGAAGGCAGGGAGTATTTGTAAATAAACATTCCTGGTCAAGGCAGGGTCCCTTCTATCATCTACTCATCCCTGTCTCTGGTTTTTTTTTCTGCAAGATTTTGTCAGAACTGTGTGAAATATCTTTGGGGGACTCAGGACACCCCCGGGTCCCCCAGTCTTTTCCTTCCCACTTCATGAGATTCCTAGGGAAAATTTGTATAGGGCCCATTTGTTTCAACAATCTGACTGTATAAGTGTCCTTTAAAGCATCTTTCCTATGAGAGGGTATGTTAGGCTAGGTGGTGGTGGCATATGCTTTTAATTACAGCACTGGGGAGGCAGAGGCAGATGGCTCTCTGTGAGTTTGAGGCCAGCCTGGTCTACAAAGTACATAAGCTATTGGTCAAACCTTCCTTTTTATTTGGACAGAAAAAGGAAGATGATGTGGGATTTCCCTCTGTATGCTGTGAATATGTTTTATTACCATTGGTTATTTAAAAAACTGTTTTGGCAATGGCTTAGTAGAGTAGAGTCAGGTAGGAAATCTGAACAGAGATATAGAGAGAAAGTAGGCAGAGTCAAGAAGACACCATGTAGCTGCTGAAGGAGACAGACTCAGATGGAACCTTACTAGTAGACCACAGCCATGTGGTGATACACAGATTAATAGAGATGGGTTAATTTAAGATGTAAGAGTTAGCTAAAAATATGCATAAGCTATTGGACAAACAATGTTGTAATTAATATAGTTTTGTGTTATTATTCAGGTCTGGGTGGCCAGGAAATGAAGGAGTAGCCTCAGACTACAGGCTGTGTTGAGGGAGGTCTGTGAGAGAGGAGGAGGAGGAACAGGGAGTTAAGGGTGGGTATAATCCATGTGTGAATTTGTCAAACAATAAATAAAAAAAAGAGAAAAAAAATACAATATCTCCTCATCTAAGCCAGGACTGCAGCTCAGTGTATACTGCTCTTGCTTTTCATGAATGAAGTCTAGAATTCAGTCCCCAGCACTGCAAAAGCTAGGTCTGGTAGAGGAAGGAGGAACAGGAATTTGAGGGCATTCTTGATCAGGTAGTAAGTTCAAAGTTAGACTGGGCTTCTTGAGACCCTGTTAGAAAACAAACAAACAAACAAACAATTCCAAAACAACAGAACAAAAGATGGGATTGGCACCATGTGAAAGTCTGACTCAGAGGATTTGCTTCCAAATTCCTCCACCATGTTGGGTTTGACTGTTGGCTGTTGTGGAGTGGCCACCAGAGAAGACTGCTTTGACATGGGTTTAAGCCAATAGAAAGTCTTTATTAGCTGGTCAGCAACTACACTGGGTGTTTGGAGTTCCAGTATATTCCTGAGCCTTTCTCAGGGTGAGCTTTTTTTTTACTATTTTTATGGTATATTTAACGTTATTTTATGTGCATTGGTGTGAAAGTGTCAGATCCCCTGCAACTGGATCTTCAGACAGTTGTGAGCTGCCGTGTGGGTACTGGAAATTGAACCCAGGTTCTCTGGAAGAGCAGTCAGTGCTCTTAACCACTGAGCCATCTCTCCAGCCTCTCAGGGTGAGCTTTTAAGCACAAAAACCACATCCTGGATTGACTACTTCAGTTAACAAGAACAGTTAGCCAGACGTGGAACTACGAAGTCAAAAAGCAAGGTTAGTACATTTAGAGACTTTCCCAGAACTATGGGCCTTGGTGAATTAGATTTTGGTTTTGGTTTTGGCAGGTGGTGCTGTCTATGTGCTGTGCTTTACGGCCTGAGTGGCACGTCCAGCATGGAGTCAGGGCCAACTAAGGCTGCTACACTGGCAAGAGATCCCCAGCTCCTCTCCATAGTGTAACAGGCCCCCAGGCCTTAGCACTACTGATGTCATGTTAGAGCACCATTTCGATCTTACAACCCAGAACGTAGGCTCTAGCATTTGTCAAAATGAGAACAAAGACCTAATCCATCAAAGACCTGGTCCACAGTTCCAGGATCCAAAGTTCCTAAATTACTAACCTTGCTTTATGGTTTCTGTAGTTTCACTTCTCACTAACTATTCTTGTTGACCAAAGCGTGTCAACCAGGGTGCATAAAAGACAAAAGACAGAAAGGATGGTGAGGCTTTGGCCTGCATGATTTGGGCAAGTTCTCCTTGCAGCTACTGGCCAGTAATTCAGCTTTAAGAGTGTCCGTGTGTGTTCGCTGGTGGAATTACCTCACAACACTAGAGTACCTTAATATGGCAGCTGTGTCTTCTAGAACAAGAGACCCGACAGAAAGAACAAGAGAGAAGCCACAGTGCCTTTTATTAGTTAACCTCAGAAACCACTCCCCATCACTTCTTCAATATTCCATTGGTCACTCACCTCAGCCCTGCTCAGTATGGGAGAGAAATCATCAGGGTGAAGACACCAGGAAGCGACATCCTGTAAGGGTCTATCCTGGGGACTGGTTCCCACATGTATAAAATGACACAAACCTTACTGTGGGGTTTTTTTTTGCTGTTGTTGTTGTTGTTGTTGTTTTGAGACAGGGTTTCTCTGGGTAGCCTTGGCTGTCCTGGAATTCACTCTGTAGACCAGGCTGGCCTCAAACTCACAGAGATCTGCCCGCCTTTGCCTCCCGAGTGCTGGGATTCAGGCATGTGCCACCACCACCTGGCACTTTCTCCAATCTTATTCAGCTCAGGATTCCTTGCCCAGAGAATAGTGCCACCCACAGTGGGCAGGTCTTTTAGCTCAATTACTATACTCAACACAATCCCCTACAGGTAAACCAGCTAATTCCCTTCCCAGGTGATTCTAGAATTATAGCTGATCCTCACATGGAGGGGAGGGGGTGACAGAGAGTGACTGGTTCTCTAAGAAATGGACTATTTGTGAATATTATTATTGATACTGAATTTCTTCTCAGCGGGATTCAAAGCTCTTCAAAGGCAAGATCAGTAACCAGCTCAGGGCAGTATACACTAAGGACATTCAGTAAATGTTGCTTAATTATTCATGAACCTACTCAAAGAGGCCACAGTAGTATGTGTACATTAGAAATACATCCTTGTCGGGTGAAGTGTTGAGGTTGAATTCAATTTCAAATGAATGGGAAGCCAGCCACTTCTCAGAGTCTGCCTCAAGGCCCAGTCACCTGCTGCCGCAGTACCTCTAGCTCCTCCTCTGACAGGGTCAACCGTCTCAGGATTTCAGGTCACTTTCTCCATCTATAAAGCATTTCTTGTCTCTCTGAGGAAAACCACACTCCTGAGGCTAAGGAATGTAGTTTACAACTCCTAGTATCCACCCAAGTCTCAACTTAGTGTGTCCCTCAGCCTGCATCTCTGTAAAATGGGTATAAGAACTGTGCCTGGAAGGTTGTTTTGAAGTATTAAACCTACAATATATTTACAAATCCCTTGTACTAATAAGGGATTTGTCTAAAGTGATTAGTCTTAAATTGGTTGCTCAAATACATTATGCATCATGCGCATGTTTGGATGTTGGGCTTCTGTTTTCTTATCTCTAAAATGGGGATAAGAATAGTACTCACCTACATGGTCATATTTAAGCTCACATGTAAATATGCATGTAAAAGGGCTTAATCCAGACCCCAAGAAATTACAGACAGTCTATAAATCTTGGTTATGAAAGTGGATTCACTATGGACCTAATGAGACTTAAACCTCAGGACCTGTCCTGGCTAATTTAAACTATCAACTTGATACCAGACAACATGGAATCACCTGGGAAGGGTCTTACCAAGGAATTATCTAGATCAGGCTGGCCTAGAGGCAAGTACATGGAGAATTCCTAATTGCTATAGGAAGAGCCAGTTCATTATGAGTAGCAGTATTCTCTAAGCAGGGATTCATAGACAGTATAAGAGAGGGGAGCTGGGCGGTGGTGGTGCACACCTTTAATCCCAGCACTCGGGAGGCAGAGGCAGGTGGATCTCTGTGAGTTCGAGGCCAGCCTGGTCTACAAGAGCTAGTGCCAGGACAGGCTCCAAAAGCTACAGAGAAAGCCTGTCTCGCAAAACCAGAGAGAGAGAGAGAGAGAGAGAGAGAGAGAGAGAGAGAAAGAGAGAGAGAGAGAGAGAGGAGAGCTAGAATAGAGCAAGAAAGAATCCATGCATTCTGTCCCCCAGTCCCTGTGATGTTTTAAGCTCCCTAAGTTTGCAGAGTGAGCTCCGGGATAGCCAAGGCTACACAGTGAAATCCTGTCTTTAAAAAACAAAAGAAAAAAGAAAAATGAAGCCCACGGTTTGGTCCCCAGCACCCCATAAACTGGTTATAGCTTGGGGAGGGTGGAATCATCTGGGGGCTCTTCTCTCTCTCTCTCTCTCTCTCTCTCTCTCTCTCTCTCTCTCTCACACACACACACACAGAGAGAGAGAGAGAGAGAGAGAGAGAGAGAGAGAGAGAGCTGGTGGTCGATGGAGCTATTGGCTAGGACCTCAGTTGGCTGGCTGTGATCTCTGCATGTGGCCTGGGCATCTCTGCAGTCTACTGGGAGGGTTCCCAGGACAAATGTTCTCAGAGGAGGGAGCTGGAGAGATGGCTCAGAGGTTAAGAGCACTAGCTAGCTATTCTTCCAGAGGTCAATTCCCAGCAACCACATGGTGACTTACAACCATCTATAATAAGATCTGGTGCCCTCTTATGACATGCAGGCAGAATGCTGTATACATAATAAATAAATAAGTCTTTTTTAATTTTTTTCTCAGACAGAGTGGAAGCTGTAGTGCCTTATAAGACCTACCTTGGAGGTCACATGGTGTCACCTGCTCTTGAGTAGACCTTCTCAGTTAAGAGGAAAGAAGTCAAGGTCCCACTTCTCAATGAGAGGAATGTCAATGTTCCAGTATAAGGAGAGTGCGCGGGATAGGAGAGCTGCTTGAGCCAGCTGTGGAAAAGAGAGTCTGGTCGCGAGTCCTCTGAGGGCCAGCCCCTGCGACAACATTGGGAGTGAAGAGAAACAAAGCCGGAATGAACAGAGCTGGGAACCAGCCTGTGGAAAATCTTACGGTCACGAGATGCAGAAGATCACAAACGACAAATCTCGTCAAAGCGGAAATTGACTTTGGTCAGGACGTTAGTCTACAATTAACTATGCCCTATATACTTTGACTTCCTTTCTGACAGAAACTGTACAGACTAGGATTTAAGGGAATGATTTGTAGGCACACAGCTACAACAGTTCCACCAAACTGCAGTCTCTGGAAAGTGGTAAGTTTAACGCATCCCAGGGTTTCAGGTTACATCCTGCTTCTACGGCTTTGTATTCTCTGAAGGATGGGAGTCTGGACGCAGAGAGAATTGACACACAAGCAAAGAACACAAAGTGTAAAACAACCAACAACTGCAAACCTTTTCACCGTTTCTGTAGAAAACAGTTTTAAAAATTGGTCATGATAGGGGGCTGGAGAGATGGCTCAGTGGTTAAGAGCACATGATCTTCCTAAGGACCTGGGTTTAATTCCCAGCACCCATATCAGGTGACTCACAACCACCTGCAGCCCCTCTCCAGAAGACTGGTCTGTGGGGGCACCTGTACTCACGCACAGAGACACATGCATATAATTTCTTTTTATTTTTTTTTGGGGGGGGGTTCGAGACAGGGTTTCTCTTTGTAGCCCTCGCTGTCCTGGAACTAGCGCTGTAGACCAGGCTGGCCTCAATCTCAGAAATATCCATCTGCCTCTGGAGTGCTGCAAATAAAGGCGTGCACCACCACTGCCCGGATCATGCACATACTGAAAATAATAGAACATTGGTAATCATAGCAAAAAGAGGATCAAAACTGTTGATCCTCTTGAGAAGTAGAAAAAAGGAATTACAAACATTTCCCAGAGAGCTAACTAATAGAATACTATAGAGCCAGGCGGTGGTGGTGCACGCCTTTAATCCCAGCACTTGGGAGGCAGAGGCAGGGGATCTCTGTGAGTTTGAGGCCAGCCTGGTCTACAGAGTGAATTCCAGTACAGGCTCCAAAGCTACAGAGAAACCCGGTCTCGAAAAACCAAGAAAAAAAAAAAAGAGTACCATACATAGAGGGTTTGCTGTTTCTGGATTTTGGGAGGTTAGGGGTGTTTGTGACCTTTTTGACTTCTTGATTGTTTCTCTTTTCACCTAAATGTCCACACCCACAAGACAACTTTTAGATTATTATTTGCTGTGGCTGGAGAGGTGACTCCATGGCTGAGGATGGCCAAGGGCAACTGTTGCTCTTTCAGAGAACCTGACTTTGACTCCTGGCGTCCACATCAGGTGACTCACAGCAGCTCCAGGGAGATCGGAAACCTGCTGCTCCCCACAGCACCTGCACGTACACTCAAACACACGATTTTTTAAAAAATAGATTTAATTTAATTTTTAAAAACTAAAAGATTTAAACTATTAGCTGCATGTGTGCGTGGGGGAAGGGGACGGCATTGCCTGTATATAGAGGTCAGAGAACAACTTGCAGCAGTAGGCTCTCTTCTCCATAATATGGGTTACCTGGAACTCAGGCCATCAGGCGGCAGATGCTCTTACCTGCTCAACTGTCTCTCCTACCCAGCAAATTTGGTATTTGTGAGTTTTTTTATTGTATTGTATTGTATTGTATTGTATTGTATTTATTTATTTATTTATTATTTGGTTTTTCAAGACAGGATTCCTCTGTAGCTTTGGAGCCTGTCCTGGAACTAGCTCTTGTAGACCAGGTTGGCCTCGAACCCACAGAGATCCGCCTGCCTCTGCCTCCCAAGTGCTGGGACTAAAGGTGTGCGCCATCACTGCTTGCTGTATTGTTTTTCTTAAACAATCCCATAGGGGCCTAGAAAGATGGCTCAGTGGTCAAGAGTACTTGCTGCTCTTTCAAGGGAGTAGACTTCAGTTCCCAGCACCCACGACAGGTGTTTTATAGCTGTCTGTAAGTCCAGCTCCTCTTTTGGCCTCTGAGGACACTTGCACACATGTGACACACATAAATTTAAATGAGACTGTAAAGAGTACCCTAGAATAGCTAGTCTTCAGACTCAGCTGTTAGCCACAATTGCCTCCCTTTGGCTGTCAAAATTAAACATCCTAAAGATAGTGGAGACAGTGCAGGGGGCAGTCTACAAAGTGGGAGGAGATGCACGGGAGATGCTAGTAGCCCTGTGCACAAGCATCTTTCTGTTTGTCCTCCTCCATCTCCACAGTCCAGGACTGAAAAAGTCGGCCTTGGCCTGCCCTGGCAGCCTTTACAAAGAACCTTAAGCTGAGGCATAGCAACAAAGGACATTTCCTGTCTCACAGTGGAGGAGTTTAAGGCCAATACGGTTGTGAATTTCTCCCAAGCCCTCTCTTCTTGGCTTGCACACGGCAGTCTTCTCCTCCTTTCTCTGTGGTGTGTATCTTATCTCTTACTCTTTAAAAAAAAAAATCCATTACATCCATTTGTCGGGAGGGCAACAAGTGGACCACAGGACTTGTGTGGAAGGGGAGACAGAGGATAGCTTTTGGGAATCAGTTCTCTCCTTCCATCCTGTGGGTATTGGAGCTAAAACTTGGGTTTTTCAGGCTTGGCAGTAAGGGCTTTTACCCACTGAACCATCTTGCCAATCCGATCTCTTGCTCTCATGAGGATGCAAGCCACTGTAGATGTTAGCCCCTACTAAATCCATTTTCACTCGATTAGCTCTTTCAAGGCCCCATCCCCAAATACATCTGCTCTTCAACTCATGTCTGAAAAAGTGAAAATGCCATAGTGCATTTTGCATACTGCATTAGTGAACCCAGCTTCCCATACAGTCCATGAAGCCCATGCAGCTCATGCAGCCCATGCAGCCCAGCCACACCGAAGCTTCCCAGTCACCATGCCTTCCATCCGCAGCCTCCATCACCTACCATTGTTGCTGAGGCCTGGCATCGCCAGAGTAAACTGAACTCCTTACTCCACACCTAGCCTCAAGGTCCAAACGTAAGAGCCAACAACTCGTGCAAGGCTCAGGCACAGGTCATGGGGTGGGGCTCTCTCCTTCAGATCAGCTGGTGTCGGTTTGGCAGGGCTGGCCAGGGGAGCCTCCTAGAGGCCTGACAGGAGCCTTACAGCATTCCTTCCGAGGCACTGGGCAGTGGGAGTCTTGCCTCTAGATCATGAAACCTGAAAGAGCTGTCCCTGTGATCCCTCTCCAGGGAGGGTGGACTCTCACCAGAAGTCATTTCTTGGCTGCGGGCAGCTGTGAGTACTATCTTCAGGTGTTACTTTATCAGTAGCCAAACCCTAGCTAGCCCTAACCTCCAAGCTGCATTGCATCTGCAGGACCTGAGAACCAGGTCCTCATCAGCCCCTCCCGCTAAGTGGACTAATGTTTAATATCCACCAGGCTGACTTCTGTCCACACTGAACTGCCAGCCTGGGTGGTCCATGTTGTATTGGTCAGTACCAATGATTTTTCTTCCTTAGGGCCTTGTCTGTTTTCATGAGTGGCTGGTATGATGGGGGCAAAGAGGAGGCAGCCTGTGGCCCTAGCGAAAGCATGGGTAGACTTCTACCTCCCCATGGAAACCCAAGGCCAGCGCCAGGGCTCGGTTCCATTCTGCTATGTTCTTTGTGTCTGTCTCCATGTCGGTGACTTGCTGGAGGACCCCAATCTTCACAGCACTTTTGGGAAGTGTTGTATTATCCTACTTTATATGTAAGTGGAGATTTTGGATGTTGAGTAATTTACCAAAAGGCACACAGCTCGGACTTTCTCGACTCCTTTGTCTTCAGCCATCTTGAAGCCAGGAGGCTAAAAGCCCCATGTTGGACTATTAAAGGTGTGAAAGGGAACACATGAGGAGCATGTCCAGGCAGAACAGTAGAGGCACCAATGCCCAGGAGCTGGCTACTAGTATATTAGCCTGGAGAAGAAATGACTCAAAAGGGCTTTCCTCAAACCTCTGAAGGGCTGCTCTGGAGGCTGGGAAGAGCTGCCGCTTTCTGCTCAGAGGACCTACAGGACAGAATGAGAACGCTGGGAGGGGCCAGGGAACTAACTTGCTTTGCCGGTCACAGATCTTTGACAATTGCAGCTGCTTCCGGTTATGCTGGTTAGTGTAATGCTGGAGAGGGAGATGATTCAGGAATCTGCGGGGGGCCCTTGATGTGTTAATTTGGAGCCAGAGGAAATTGCCTGGTGTCTATCTTTTTTCTGTCTTATTCCCTTGAGACAGGGTCTCTTGGTGAACTGAAGCCTACCATTTTGACTTGGCTGGCTGACCAGCAAGCTCCCCAAATCTGCTTGTCTCCACCTCCCATTGTTAGACTTAACATAAAGCCATGCCTAGCTTTTTTATGTGGGTGCTGGGAATTTGATCTCAGGTTTTGGGCTTGCTGGTTTTGTCAACTTGACACAAGCTAGCGTCACCTGAGGAAGAAACCTCAATTGACAAAATACCTCCATAAGATTGGGCTGTAGGCAAGTATGTAGGGTATTTTTTCTTAGTGATTTGTCAGAGCTGGCTCAGCCCATTGTGGGTTGTCCTGGGTTCATTATGAAAGCAGGCTGATGCCTCTGCCTCCTGAGTGCTGGGATTAAAGGCATGTGTGCCTCCACCACGCAGAATCACGTTATTTTTTTAATAAGTAGTTTGTGTTGGTGACACTATTTTTGTTTTGGGGGTTGTTTTGATTTGGCTTGGAGGAGTTGGTTTTACTTTTTCTTTCATCAAGAAATAAGTCTTTTGATATCATTTTGTATGTTTTTAATGTAGTTCTCCTGTTCTGGAGGTCATAATTCTAATGTTACAATAATTAGTTATAAGACTATATTGTTAGAATAATTAGAAGATCCCAAAATTATGTTGTTCATTGTAACTAGTGTATAGATATATCGTATGTTGATTTAATATCCAACAAAATTTATTAATATATTTAGTAATTTTATGTACCTTCTTTTGGATGTTTGATAAAAACAATATCTCTACTGAGAAAATGGGGACCTTTGACATAGCTAATACATCTTATTTTTCCTTAAAATTTGCTATGGGATATTTAAGTTCAATCGAAGTGTATTTGTTAGGAACATTCCTATCATATAGAATACATTAATTTTATAATAGAGTATATGCTTTGATATTCTAGTAGAATATTAGCTTTTCTGTAAATAGTTGTTAGATAGTCTTTGTCCTGTTGAAGATGTTACTTTATAATGTTTCTGATGATAAAAAAAAGTTAGAATATTTGTTTTGGTTTTGGTTAAGTACTAAGACTTTGTCAAAATGTTGGATTTAATAATTTAATTAAATTGATTTAAAGAAGTAAGAAAGAAAGCAGGCTGAGCAAACTATGAGGAGCAAGCCAGTAAACAGCACCCCTCCATGGCTTCTGCATCAGCTCCTGCCTCCAGGTTCCTGCCCTGTCGGACTTCCTGTCCTGACTTCCCTCAGTGATGGACTGTTTCCTGGAAATGTAAGATGAAAAGACCCTTTCCTCCCTAGGCTACCTTTGGTTGTGGGGTTTTATGGCAGCAAGGTAGGCCCTCATGTTTGTTGAGCACACTCTCTTACCCACTGAGATATCTCCCTAGCCCCATTTCCCCTTTTTATACTCTTCATTCATTCTTCCATCCTGTTCCTGGGAATATCAATGGTGTGGCTGGAGATCTAGCTGCCATCTTAAATTAGGAAGACAATGATTGCATCCTAGGGATGACTGAGCAATGGATGGATCCCTGATCCCCATATGACTTTGTGGAGCAGAGATATTAGCCATCAGACTCTGGTGGAAAAGAAAACTAAACTTTTGCTGATGCCACAGATAAGTGAAACACATGCCTACTCCGGAGCCATGAGGTTTGGGCTCTCTGAGCCTCCATACGTAATCTTCATCTATACAATGAGAATCATGAGGCAGACTTCACAGATCTCACCATGTGTCCGGGAAGGGAAATGACAGAATGTTTGTGACAGCACCGGGAAGGCTGTTCAATAGTGACACCCTTTCCCACTCCCCGACCCCAAAAAGTCATAAATTTGTTGCTGGACACCAGGAAAGGGAAGATGAGGTGGGGTGGGGTGAGGGAAGAGGAGTTACACAAAAGAATCATAAATACCCTCTTCCTTCCTGCACTGCTTCCTAGAGGAGCTGCACTTCCTGTTTCCATAAGTCTTGCTCTCTGGTCTGATCCTCTACGGTAGAGAGGGAGGAGGTTACATGACAGCATTTCTAAGTCTCTGGGGGCTTCCTGTCCCTGGTTACATGATCTTTTTAATACTATACTGGTCAGACCTTTGTGGAAAGGTGAGTGAGGTTCATTTATTTTATGGTTCACAAAGGCAAGGTCTGGTTGCCCTCCCTCTGGCTAGCTTGCTTCTTTCCACAGGTCAGCAGTAGGACCTACACAGGTCCCCACTGACCACAGTAAGGGGGTACTGCTGACAGGCTCTCCCTGAGAAAGACATTCAAAACTGTAGAACACAAGCCACACATGAATCTAATTAGGTGACAAAAGCCCAGTGCCCATAGATTGTGACACACCTGGAAGCTCCTAGCTGGCCTTGGTGGACTCCACAGGTGCCCCCTCTCCTTGTTCTGAAGAGCAGTGTGTCATTTAAGGCCTCCAGACACGATCCTCTGTTGACAGGAGGCTATGCTCCAGGCCAGCTCCAGGCGCTGCAGGTTGAGCCAATTCAACCGAGGGACTCTAGTATGGCCCCAGGACTTTGGGATTCTGGAATCTCTGGCCTTGGCAAATGAAAAAGCCACTGTACTTGTAATCCTAGCACTCGGGAAGTTGAAGTTCCATGTTTACTCTAAGTTTGAGGCCAGCCTGTGCCAATGTCAAGGGGATTAGGGCAGGATACTGGCCCGATCTGCTCTTCCTGTATTGCCTTTCCAGCAGTGTGACCAGAGCAGCTGGTCCTCTTGGCTACTGCCCAAGAGTTCAAAGGATCTGGAAGTGGGTCATTGGCTGCATTGATCATTGCGGAGCATGTACCTGCAACCTGCCTCCCCAGGGCCTTCTCATACTACCAAGGGAGGCAGGCAGGGGCTAATTGTCCCAGGAACAGGCTTCAGCAACAACAAACAGAAGCTGGTGGAACATGACCTTTACCCCTCAGAGGCATAGTTCTGAGGGACCTGAGCCTGGGAAGGCTGGGGGCAGGGGCGGCTCCCCAGCAGCACTTAAGACCTGCTTCTCGCCACCAGACAGATGGTGGTGGTGCATGCCTTTAATCCTAAAACTGGGAAGGCAGAGGCAGGAGAATGGAACTCTGAGTTTGAGGCCAGCCTGATCTGCAGAGTGAGTTCCAGGATATCCAGGGCTACACCGAGAAGCCCTGTCATGAAAAAAATGACACCCAGGAGGCCCACAAAAGAACTCTCCTACAGCCTGTGTCCTCTCAAATTCACATGCTGGTGCTCCAAGGTGACAATTCTGCAAGGTGGGGATTTGGGGAAGTCATTAGGTCACCTGGGGTGAAACCTTCCTGAGTGACATTAGTACCTTTACAAAAGAGACCCAAGGGAGCACCCTCGTTCCTTCGGCACATGTGGACACGAAGAAAAGATGCCGTCTAAGAACTAGAGTGCTGACCCTCACCAGACTCCTTGCTCTTGAACATACCAGCCTCAGGAAGTGTAAGAGAAAAAAAAAATCTTCTCTTTTTTGTAAATGTAGTGATTGGAATGAGATGTCCCCCGCAGTGTTGGAAATTTGAATATTTGGTGCCCAGTTGGTGGTGCTGTTTGGGAAAACTTAGGAGAGTGTCCTTGTTGGAGGAAGGATGTCACAGCTGTGAATGTGGAGAACAAAAAGCCTCAGCTAGTGCTAATTAGTCTCTGTTTCCTGCTTGTGGCTCAAGATGCGAGCCCTCGGCTTCTTGTTCCTTCTGCCATGCCTTTACTCTGCCATTGTGAACGCTAACCCTGTGGAACTGGGAGTCAGCGTAAACTCAGTTCTTCTAGAACTTGCCTTGCTCATGGTACTTTAATCACAGCAATAGAAAAGCAACTCATACAACAAGCATCTGGCTTATGGAATTGTATTATGGCACTTTAACCAGATAAGCCCTACCCGAGGACTCCCTAGTTTCCGGAGGGCAGGGCCCTCTCTGTGCCACCCCAGTGTCATTCTTGACCCAAGTATACACATGATATGTAGACCCGAACTGACCTACAGCCGACTCCAGACACCCTCCCTATTCCTCAAACTATTCTCTCTCTCTCCCGTAGGTAGGATATCTCTGTCCTGCCAGCCAGCCCCCAAATACCCACATGGAGACGTTTCATTAATTATAAAAACTTGGCTGATAGATTAGGTTTGTTCCTAACTAGCTCTTATAACTTAAAGTAATTCATTTTTATCAGTCTACAGGTTGCCACATCAATTGTGGCATTCATCTGTCCTCTTACATATCTTGTTCCCTCTCCATTTGGCTGGTGACTTTGTCTTCTTTATCCCAGAGAGCTCTCTCCCTGTCTACAAGTCCCACCTAACCTCTTCCTGCCTAGCTATTGGCCATTTAACTCTTTATTAAACCAATGAGAGCAACACATATTAACAGTGTACAAAAAGATTATTCCACAACAATTGCCCTTCTCCTACCATAGCTCTATTTATTCATATATCCCATGCATTCATAAATTCACATAAACGTGTTGGACAACTACTATATGCAAGGCATGAGTGTCCCCTCCATGCCACCAGCAGGTCCAGCTGTTCTCTCTGTCTTCAGTCATCTCTTTGGCCTTCCCATTCTTTCTTGGTCCATTGGTGACTGTCAGTGCTCTATATAGTAATGTCTCAGCCAATAGCAAGCTGCATACAGGACAATGGTCCCATGTTACATGTCCTGGTGCTATCAGTAGCACCTTAGTTTGTATAAGTATACTCTAGGATGATCACACAATGAAATCACCTAATGATGCATTCTCAGAAGTGTCCCTGCTATTAATTGATGCATGACTGCATTTGCATTTTAAATGAGGCTATTGGAGGTAGGAAATTTTTACCAAAAAAAAATGACTTTCTAGTGAGTAGACATGGGGAGCTGCCAATATTTTGAAGCAGGGTGAAGAGGCCCTAAACTCTGGCCTCTTAACTGGAATGTTCTGCTGTGCCTGGGCCAGAGGTATAGCATGTAGACTCTCAACCCTAGCTAGAGCCAAGCTTTTGCCCTTATAAAAACTCATATATGCAAAGACACACACTAAGCATAAATGCTCCCATGAGCCCACTGTGTGCATGCCCAAGCTTGGTCTCTTCCCTTCTCACAACTGCCAGTCACCTGTCCGGCACTTGCGCTGTAAATGGAGATGCTGTGTGATTGACAAGTCAGCCAGCAGCGTATATTTGGTTGGAATCAGAGATATCATTACCATGGCGACCACAGTCCCTGGCAGCTCTGTTATCTTCCATGCTCTGGGGAGTTGAGTGCTATACCTGAGAGACCTTCCTTCTGGAAGCCACTCCTCCCTTCAGGAGTACCTTTTAATTTCTCCCTGGGGTCTTGCTGCTTTGGAGCGAGTTGACTTCACACCTCTCTCTGCTAATGGAGAGGGAGGTTTTAGGGCGAGTTGTTATGCTTTAATCAGGCTCCCTGTCCCCTGTAACCTTGGAGCTGCTCTCCAGGGGCGTCTGATGCCATGCCTACAAAAGATGGTACAAAATCCACGCCTTCTTCACACACAACCCAAGTCTGGAGCTGTATGTGGAAGGAGGCAGTGCTCGCTGAGGTGCATTGCTCAGATCTCCCTGCTATGTGGTGAATATTTGTGCTTCTCAAAATTCTTATGCTAACATTTTAAATCCTGAGGCGATGGTATCATTGGGCTCTTTGGTGACAGCGGTGGGTGGGGGTAATTAGGTCATGAGGGTGGAGTTCTTGTGAATGGATTAGTGTCCTTAGAAGAGACTTGCTAGAGAGTTCAATGTAGCCTCTTTTATTTTCAGTTTACATGAGCATTGTATGTGTGTGTGTGCCAAGCGTGTGTGTGCGTGTGTGTGTATGTGTGGGTACACATATTCGTATGTGAGATTGTGGAGGTCAGAGGTGGATATTGGGTGTACTTATCAGTTGCTCTCCACCTAAGGTATCGAGGCAGAGTCTCTCACTTGCACTTGGAGCTCACTGATTTGGCCAGTCTAGTGAGCCAGCTTGCCCTGGGCTCCTCTATCTCTGCCTCCCAGATGCTGGGGTTACAGTGGGCCACCATGCCCACTTGGTACTTTCACAGGGGCTGGGGATCCAAACTCGGGTCCTCATGCTCATGCAGCAAGCAGTTTACCCACTGAGCGCTTTCCCCAGTCCCTTCTGCTGTATCAGGACATAGTGAGAAGCCAGCTGGCCATTTATGAACCAGAAAGTGAGCCCTCACCAGACCCGCGGCATGTTAGCCCCTTGATCTAGCACTTCCCAGTCTTCAGAGCTGGGAGAACGAAACACCTCTTTACATCAGCCTTACAGATGATGGCAGCTTTGGAAAACAACATAAGCAGGCCATGAGACATCCTCACCCTTTAAGATCAAGGGACTCTTGATCCTCAGTTGGTGAGGGAGGGGTGCGCTTTTGACAGATTTCAGGTGAGTCTCACCCCAGGAATTGCCCTCAGTCTAGGAAAACTGGCTCACAGAGCCATATCCCTTCCTGGGGACAGACTTCATTTAATAATTGGCTTATTGGGGTGCAAAGGGCCTACCTCTCAGCTCAGCCAGGAACATCTCTGAAAAGTCACCCCCATTCAAAGGCCCCAGGGCAGCAGTCACAGGAGACCTCCTATTGTGACTCCAACCCAGCTCAGTTCCTCTGCCCCTCCTCAGCCTGGCTATTACCCTGATTCTCTTGCGGCTTTGGAGCCTGAAGCTGCAGATGAGAACTCACAGGCAGCAACCTGACTCTCAGCGCCTGTTCCCAGCTCCCATTCCAACCCAAAACCCAAATCTGGAGTTCAACTAGCACACCCCTTCCCTGGACAGATGAGGAAACTGAGGTTCATGAAGGACCTGGGTTCCCTTGTGATCTCTCAGGCAGCGTATGAGGCTTAATTCATAGAGCAAGACTCTCTGCATTGAGTACACAGAGCACATGTTCCTTGATCTGAGAAGAGAGTAATGGAACCAAGAGGCTGCTAGGTAATTCTGACAGCAACTATGACGGGGGTGACAGAGTTAGAGAGCCAGTCCTCATTGCCACATTGCCCTGCCACCCTGGGAACTCACTTTAGTTACAACCAATTCCACCAGCTAGATTCTGTGTGGCCCCTACTCCTAGCTACCACAAGGCCCTGCCTCACAATTACCGTAAGTACCCATGTCTAGGGACAGGGACGTATGGCAGGACCAGCTGTGTCAGCTGTACTGCAGGTCAGTGGCTCTTAATGCTACCTGCACATTAAAGCATCTAAAAGCTTCGAGACATCCTGATGTGCAGGCCACACTCCAAGGGAATCAAATCAGAGATGAATCCCAAGCGTTACGCTTTCTTTAAGCTCACAACCACAAGTTGAAGACCTCTGCTGCAGGGAAAACCAATGAGTTAAGAGCTGGGAAGAGCCCTCTTTAGCCCCTTATACTGTCGGGTAGAGCTGGATCAAGGAAGCAGGAAAGCTCTGGCAGAGAAAGTTTACTGACTTACTGTGGAATTTTGCTCGGCACATTGACCTGACTAGTCAAGTCAGCTATGCAAGAATGCTGGACCGCATCTGCTGTGGGGACCACTGAGAAAAGGATGGGTGCTGCGGCTATTTACCCACTGCCGTGTAACAAATTATCCCGTAAATTCTCTAGCTTAATTAAGCAAGTGAACACTTAACAACTCATATCGTATCTGAAAGTCAGGAAGCCATGAGCAGCTCATCTGGATGGTTCTGTTTCAGGGACTGCCTTGTGAGGTTGCGGTCAGAGCATCAACTGGCACCTGGAGCTATCTAAAGGTTTGTCTGGGACTGGTGAATCTGCTTCCAAGATGGCCGACTCACGTAGTTGTTAAAGGGAGGCCTTAGTCTTTGCTGCCTGTTGGTCAAAGGTTCAACTTCTCACCACGTGAACAGCTCTACGGAACTACTCCTGACACAGAAACTGGGTTTCCCCTGAATCAAGTGATCTGAGGAGATGCGAGGCAGAATGGAGAAAGGCGCAAGCCCCAGACAAAAACCCCATAGTCATCTATAGCCACATAGACAGGCCATAGGCAGGGGCAGATCTCAGAGGCCACCTACCAAAAACATGTGGATGTGTGCAAACATAAGCAGAGCCTCTTAACAGCTAAAACCCATGCTTCACTTTTCCCAACCTCTAATGTATATTAACTTGTTGGAAAAGCTGGTGTCCTTAGCCAGGACTGTGCAGACATTTGTGTCAAGATCTGCAGGCTGAAGAGTAGAAGAAGCACTGATTCATCTTTGCCTTCCAAATGATGGACAAATGTCTCCTGTAGCCATCCTTAACATCAAGCTATGCAGAGGCCGGGATCCCAGGCAATGTAGCTTCATCTTATTGAGACACCCAAATCAACAACGGTACCACAGGCTGGCTAACAAAGGAGGCGATTCTCATAGGTTTTCTGTTCCTTCTTGAACTGGAGCTAGGAGCAAAGACAACCGTGGATGAGTCAGAGCCTTCCAATGAGAAACTCAGACTTTTCTGAACCCTGGGGAAAGCCCATCCAATTCCCTCTTCAGGCCTATGATAAAACCACTCTGGTTTAAACGCCTTTCATTCTGTAGGAGGCAAAGAGGGAGAGAAAGAACGGAGTGCTTTGAAGACTCATTTCCCAGAGTTGACAATAATTTCTGTCCACTTCACATCAGACAGCCAGATGAAAAACAGCCATTCCTTCGTGAAGATGAACTCTGGAGAGGTACACTGACGTGGGGCTAAGTGGGGAGCATTAGGCACTTGACAAGGACAGATGAGTGAAAATGGAGACCGCTGAGAAGCGGTGGGAATGAGCTAGTTGTGTGTGGGCACCAAGTTCTGTTTCATTCCCTTCATTCTGGGATCACAGAAAGACTACATTCCCGCTCTCCTTTGAAGTTAGACTGAGTGGTATGATTGGGTTCTAGCCACTGAGATGTAGTTGGAAATAATGTCAGTTGTTTGTCCCAAGCCTCACCATTAAAAATATCCTATGCAATCTCCCTATGGTACTGTCCCCTTCGGCAACAATCACATAAATCACCGAGATGCTAAGAGAGAGCCATTGGGGGTTGCAGATTCTTTATGCAGCTGACAGATGTCCCAAGGAGTAGCGCAACCCACAGTAGACTTTGTTGGGGTGACATACATGCAGGGGTTCTTTGTTTCTGCAGCACAGTCTACCTTATCCTGTCTACTATAGAAAGTGGTCCCAGAAATGAGTCTTACTGAAATACAGATGTTAATGGCAGCACCTGGCAGTGAGGAATATCCTATCAGAGGTTGGTAAGATAGGGACCCATGTTCTGAAGGCTTCGAGTTTCATCTCTTGCTGCAATAAAACACTAACCGAAAGCAACCTGGGGGAGAAAAAGTGTTAGTTGACTTACAATTCCAGGTTACAGCCCATCATTTCTTGGAAGTCAAGCAGCCGGTCACATCACATCCACAGTCAAGAACAGACTGAATACGGGTAAGTGTCTCTGCTGCACAGCCCCTAGTGAGTTTGCTCTACTCGTTAGAGTACGTGGCCCAGCCCAGGAAACGGCGCCATCCACAGTGGCCTGGGTCTTGTTACATCAATTAACAATCAAGACAGTCGCCTAGGGACACGTGCACAGGCCAATCTAGATAATTTCTCAACTGAGACTCTCTTCCCAGGTGACACCAGGTTGTGTCAAATTGTCAATCAAGACTAAAGCAGCCATCCATGCAGTAACAAATATTCTTCAAGCTTGCACTTGCAAATAGGGACAGGCTGAGAAAACCTTTGCATGGCGAAAAGGCTCAAGGTGAAAATGAGGCTGAGAATGGAGGTTCAGTTCTCAGCACTCACATAGCTGCTCACAACCATTTGTAATTCCAGTTCTGAGTAAAACTACACCCCCTGCATGCGCCGTGCCCATAAATCTTAAAATGGCTGCCAGTGAATGCAGAAAGCAGGGTACAGGGATGAAAAAGCAAGGAAAAGGAGCAGATATTAAAAGTGAGCTCTGGGACTGGAGAGATGGCTCAGTTCAGAGTGCTTACTTCTTTCATAGGAAACCCAGATTTGGTTCCCAGCACCCACAATTGCCTGTGGCCCCAGTGACAGGGGATCCAATGCCTTTTTCTGGCCTCTGCTGGCACCTGTATGCACATGGTACATATAAACGCAAGCACACATGTATATACACATACATTTTTAAGACATATCTTGAACTTTGAATATGACCACTGACGTGTCTAGAAACAATCATTTGAGTGACCCATTACATTTTTAAGGGTCTTATGTTATCAAAGAAACCTTGAGCTTGCATCAAACAAACAAAACCTTTCTTAAGCTAGGCATGAATATAAAACAACTCTTTGGCTCCCACCGTGAGTAGGAAACTCTAGAAGGGATTTGTTCACGGCCTGTTTAGATATGGCAAAGGAAGATGGTAAGAGGGAAAGAACCAACTAGAAGAAAACTTAGGACCTGATAAGGAATTGTCCCCATCCTCAAATAAGAGGCCTTCACATTAGCATTTGAGAAGTGCTCTAGACTATGATCATTGTGTCCCCCATCCTTCCCTTTTCAGAACACTGAAGTTTACTATGGCCTCTTGTTCTATTATTGGGTTAATGGTGAGGAAATGGGAATGTAACTGAAGGTTTCTCATCCTATCCGGTTGTCAGCTTCTTTTAAAGTAACCACTCAGAGGCTTAATATTAATTACATACTGTTTGGCCTATTGGCTCAGGCTTACTATTAACTAACCCTTACAACTTAAATTAACCCATTTTTATTAGTTGATATTTTACCATGAGGCTCATGGCTTGTTACCTCACATCTTGCTTTTCCAGAGGCTGCTTGCTTCTCTCTCGACTCTGCTTTCTTTCTCCCTGTATTCAATTTGCCTTTCCTGCCTAGCTATATTCTGCCCTGCCATAGGCCAAAGTAGCTTCTTTATTAACCAATGGTAATAAAACATATTCACAGCATATAGAGGGGCATCCCAAATCATGGGGTGCTGATATTTGGTGTTATTTGTCTAAGTTTAGTGGTTTGAATGAGAATGTTCCCCATTGGCTCATGCTTTTCAACACTTGGTCCCCATTTGATGGTACTGTTCAGGAAGGCAACAGGACTTTTGGGAAGTGGAGTCTTGGTGGAGGAAGTACATCACTGGGAGTAGTCTTTGAAAGTTTATAGTTTTTCTTCATTTTCAGTTCACTCTCTCTGCTTCCTGTATGTGGATAAAGACGTGATCACTCAGCTCTCCCATACCTACTGCCATGCCTTCTCTGCCATTATGAATATATAGCTCTGGAACCATAAACCAAAATAAACTTCCTTCCTTAAGTTGCTTCTTGCCTTGATATTTCATCACAGCAACAGAAAAGGAACTAATGTACTTGAGAATCAGTTAGTCTGAGAAAGGAAACCTATGCATCCATAGATGACACAGCTCTGGGTTTCAGGAGTCTTTGGAGTAATATAAAGTACCCTGATGCTAGTAGTTTAGGCATCAGTGATTTCTTATTTCTCTTAATTCCCTGAATCAGTATTCTGGTATGGCAGAGTCTCAACTCTATCTGCCATTAGCCAGCATCATTCACTCAGCTGATTTTGCTGGGGACTAGGTCAGAAGAGCTTCAACCATGTGTCTAACTCTTGGGTGCTCTTCCATGTGGCCTCTGAGATCTATGATCATGGCATATCATCCTTCATCAGGTTAGCTTCCTTGCAGCATGTCACTGACTTACCGGGACACGAAGGCAGAAGCTACCAGCACTTGTTAAGAGGAAAGCCCAGAACTGATGTGATAGCAATTCTAGCACATACGTTGGCCAAAGGGGGTTAAAAGGTGTTATAGTTTGGACATAAATGATCTCCACCCAAAGAAGTTCATATATTGAAGACTTGGTCCTCAGCTGGTGATGCTATTTGAACACTTGAGAATGTAGGGCCAAGCTAAAGGAAATAAGTTATTGAGGATGGGCTTTTTGGGTATCTCATCTCTAGCCCCCATCACTACTCCCTGTACACACTGAGTACAAATCTGGAACCCACAGAGCCAAAGACTATGGACTAAAACCTCTGTTTCTCCTTTTAGGTTGTTCTGTCATGTGCTTTGTTACAGTGCCCAAAATGCTAACACAGAAAGTGCTGGAGTTTCAATATGAAGCAGCCCTCGCAAAAGGCTCAAATGTTCATGGCTTAGGCCCTCTACTATGGTACTATTGAGGAGTAAGTGGATCACATGGATGCTAACCTCATTCATAGACTGATTGACAGATGAGTTCACACTAAGAGAGATATTGAGAGCTCAGGTCTGATTGAAGGAAGTAGGTTACTATGGCACACTGTCATAGTTTGGGTTTTTATTGCTGTGAAGAGACACCATGACTATGGCCACTCTTATAAAGGAAAACATTTAATTGGGGCTGGCTTACAGCTCAGAGGTTTAGTCCATTCTCATTATGGTGGGACATGGAAGCTGTAGGCAGACATGCTGGAGCTGTGAGTCCTACATCTTGACCCAGAGGCAACAGGAAGTTGACTGACTGTCACACTAAGTGACGCTTGAGAAAAGAGACCTCAAAGCCTACCCCTACAGTGACACACTTTCTCCAACCTACTCCAACAAGACCACATCTCCTAATAGTGCCAATCCCTATGAGGGCCGTTTTCTTTCAAACCACCACACATTACTTTGTTCACAGCCCATTTCTGTCACTGATTTCTGGTTACTGGGAAGTAGGAAACTTTCCTCCACCATGCCCTGGTGTGGGAGGTCCTTCTGTCTATGTGTTGCTTTTATTGGTTAATGAATAAAGAAACTGCCTTGGCCTGTTGATAGGGTAGAACTTAAGTAGGGGTGGGGAAAACTGGACTGAATGCTGGAAGAAGGAAGATGGAAGGAGAGACGCCATGGAGCCATGGCCAGAGTCAGACATGGCGAAACTTTGCCAGTAAGCCACTGTTACATGGCGATACACAGATTAATAGAAATGTGTTAAATTAGTATGTAAGAGTTAGCCAGTAAGAAGCTAGAGCTAAAGGGCCAAGCAGTGATTTAAATAATACAGTTTCTACATGATTATTTTGGTTCTGGGCAGCCAGGACAAACAAGCAGCCTCCTTCCAACAACTCCCTTCCACAATATTTCTGTCACAGGCCCATAGCAATGGAACCATCAACTCATGGACTAAAACTTCTGACACCAAGCAACAGAAGAAATCTTCTTCTTCCTTTAAATGCTTCCTCTGGGGTGTTATCTCAATGTCATTTCCAACTCGAACTAGCATGGAAGGCCAGTCTGGATTCAAAGGCAGGTGCTAAAGCTTGAACCTGTACAGAACTCCAAGCCCCCATGTGTTAGGGTTTGGTCTCTGCTTGGTGGCCTTAGGAGTAGTGAAGCCTATAAGAGGTGGGACTTAGTGTGAGGTCATCTTCAGCCATTGAGAATATGCCCTTGAAGAGGATTATGGGACCCTGATTTCTTCCTGCCTCTCTAAATTCCAATCACAACATGAATGGGTTACTCTGCCACATACCACCCACTGTGACAAGCTAACACTGCCCCCAAAACAATGGGACAAATTGTTCATGAACTGAAACCCCCAATGATGAGTCAAAATAAACCTTTCTAACAGAAAGCTGTCCAACACAGGAGGATGATCAGATTCTTCCTCCAAGGAGATGGGGTAAGTGTCCCACAAGCCCAGCAAAGGAAGAATCTAGAAGAGTCATATATGGAGACTGCCGTGACTACATAGTCTGACCTTTGAGGCTGGATAGGACTTTGTGTTAACCTTCTTGAAAAGGGAGTCAGAATGTTGTGGCAAGGGAACAGAAGAGTGAAGTGTGTGTGTTTGTGTGTGTGTGTGTGTGTGTGTGTGTGTGTGTGTGTGATACATATATGCTAATCAGACAACGAGGCTGGCGATGGCTCAGTATGCAAAGGTGCCTACTGCCAAACTTGAGAACATGAGTACAATCCTGGGGTCCCACATGGTAGAAGAAAAGAGCTTACTCCCCCTCAGGTTATCCCCTACCTCCATGTGGGTATGAGCTAACCCCATCTGGGCCCTGCCCAATGGCAAAGCCCTGAGGAAAATATATGCCATTGCTTCAAGCCACTATTGGTTACATATCTAACCCATAACCAGTCACTGATCACAAATTCTGTATTTGCAAAGCCACCTACTGATCTGTAAACACATATACATACAACAGACGAATGTTCAAGCTAAAACAGAAGACTGCTGGTCGCGGTTTCCAGGCCCCGGCCATGGCAGCAGACTTTCTTCTAAATGTCTCAGCATTATCTCCCATGTCACACACTTTTCATACATTTATGTGACCTTGCTACGCTCCCATCAGCATATGGAGTAAATGTCTTGCTTTCTTAAAGCTTGGTAGACCTCTGTGACCGTCTCAACTAAAAGCATACGCCAGAAGTGATGCTAGGTGATGCCCAAAGTTACAGCATCAAAGCAGCTAGCTTCCATGTGGCCCTTTATTTATCTTGGGGCCACACACTTTGAGAGCCCTGAGCCAACGTGTTCAAAACTCTGGCTTCCTCAGAAATTCCATGTCAGAGAGACCACACAGAGCGGCCACAGCAGAGGCGAAAGCCAGGAGAGCTCTGCTTACTCTAATTTCCAGCTGCTTGGGTCTATCCAGGCCAGATGTGAGAGTGAGCGAACTAGAAACTTCAACCCCAGTTTCCCAAGTTATGCTCATTGCTTTCTCTCATTGCCTTAGAGAGACACATGGCAAAAGGCACTCAGGAAGGAAGGCCTTCTTCTGAGCCCTGACTTGAGTAGCTGCATCTACCACAGCGGGCAGTGGGGCAGGCTTGGTGGCAGGAGTGGGAGCTGGCCGGCTGCATTACTGCCACTGTCAGGAGGCAGATGGGAATGCTAGCTCACAGGTGGCTGCCTCTGGTCTCCTTCTATCTTGTTCAGGACCCCAGGCCATGGGATGGTGCCACCCATTCGGGACAGGTCTTCTTCCCTCCTCAGTTGGACTTCTCTGGAAACATCCTCTAAATGTCATCGACCTGGGGCAGAAGAGATGACTCAGACGTTAAGATCATTTGCTGCTCTTGCAGAAGACCCAGGTTCGGTTCCCGGCACTCAGACTGCTAGCACACAATCATTTGCAACTTCAGTTCCAGAGAATCTGTGCCCCCTTCTGGTCTCTGAGGACACCAGGCACACACACGGTACACATACATACATGCAGGGAAAACAGTTATACACATAAAATAAAAATAAAGAAAATAATAAAAAAAATCAAATAAATCCTGTGAAGTTGACAATGAAAATTAAAATTCACGACAGAGATGCCTCCATTGATGCCACGTGGTGCAGAGGTGAACTCACCGTCCCTGCCCCCTGACCACCACTACCCCGCCCTGTCACCAGGAGAGAGAGGGGTGGGGCTGATATGTAGCTTGGTGGAGTGCTTGCCGAACATGTACGAGGCCCTGGATTCCATCCCAAGAACTGAAAGAAAACAATAGAGCAGGGAGGAGAGAAGAGAGAGAGAGGAGATGCCATAGGTTTATTTAACCACTGATGTAAAGTGCGAACAACCCGAGTAGCTGTCTGGCTGTAAGGAAAGCCAGAGTCTAAAGTCTTCCTCATCCGCTCCAACTGGCCTCACTTCTAAAGTCCCAGTCCGGTAAATAAACTTCAAATGTGTGACTGCCTGTGTAAGGCAGCAATCCACACCAGCTCACTTGAGACAGGCAAAGAGACTTGCCTGTGGCGAAGAGGTTGCCAAACACACATATAAGGAGAAAAGGAACTTTCTGGAACACAAGGAAAGAAAAAAGATAATGGTTTGCTTCAGGTTGAAGGAGGTTGGAGAGGGTTAGAACACCAGCTGTGAAAACCAAGAGACACTGTTAGTGAAAGGCGGATCGCGGGAGATTCGGGGATCTCTCTCGGGGTCTGGTCTCTGTGTCTACAATCCAGACCTGCAGTCAGACTGAGCCCACAGCTAAAGGATTATCTCAGAGACAGGCAGAAGGCCAGACATTCCTGCGCTGGGGAGTGGTGGATCAGCCAACACGTGCAAAAGGGCTTGTTCGTCTACATTCCAACTGAGTCCTCGCCCTCACGAAACTTCCTGTGTTTTTTCCCGTGGAAAGAACATGGGCTCTGGAGTCAGACGGCCCTTCAGCTGTTCCCCACTGTGTTACCTTAAGCAAGTCATTTAAACTGTCTGGCTTTCGCATACCTCAGTGGAAATCTTAATGCCTGCTCAGAAGGCTCCGAAAGAATTCAAATGAACCCAGGAGCATCTGGTACAAAGCAGGTGGTCTCCCCCCCACACCGCCATGCACACCCAGAGAGGGGCGCACGCTGTTTAAGGGATCTTGTGTGTTTATGGCTGTGGGAGCCCAAGGAGCTTCCCTCCCACCTGTCCCTCATTTTACACCTGCAAAAGCTAAACCAAGAGCCATTTATCCACGTCCTAATCCCTAGAACCTGGAATGCCTTATATGGACAAGAAAGGACTTTGTAGATGTGATTGAATTAAGGATCATGAGATAGGGGGATTATTCTGAATTACTCGAGTGGATACAAAATGCTACCACAGGTGGCCATGAAGGCAGAAACAACAGGACACAGTGAGGAGAAGAGGCCGTACGACCCCAGGGCAATAAATGAAGTGATACAACCAAAGCTGGGTTGGACAGCAGCCCCCAGAAAAGCAAGGTGCAAGGAAAAGATTTCTTCCCAGCACTTCCAGAGGGAGCCTGGCCCTGTGAATGCCTTCACCTCAGAATACAGGAGGGACTTCTGGCTTCGAGAACCTGAAGCTGTCAAGTTTGTGGTAATCTGTCTTGGCAACCACAGGACACTGAGAGTAGCTGTGTTTCTGATGCCAAAGAGTGAGTTAAGAAAGAAAAGACCAACTGGGCAGGGGTGGCACACACTTTTGATCCCAGCCCTTGAGAGGCAGAGGCAGGAGGATATCTGTGAGTTCAAGGCCATCCTGGTCTACAGAGTGAGTTCTAGGACAAGCTCCAAAGTTACAGAGAAACCCTGATGTAGGAGGATCATCTGTCTATGTGTTACTTTCATTAGTTAATAAAGAGACTGCCTTGACCTTTCTGATAGGCCAGCCCTTAGGTGGGTGGAGTAGACAGAACAGTTTGCTGGGAAGAAGGCAATGAGTCAGTCACCATGATTCTCCGACCCGAGAGGGACGCAGGTTAGGATCTTTCCCTGTAAGCCACCACCTTGTGGTGTTACACAGAGTACTAAATATGGGTTAAAGATGTGAGAATTAGCCAATAAGAGGCTGGAACTAATGGGCCAGGCAGTGCTTAAAAGAATACAGTTTCCATGTAATTATTTCAGGGGTAAGCTAGCCGGGATCCAGGCAGGAATGCAGCCCACCACTCCTTTTTGCAACAAAACCCTGTCTCGAAAAACAAAGAGAGAAGAAAAGAAAAAGAAAAAAGAAAGAAAAGGCCAGCTCTGAAGCCATTCTCTAAAAAGTGAACCCTCACAGCTCCGCTAGCTGGGCTTACCCTAGAGCTGTGGTCTAATGGCACCGACACTAGTCCCTCAGCCTGGCATCCCCTCAGGAAGTGGCAGGCAAGGAAGCGAGTGGAATCAGCATCATTATCCAGGAAGACAAGAACAGCCTTGCCAACTGTCCAAAGCCCTGGCCTTGGATCTGAAAGCCATCGGCCAGATCTGGTCTCCACTGCATGAAGGATCCTTAGAGAGATCAGAGCCTGCACAAGACAAAAAATAAAGGTAGCGTCACCCTGTAAGTCAGACCTTCTTCAGCGTGTGGTTAACAACTCCTAATCCTTTCTCAGGGCCTTCTACTACACCAGTCCCCATAGAAACACACAACCATATGTAATTACCCACTGACCATTTGGATCTGTAAAAGTATGTCTCATTGAACAGTGATGGCATGAGACATTCTGCAAATGGTTGCCTGAGTATAAAGTAGAAGCTATAGGCCAATAGCTTGCCAATTCAACTATAGACCAAAACTTTGCAACCTTTAACCATCGGACCCTCATATGGCATGAGACTCGGTTCCCTTTTAGGGATCATTGTTCCTACTGTCTCCACCATTCCATGTCCTTCACTTTCTCTCCCAAACCGGAATACTCAAGACTTCTCAAGCAGAACAGACTTGAATGCTTGTCAGCTACTGTGCAAATGAGACTTCCATTCCAAAAGAGAGGGGCAACCATTCTTTCCTGGCATCTGCCAGTCAATAAAGGCAATGATCTTATTTGAGGACCCCCATTGGGACAAAACAAAACAAAACCAGGAACCAAAGCAAACTATAAGGGCTAAAGAGATGGCAAAGCAGTTAGAAGCATGGTCTCAACTCCCACATAGGGCATCTCACGATTACCTGTAACTCCAACATCAGGGGATCCAACACCCTCTTCTGCTGGTCTCCATGGGTACTCTCGCTCATGCATGTTCACATACACACACTCACTACCCACGTGCACATACACACACCTAAAAAATACTGTGAAACAGAGCATTAGGGTAATACTATTGCTAATGATGGTCAGACCACAAGAGTGAACTAGGCCTCTCCCTGATAATACACAGACTTCCTAAACGATTTCCCTTCTGTGAATAGAGAGACCACTAGCTTACCACTCAACCTATTTCTGTTTTCTTTTAGACACATGACCAAACTACATTTCCCATTCTCCCTTGCAGTAGGATGTAGTCATGAGACTGTGGAATGTCCTAGCCCATAAGACCTTCCAAAGCACTCTTTTCTCTCTTTTCTTAGCTATCATTTAGAGGTCAGTCTTTAGTACACAATCTTGAAATTAAGTGACCCAATATCCCACTTTGCCAGGAACGCTCCCTATTTTAACACTGGAAACCTAGAATCTGGGGAACTGTTCATTTGGAGACAAAACTGGAATGGTTGGTTACCCCTGCTTCAAAGGCATCTGTGGAAGCTGTGCCTTCGGACAGGGCTCCCGTCAGTTTGGCTGTCAACCTTGAATGACTGCGTGGAGAACAGAATCCTCCACCCTGCCCCACCCCTGATAGTCAGCAGTACCTGTTTTGGAACTCTTGTAAGCAAAAATCAACTGAGATTTGCTATGCTGTGCATTGCTTGAGCAATACACTTAACTGATCTACCATCTAATATTGTTGTAGAAATCAGAAAAGATCCCCTGTTCTCTTAGCTGCTATTTTTGAGAAGACAGAGATTGGTCATAAACAGAAAGCGTGTGTACTATGGGGAGAGGCCTAGTTCACACGGGATCTGACCATCATGACCAATAATGTCACCCTTTCACGTTCTGCCTCACAGTATCTAATGTTCTCATAGAAAATCTGCAGTCTGAATGTATGCCTAATTCCTGAAAAACCTGTCAATCAACTCCTATTTATGTAAAAATGAACTTTTCTGTAATAGTAATTGCTTTATAACTAATACTCAAAATTCAGCTTTGAACATACTGAGTTTTCTCCATGTTAAATACATCATGTGCATTACCTTAAACTGTCCTGAAGTATAGGTTTCTTTAAATTATTAAAAATACTTGTGTGTATGTATATGTATATATGCATGTGCAAACATGTAAATGTAGTAGGTAGTCACTGTCCTGTGGGTTCCTCAATTGCTCTCCCTATTTTGGGGAGCGGGCCTCCCATTGAACCTGGAGCTCACTGATTGACTAAACTGACTAGTCACCAGCCCCAGAGATCCTCCCCTCTCTGCCTCTGCAGCACTGGGATTCCAGGCGTTGCTATCACCCCCGGATTTCTATGTGGAGGCTGAGACTGGATTCATGCCCTGGTGGCAAGCACTTTACTAGTTGAGCTGTCTCTCAAGCTCCCTGGAATCCAGGTTTCTTATAGATTTTGTGTTTGGGGCACAGTTGGTCAACTGCTAGGTTAAATAAAATGAAATAAAATGAATGGTCCGAAGAGCACATGTGTGGAAGGCTTGGACCCAAATGATGGTGCCGCTGGGATCTAAACTCAGCAATGAGCTGGGCCACAGATGCGTTCCTACTCTGTAGGGGTTGAGAGTAGGATCTGGATCCTGGGACATGTCTTTGAAGGGCACATCTCTTCTCCAGATGCTTCTGCACTTCTGCCTGCCATAAGACACAGTTGTTCTCCACCATGCCCTCCTGCCATGATGTTTCTACTTCATCACATGCCAGAAAACAAAGAAGCCAGTCATAGACAGAGGCCTCTGGAGCTGTAAGCCAAAACCAAGTCCTCTGTGAAGTTGACTTTTGTTATAGAGACAAAAGCGGACAAACACAGACAGGAATTTACATCATTTGAATCTGTCAACCAATCAGAAATTAGATCTTCTGTGTGGTTCTGTTGCTAGGCAGGAAAAAGAAATGAAGAATCAAGCTGCCAAAGGACTTGGAGGAAACTTAAACACAGATTGCTTAGGGCAACAGTAGGAAAAGGCTGAGCCTTGTGGTTCCCAACATAGAAAAGTGTGAGGTGTACCAATCTGTGAGGGCAGCACACACGAGGACTGCCAAGTCAGAGGGCAGGACGGAGGACTAGAGGAATGGAACGCTGGGGTTCCATTGAGACTACCCTGTGTGGTACTGAAATGTGTGCGGCAATGCCACCAGAAATGGAAAGCAGGGCCAGATTCAGGTGCGGTAGCACATGCCTTTAGTCCCAGCGTGCTGGAGGAAGAGGCAGGTGGATCTCTATGAGTTCAAGGCCAGCTTGGTCTACACAGTGAATTCCAACACCATCAGAGCTACATTTTGAAACCCTGTCTCAAAATTTCATTCATTCATTTTTTCATTCGTCAGAGTCAAAGGTCAACTATGTGATTCAGTAGACAATAATATACCAATGCTGGTTGGTTGACTGTAACAAATAGCATACTACTGCAAGATCGGATGACCAAGGAGACACAGACACATAAGAACTCTGCTTTGTGTGGAGTATTTCTGTAAACAGAACACTTCCCTGAAAATAATTTTATAAGAGAAATGACAGTGACAATGAACGTTGTTTTTTCAATCTTGGGGCTATTGGTAGGGTTCTTACTTAGCATCCCTTGGTTTAACCCTCATGTCTGCAGAGGCCAGGCAGTGGTGTACACCTGTAATCCCAGCACTGGGGAAGTGGAGACAGGAGGCTCAGGAGTACATGATCATCTTCAGCTATCAGGCTTCTTAGTGAATTTGGACTAACCTGGGACTACATGAGATTCTGTTTATAAACAAACATGGTGTTGTGGAGGATGGCTCAGCAATTACAAGCACGTAAACTGTGGCAGAGTTTTTCTTGTGTCCCAAACACCCAGTCTCAAACACACAGATACTTATATTATTTACAAAATATTTGGCCTATAGCTCAGGCTTATTACTAACTAGCTCTTACAACTTAAATTAACCCATTTATATTAATCTATATTTTGCCGCATGGCTCATGGCTTTACCTGTTCTCTAGCATCTTTCTTCCCTGGAGGCTGGCTGACTCACCTCTCTCTGACTCTGCCCTTATTCCTCTCTGTATTTTCAGTTTGTCTTTCCTGTCTAGCCTTATTCTACCTTGCTATAGGCCAAATCAGTTTTATTATCAACTAATGAGAGTAATACATATTCGCAGCATACAGAGCGATTGCCCCCCCACCCTGCAAGAGCACTTACTGTTCTATCATGAGGAACAGGGTTCAGATCCTAGCACCCATATTGAAGGGCTCACAAGCATTTGTAACTATACCTCTAGGTAATCCAGTGCCCTTTCTGGCCTCCACAGGCACCCATGTATACACACACACACACACACACACACACACACACACACACACACACCTCACATCTTTAAAAACAAAACTTAAGAGTCTGGAGTGGTGACATGGGCATTCAATCCCAGCATTCAGGAGGCAAAGGCAGTTGGATCTCTGAGGTCCAGATTGGCACATGCTACTTTAGTGAGACCTAATCAAATTAAGATTAAGGGAACAAATAATATCTGTTGATCCATTGAAGGCACATAGCTCACAGCTGTAGGCCCTGCACGGCAGGTATAAGACTGCCTGAAACCCCCCCCCCCGACCCCATCCAGGATGGGCAATGGAGGACAGGTGGTCTCCCAGGTTGGGTCAGACAGATATGTAGACTGTGCAGGTATTAGGGCAAACAGCTGAAGAAACATTTTCTATTGCAGTGGGGACCAGGGTCTGGAACAACTTTGTAAAGTCAAGCTAGCAAGATTTAGGGTTAGGGCCTAAAAACAAAGACCCCTTGAAGCCAGAATTCAGGAAGGACCCCAGAGGGCCAGACTCAGCAGTGGTCCCTAGGCTGGGCCTCCCCACAGGCTTCCTCAGGGCATCAGTCATGGCCGCTGGGGATCAATCCAAGCAGGAGGCTGCTGGGCCGCAGCTGGACGCTGCTTACTGCGCAGTTAGTGGAGAACAAACCCAAGCAAATACCTGCAATATTGAGAGCTTTCAGATGCCCATGTTTTATTCATACCCATTAACATGGGGTCTGCAAGCCCCCGGAGTCTGAAGGAAATGAGAAAATCACAGAATGTCAGTGCTATAAGAGACCTGGGGAGTGATCTAATCCAGGCCTTCTTTTTGCCAGGAGGAAATTGAGGCCCATAGAGGGAAGTGGCCCGAGGCTGCCCACAGACAAAGAGCCAGGTTAGGCCTGGGGGGGGGGGGGTCTCATGGTCACCAGTTTTGGCTTTATTCCTGCTTCCCTCCATCCATCCTTCCTTCCTTCCTCCCTCCCACTCTCCTTCCCTTCCTCCTCTACCTACTTTCCTTTCCTTTCCTTTCCTTTCCCTTTCCTTCCCTTTCCTCTCCTCTCTTTAATCCTTCTTTATCTCACTCCCTCTCTTTTTTCCTTTCCCTTCCCTCCTCCCTCCCTCCCTCCTTCCCTCCCTTTCTTCATTTTTTCCTCTTTCTTCTCTCATTCTTCCCCATCTTCCTTCCCTTTCCCCTCCCTTTCTCTTCTCTCTTTCTTTTTCCTCCTCTCCCTCCTGCCTCCCTCCTTCCTTTCCTTCCCACTTGCTTCTTGCCCTCAGCTCCTTTCTGAGCCAGAAGCCTATTACTGAGGCTCCCCAAGTCTCACCAGTGAGATGGGGACCAATCTAACCTGAAGCTGATGCACTTCTCTTGTCCCCAGACCCTGAGGAGGAAAGGAGTGTGTCAAGCAGTGAGGAATCACAGGACCCCCTTGTCCCTTTCTGTCCACTTAGTGTTAGAATCTGTTGTCACCTGACCCCTATCTCACCTTTACAGAATCTGGTCTGTCTTTGGGACATCAGAGGCCCTGTCTGTAGGAGAACAGCAAAACCATCCTGGGGTCTCAGGGTAATTACAGTGACAATCAGGATTGAGTCCAAAGCCAAGGCCTGGCTTTCTTTGCTCACTCCCTCCCTCCTTACTTGGCTCTGTGTCCCTGGGGGTGGTGAAGGCTCCTCCTCTGTTTCCTCCTTGCAGGCCCCTGGCACTGCGGGGCCTCTGCTGTGAGCTCCGCCCCTAGCTCTGGTAAGTAGCGAGAGTCTGAGAGACCCTACCGACTTTAGTCTGGCAGCAGTAGTGAGGGTAGAGGCCAGCTGTGCCAGGTACCTGTGCACCACCAGACAGACATGAGGCACAGGCAGCAGGCACAGAGGGCAGGTGGGCCTGGGAAGACATATCTGGAATCTTCCAACAGCCAAAAGAGTTTGCCCAAGAACTCAAAGGTCCAGAGAAGGCATCTGACAGCAAAGCTGGGGCGAGGAGGGGCATAGGAGTGCTCGCTGGAGGAACCCGGGGAACCTGAAGTTGGGCTGAGTCAGTTCACTCTGCCCATCTAGCCAGCTTGTCATTGCTACAGGATCTGAAAAAATAAAATCTTGCCCTTGTAGCCTGGGGAAAGCATGTGATACAGCGGTGGCATTAGCAGAAGGCAGATGGCAATGGTGCCTCTTTAACCCTGCCCTCCTGCTTCCTGTCTTAACTACAGATGCACTGGATACACCTGCAAAAACTATCTTGGGACTCTAAAGGGGAAAGTGATAAGAAACGCCAAGGAGGAGCACAAGGAACCCTAGTCCTTCCGAGACGACTCACGTAGATAGAGAAAACATTTTGAACACGTTTAAATCGCTCTGCTGTGAGTTTTCCATTGCTGATGCAGGAGGGATGGATGGTATTAAGTTCACTGGAAGTGTGTAGCAATGGGCACAGTCGATGTGCCTTGAAGCCATTCAGTGTCTCACAGGATTGTAAAGTGCCTGAGCCAAACAAAGAACCTTCAGGGAGGGCTTCATCCAGAATATTCTTGTTATCACCAGGATCTGGTTTCTTTTCCCATTCATCCTTGCACCAATCAGAAACCAGGCAGAGCCACCATAAGAAGGTCGGTACCTCCCCAAATCACAGCATGGAATTCAGTGCTCAGGTGAGCCCTGAATGCTGGCAATTTACTGCAGAGGGATGGGGTTAAGAAATCCGAAGGCACATGTGCATCCAAAGGTCATTGAAAGCACAGTATGGGCCAGGGGAGACGGGGATCACGCTTTCAGGAAATTTGATGCTGTGAGGGAAAGAAATACGACACTATCTGGTGTGAGGAGGCAGGGTTACAGGAGGGTCACACAGTCATGCCACTCTTAATGATGAGGACACATTCTGATCAATGTGTTGTCAGGTGAGCTGTTGCTACGCCAACATCCCCAATGTACGTACACAAACTAAGCCGACCACGTCACTAGGCAACAGGAATCTTTCAGCTCCTTTATAACCTTGTGGGATCACGACTGTGTATGCAGACTTCAAGGGATATGATGTGGTGTGTGATTGTATAGAATTCTAGGATGAAAGAAAGGAGCTGCTAAGAAAAAAAATGAGAAGAAACGAGGACAGCAATGAGGATTCACGGGTGCTTTTTGAGGAATCTGAACAGAGGAAATGATACAGAAAAACCACAGTGGGGGCTGCTGCCAGGAGAACCCTGGGAGGTGGCACGCAGAGGCAGCAGACGCTTGTCACACTGCTCACAGATGTCATCCTGCTCCATGGCTGGGTGGCATGTCACCACAGTCAAGCGGCTTCAAGCAACGTGTGTCCAGCTCCATTTCTGCAGGTCTCAGTCTGGATCCAGCAGGATTGAGGTTTCTTCTCGGATTCTCCCGAGTAACACTGTCTGCCCACTGGCAGCCTTTCTGGAGTTCGGAGGCTCAGGGGTTGCCAGTGGAACTCAGCTTCTGGCAGTAGGTCTGAGGTCCCCATCTGTTTTGTGAGCTGTCAGCCAGGGAGCTGCCTCAGCTCTTTACCTTATAGCCCCTCTGTGGTCATCTAGTTGCTTTCTTCCCGGAAGTCGGCTGGGGATTCTCACTGCTTGTTTTATCCTCTTCGACTTCCTGGAAAGAGTCTTCTGATTAGGTCAGGCCCACCCTGAATGCTCAGCCTTTTGATTCTGTCAGAGTCATCTGATAAGGGACCTTGGTCTGCCTTTGCAAATTCTCTCCTGTTCCGTAGCAGAGCTGAGAGTGACAGCTCACTGTGCTCCCAAATCATATGTGCACTCAAGCAGGAAAAAGAAGGTTAAGGGTGTAACTCAGTGGTCGGGCACTGACCTAACAAGGACGAGGCCCTGAGTTCCAGCCCATCTCCCACTCACACAGGCATGCACACATGCACAAACACACAAACACACACATACACACACTTTCACATCTTCAGTTCCAGGCAGCCTCCCTCCCTCCTACACTTCCCCTTGCCTTACGTGTATTTGGAAGAGAGCACCAGTTAGAATCATCAAAACCCCCAGATCATACACGTTCCTTACCTCTTCCCCAAACTACCTCCCTGAGGGTCTCTACACAGTCCTGTAACTAAAGGACACAGAATGGCCTGCTTGAGTGTGTCCTTGGCCAGGGGTGGGGCAATGACCCAAGCACTGAGACTCCTGAGATAAGTACAGTCGGTGACAGCAATTGTGGCTGAGCAATGGCTGCTTCCTTCCCAAGGGAAGCCTGTCCCTCTTGCTACCCACAGCTTGCTTGCTGCTGGTCAAGTCTGTAACAGTATTTGGATAATCCATTAGCACTTCCTGACTTGTATCCTGAATATCACCTTCAGAAATGACCATCAAATGACTTAGCAAATAAAAACTCGGGGTGCCTGCTAAATGGGCACTTCAGGTAAAACCATGCATGACTAAATTTTTTTAAGTATACATATTCCTGGGGCTGGAGAGATGGCTCAGCGGTTAAGAGCATTGCCTGCTCTTCCAAAGGTCCTGAGTTCAATTCCCAGCAACCACATGGTGGCTCACAACCATCTGTAATGAGGTCCTGGTGCCCTCTCCTGGCCTTCAGGCATACACGCAGACAGAATATTGTATACATAATAAAATAAATAAATATATTTTTTAAAAAAAGTATACATATTCCTCTCCCTACCATAGAGAACATTCTCCTACTGAAAATATTTGTACCCCTTCCTCCAAGTGAGTGATGGCCCTGAAAGCCTTTGTCAACCAGTAGCTAGACAGTAGCCTCTGAGAGGTAGAACTCGTTGTGAGGGTTTTATGAAATGAATTATAATGAATTGTAATTCTGTTGCCCCCACCAAAGGCTTATGTTGAAACCCTAACTCCCAGTGCCACTGTATTTGGTGGCAGGCCCTATTAGGAGGCCAACAAGGCTGAATAAGGTCAGGCCCTACCTTGATTCGAAGGGATTATTAGTGTACTTAGAAAGGAAAGACAAGTTGGGTGGTGGTGGCACACGCCTTTAATCCCAGCACTCAGGAGGCAGAGTCAGGTGGATTTCTGTGAGTTCGAGACCAGCATGGTCTACAAGGGCTAGTTCCAGGACAGGCTCCAAAGCTACAGAGAAACCCTGTCTCGAAAAACCAGAAGGAAAAAGAAGAAGAGGAGGAGGAGAAAGAGGAGTAGGAGGAAGAGGAAGCAGAAGAGGAGGAGGAAGAGGAAAAGGAGAAGGAGAAAAGAAGAGGAAGCAGAAGTGGAGGTGGAAGCACAGGAGGAAGTGGAAGAGGAAGAGGAAGTGGAAGCTGGAGTGGAAGAGGAAGCAGAAGAGGAGGAGGAAGAGGAAGAGGGAGAGGGAGAGGAAAACCTTCTTTCGGCTCCCCTGAGGTGTGATAGCCAGGCCAGGCCTGGGCCTCATCTGCCCATCAGTCCTCCTACATGTCCTTGTTTACATAATCTGTCTCCTCTCATGGTGATTAGAGTGCCTAGTCCCACTGATCCTTCAAGTCCAGGGCCCAAACAATACTAAGGCCTCTAGCATACAGGCAGCTCTGGTTCACAAACTCCCTGTCCTAGGCTTGTTCAGGCAAACCATGATTTAAAAAAAAAGACATGAAATTATCTTCCTTTTAAGGAGATCCAGAGGCCACTTTAGCTAGAGAGAGGCCAACTCCCCAAACCCCTGTATCTCCATAGCTGCCAAGCATACAAAGGGGACATTTAGAGTTAGAAGAGGCCTTAGACATTGACTTCAGATGTGAAAACAAAGTCCCATTTTTCAGATGAGAAGGCTGAGGCCGGATTGGAAGTGAACTGTCCAGGATCATCCAACTGGAGGCAGAGGCAGTTCTTGCCCCAGGCTTGTCCTCCCTACTCTCTACTGCTCCTGCCAACTGGGGTTCTCCTAGTCCTGCGGGTACAGGGACCTCGAACTGTGTAGTGGTTTGAATAAAAATGGCCCCCATAGGCGCATAGATTTGGATGCTTAGTCATCAGTGAGCGGTACTGCTTAGGAGGAATTAGGAGGTATGGCCCTGTTGGAGGACATGTGTCACTAAATGTGGGCTTTGAGGGTTCAAGAGTCTCTCTCACAGTGTTCCTTCCTACTGCCTGCAGATCCTGTAGAACTCTCTCGGCTACGTCTCCAGTGCCGTGTCTGCTGTGTGCCGCCATGCTGATAATGGACTAAACCTCTGAAATATTAGCAAGCCTCAATTAAATGTTTTCTTGTATGAGAGTTACTGTGGTCATGGTGTCTCTTCACAGCAGTATAACACCGAAGAGCAACAACACAGAAGTCTTTCCCACCAAGATCCGGGGCTGCCCTGGCTCCAGGTCTCCACCTGGGCCTGCAGTTAGAGGCAGCCCACCCAACCCTGAAATGGCACAGCCCAGGAAAATGCCTCCATCCCACCCCTTAAGCACTGCCTGCAGGGGCAGTGGACTGGGAAAGGATCCCCAGCCATGGAAGACAATGGGTAGAGAGGTGACAAAGCACCCCAACTTGAAAGTCAAGGTCCTCTGGGCTGGAGAAGGGGAAGTCTGAACCCACATGGGAATCAGGCCCCACCAGTTACTAGCTTTGCTTGGGCCACACGTCAAATTTCTCGCCCATACAGTAGGCTTAGTAATAAATAGCCCTCCATATCCATGGGATCTGCTTTGGCAGATTTAACCAAATGCCATTCAAAACTAGTCTGGAACAGAAATTATGAAAGGACCGAACACACAGACTTTTCCTCGTCATTGTTCCTCAAACAATATGATCTAACGCCTATTTGCATAGCATTTTCATTGTACGAAGTATGGTGATTTAAAGTTTGGAGAGCAGGCATGTGCTGCATGTAAGAGACTCGAGCATCTGGGGACTTGGGGATGTCTGGGGTGATGGAAGGTGTCCTGTCACCAGTCCCCAGTAGAAATGAGAGAATGACTGCATTTACCTCATTGGATTGTGCTGAGGCTACAGGGAGAGGGGCATGGAAGGAGTCTAGCAGGGAACAGATCAGTTCCCTGGGTAACTTGACCATCAGGGAAAATACAGGAGGTGAGGACCAGCAAGTCCACAGGATGGAGTCTCTTGGACGTCTGCCACAAAGCTGAGAACAGTACCAGCGAAGGAACAGCGAGAAAGCAAGGGGCAGGGATGGGGCTCTGGGAAAGGCTTCCAGCCACGCCTGTCACCTGAGCTATAATTGCTAATTTCCCCTTGTTTACACTACTAGAGCTCTTGATGTCTGCGGTGACTTGAATGCGAGTTTCCCAATGTCTGTTGTTAAAGGCTTGATCCACAGGGTGGCGCTATTGGAAGACGGTGGAGTCTTAGAAGGTGGAGCGTAGTGTAAGGTCTTTAGTCGCTAGGGGTGTGCCCTTAACACGGATCCTGGTTCATAAGGTAAGTTACCTGTTCTGCCAGGTAGCCTCATAAGGTAAGTTACCTGCTCTGCCAGGTAGCCTCAGATAAATTGGTCCACCGAATCTCGGAATGAAATTTCCAGAACTATGAACCAAAATAAATCTTTTCTTTGTATATGGTTTTTTTCCTTCTGTTTTGTTTGTTTTTTCTAGATAGGGCTTCTCTAGCTGTTCTGGAACTTGCTTTGTAGACCAGGCTGGCCTTGAATTCACAGAGTTCTGCTTCTGCCTCCCGAGGGCTGGGATAAAGAGACGTGTGGCACTACCACCAGGCCCCAAGTGTTTTCTTATAGTAACCTACAGCTCATCAATACAGGCTTTATTCAACAGCAACACTAGGCTAAACAGACAAAACGCTGAGAGCTGGCGTGCATATTTGTCAGTCTCAGATGGGCAAGTGAATTTAAAGCAGCTAACACCCCCCACGTTGCCTCTTGGTTCCCTCTCCACCTCCACACTAGTGTAGCGTGGAAGCCAGAGAAGGAGGGAGAAAATCCTTTAGGCAAGCATTCCCCCCCCCGCTTCCCCTCCCCCCCCCCCGCGCCAAACCCTCTCCCCCGCCAGAATCGGAATGAAAGCAAAGAATCCACAAGGCAGTTCTGAGGGCCACCCAGGGGACCACAGTCCATGCACCTCCTCCTGATTCATTTTCCTGAAAGGAGATAATCCTTACCCTCTCTCTGAGGGAGGTCTGTGCCACGGCTTAGCTTCCCCACAAATGTCAAATGACCTCATCTTTACGCCTCCTGTGCCGTTGGAGTGTAATAAAAACAATGGACACACACGCAAAGTTCATACCCAGCCATCCAGCGCTTAATTGGATGTGGAAAGAGGAAGCTGTGCTTTCTCCCTGAGAGCCCTCACCTCCTGTGGTCCCCTCTCCAGTGGAACCCTCCACCCCGCCACTGATGACACAGTGTGGTTCACAGAGCCGCCTGCCACGTCTGCATCACCTGGGAGCTAGCTACAAGTGAATCTTCTCAGGACCCCCAGACCTACTGTCTGGGCTGTCACAGTCCTCCAGGGACTCCTGCTGTTGGTGCCTGGTGCAGGTTATGGAGGATGCTGTTTTGTCGGCTGGGAAACCGATGGACGGCTGCGTATCACCCCCACAGATTGGAAAGTCAATGGTGTGGGAAGGGGGGGGTGCTTCAGGAGAATTTAGAACTCTCTGAAGAGTCTGCACTGCGCAGTCCTGAGACCCTTCAGTGGGGCAGGGGATAGAAATGTATTTCCAAAGGGTTTGTGTCCTGGAGCCGAGATGGCAATAGCATTTCTCATACATGAGCTGGCATCAGAATTCCCCTGAAGGCTTGTCCCAGAGCTGGCCTTTGCAATAGGCAGGCCTGGGAGTTTGCCTTTTTGTATCTGTAGTTTGGTAGTCTGCTCTGTGCCAGAGATTTTTTCGGGGGGCTATGGTGGTCCTCAGGGTCTTTCACATCCTGCTGGGCAGGTGCTGTACCACCAAGCTTCATCCCCAGGCCAGAAAATGTGTATTTTGTTTGTTTGTTTTTGGTGGGTTTTTTGTTTGGTTGGTTGGTTTTTCGAGACAGGTTTCTCTGTAGAAAATGTGTATTTCTAATGAGTTTGTTGGTGGCACACATGGTCTGGAGACCTCCAAGAGGAACACTAGGGAGGATTCTTGCCTTCACCAAACCAGAGTCAGGCTCTTGAATCTTCTCCAAAGCCCATCTGGGCATTTGTTTATAAAATGGACTGAGAACAACTCCACCCTTTGGTCTGGAGGTGTGGCGGCCATAGAGCGCTGCGTAGCAAACACAGGTTCCCCTAACGCTGAAAAAGGCATTTCCACCCTCAGTATCTGGTACCCTCCATATCTGAAGGTTCTTGCATCTGCCGTCCGTGCTCTAGTGATCCCTCTGGCCCACTGTCACCGGAATCCTGTTAACTAGGTGCAGCCGGAGTCCTTGTGCCTTGATATATCTCTTCCCACTCTGGCTGTCAATCCTACTTGCCTGAGCTTCATTCAAACTTGAGCCCAACTTGTGTGTCTCACTGTAAGACCCCATTGCCTTGCTCTCCATGTGCGGTGATGGTTCTAAACCCAGCTTGGCCTAGCAAACTTGACTAGGGAGCACCTTTTTTACTCATCCCCTTTGACCTCACCTAGCCCAGCTGTTCCTTACGTCAATCTTCTGAGGTCAGCATCGTGACCTGGGTTAAGAAATGCAGAAAGTGAGGCACTGGGCAGTTAAGTGGTGTGCCTGAGGGAGCGGAGCTGATAATGAATGTTAAATGTAGAGATAGCTCCAGGGCCCCTAGTCCCTGCCAGGTGCACTTTGTTTGCTCCCGGACTGGGAGTTTGTTCTGGGAACAGCTCAGAGCTCTTTCCCCTGCAGGTGCTCCCCTCCCAGTGATGTCCTCAGGATCAGCAAAACCAGGCCTCAGAAGGCGCCAGAAGGTCTCCCATTCTTGCTGCTTTTCCTTTGAGGCACGTCTCCCAGCTGCTCAGGGTCTTCTGCTTTCTCTTGAAGAGTCACCTCAAACCTGCCTCCCTTATGTATTGTCCTTCCTTCCCAGCCCCTCAAAGAGCTGACCTGAGCATTCCTCACTGCACACCCTGGAACCCTGTCCCTACCTGCCTTCAGGACCAGGTTTTGACCAAGTGAGGAAACCTCTCAGGTGGTGCTTATTAATGCCAGAGCCTCAGTAATTCATTAATTAACTCACTCATACAGCCGTTCTGACTGTAGTTATCACACACTGACGCGATATATCCCATCCCATTCATGCTTTGGGGACTGAACTGCACGCAGTCTTTCTGTATGATTTTTGTAAAAAAGATATACATGCACTCTACAGAAATAGCATTTCAGATGTTTATGGGGGGCAAGGTCTCATTATGTAGCCTAGGTTGGCCTCAAACTCATGATGATCCTCCTGCATATATCTGGTTCTTGAGTACTAGGATTATAGGCGTGTGTGTGTGTGTGTGTGTGTGTGTGTGTGTGTGTGTGTGTGTGTGTATGGGCTTCAATCGTTGAATTTTGATTTTTTTTTTTTGCCTTATGAAGCTCATCCACGGTTTGTTATAGAATAGGCTTTATGTTCGAGGATTTTGCTCAACTCTAAGCTAATGTAAGTGTTCTGAGCCTGTTTACAGCATGGTAGGCTGAGTTAGGATGAGCAGTAGGCAAGACGGGTTTGGTTTTTTGTTTGGTTGGTTGGCTTTGCCTTTTATTGTTGTTGTTTTTGTTGTTGTGAGACAAGATCTCCTGTGTCCCTGACTGGGCTTGGGCTCCTAAACTCGCCACGCAGCTGTACTAGTTAGATTTTTGTCAATAAGACACAAGCTAGTGACAAAAGGAAGCCTCAACTGAGAAAGTGCCTCCATCAGGATTGCTTGGTATCCATTTTCTTGATTGGTAATTGATGTGGAAGAGCCCAGCCGGCTTGGGTGGTGCGCCCTGGACAGGTGGTGCTGACTTCTCTATGAAGCAGCTGAGGAAAGCATGGGGAACAGGCCAGGAGGCAGTGTTCCTCTATGCCTCTGCTTCGTGTCCTGTCTCAGCTTCATTGTAGACTGTAAACTGAAGGATTAAGTGAATCCTTTTCATCCCAAGTTGCTTTTTTAAAAAAAAAAAAAAAATTCATTCACTTATTTTGTGTGTGTATGAATGTTTTGTTTGCACGTGTATGCTTGCCACATGTGTGCCTGGTGCTTGTGAAGCACCTATTCGGATCCCCTGAAATAGCCATTATAGGTGGTTGTGGTGAGTCACCATGTGGGTGCTGGGAATTGAACCTTGGTCCTCCGTAAGAGCAGCCAGTGCTCTTAATCACTGGGCCATCTCTCCAGCTTACACCCCTCACCACTGCCACCTAGTTGTTTTTGCTGAGGGTGTTTACCACAGCACAGGAAGCAAGGGAGAGCAGTGGCAGAGAAAGGCCCCTCCAGCCTCTGCCTCCCAATTACTGAGATTGCAAGTCAACTCCGGGCTTTGTGCATGTCAGTCAAGCAACTGAGCTATATCCCTAAGCCCAGGTAAAGCGTTTTCACTGAACTTTTAACCTGGCCTATTTTCAACTTAGGGTGTGGTTATCTGAATGTAGCCCCATCATAAACCCAGGAGCACCTGCAAGGAAATCTCGGTCACTGACCTCAAGATATTTTACTAAGAAGACCGAAAAACCAGTGACTACAGGGCCAGAATGACAGAGATTCTACCTAGACCAGGACCGAGAGTCTGGTGGCTGCTCAGTCAGGATTCAGGGGATGAATCAGTGAATGACTGCATGGCTTGAAAGGGCACCCACCTGAGTGAGTGATTGCCTTTCTTGTGAGTGTTCTTTCTTCCTGAGTACCAGCAGTGCCTGGAACATTCTAGCCCACTAATGTGAATGATGTATCTATTTGGGGTTATAATTCAAGTCAACTATGATCACCAAATTGCTAGGCCCCATTTAAGAAACACCCTGCAGTCTTTTCTGGCCAGGGCACCAGCCTCTGAGAAGGCCCCTTAGAAGTGTTCTTGGCCCCTCAGGAGGCGGCGGAGACAAACACTGTGCATGAAACAAATAAAAAAGCTAAAGAGGGGGAGGAAGAGGTGTAGGAGGAAGAAAGGGAAGAGAGAGAAGAGAAAGAGAATTGGGAAGAGAGAAGCTCATCTATTTTCATTGCAGGCCTTTCCGGGGTCTAGTTCCGTGTCCCTTATTAAGAAATTCCTGAGTCCCATACAAAGCCAGGCCTCTAGTTAGTTACCCCTCCGGGGGTAGGGGGAGCATGGGGTCCAGATGTGACAGCAGGCCTGAGAGGCCAGGGCAACTTAATAACACAGAAGCAGATCCACTGCTGATTTGCTTGCCTTCGGCTAGGGAATGGGGCTGTTTTCTCTCAGACGTGGTCCAGGGCAGGAATCAAGATGAAGGGTTAGCTTCTGGAATTGCTAAAGCAGGCTTTAGATCTTTCCAACCTCCGTGCAATTCTTGTTTTCCAAACAGATGAATGGACCATCCTTATCTCAATAAATAATAGGGTCCGTGCTGCCCTGGCTTCTAGCTCTTGCTCAAGAAGTATTTGACCCTTGATGGCCCCTCTTGATCTCTGACGAAAGAAGGATCAGGTAGAAAGGAGGCTTGGAGTGTGGGTGGTTATCTTGATTCCTGGCCTGTGGCCTCCTCTTGACCCCCTCTGGGGGTGGACAAAGAATGAAGACTTTCTCTTGATTCCTGCTCATGGTATCTGGGACAGAGGCAAGGCAGGAACTCAGCCAAGAGGGTGCTAGGTTTACCTGTGGTTAGGGAGCTGTCTCCCCCTTTTCTGAGATCTTGCCCCCCCCCCTTTTCTGGGAGCTGTTCCCTCTTTTCTGACCCTCTTTCCTCCTCTGATCTTATCTCCAGTCCCTTCTCAGAGTTCCTAGAGCTCTCAGGAGACATTGGCAGCTCTTGCCATCTCTGGCTTCCCCGGGTCCCTTCTTCAGTGTTCCTTCTACGTCAGAACCCGTGCTATCTTCTGACTGTGCCGGCTCTTTACATAGCTTAAACACCACCAGGGATTGTTCCTATCATTCCTAGGCAGACATCTTCAGCTCCGCAGCTCTCTCTGACTGTCCTCTATGCTTCCTGCAAATCCATCAGCCCAGTTACTCAGAGGCTGTCAGCCCACACTCACTCCCAACGCACTGCTGGGGCCCACTCTAACTTAATGGCCATGGCCTTCATTTGAACAAAATGCTACTCAGCCATTAGCCTATATCTTGCCAGTTATTGCCCTGGTGACAGTCTCCTAGGTGACAACTTCCCACTTCCTCCACATTCTGACACCTCCTTGTCCTCTGCCCTCTCTTCTCTTGCAGATGACGGCCTTGCTTCCTGGCTCATTCACCAATCTGAAGTCATCCCCAGCCTCGGCTACCACACACTCACCAATTCGCCTTTCCACTTTCCACTGAGGATGAGCTGTCGCATCCAGCCGCCCCCATCCCATCATCCATCCATTCATAGCTGGCTTCATCAGTCCTCTCCTCTCTCCTGCCAATTATTCCCTCAGCTCTGCTGCACTCTCTGCTGCCGATGAACCCTCCCATTTCTCCCAGCTCAGAAAACAGCCTGCGTGGCAGCATACACCTCCAACTCCCAGCTCTTAGACAGATGGAGGAAGATGAGGAGTTCAAGGTCATCCTCAGCTGCATAGCAAGCCTGAGGCCAGCCTGGGCTACCTGAGACCCTAAGTGTAATTGGAACCTAACTCCTGAGCAGAGGAGGCAGGAAGAAAAGCCAAGCATGCAGATCATAGCCTTTGATCCTAGAAAGACAGTCTTCCCAGGGTGTAGACCCACACAGTGGACCAGGAGACCGGTTAGAGAGCTAAGAACTAGAACAAGCAAATAAATATTTGTATCAAGCACTTGTCCCACTGAGCTGCTTCTACAGCCAGTTCCTTGTCTCCTTTTCATCAAGAGACATGCAGCATGTAGAAAGATGACGAGAACATTAATGTACTCATGGCCCAGAAAGCCTACCCTTGTGTACATGCCCAAAGGAATCAGAGCTAGGATTCGAGAAGAACATGGCATCACTGCATGACAGCAACATCGCTCACCAAGCAGAAGGGTGGAGGCAGCCCACATCCTTCCACATGGAACAGAGTGTGGTATAGCCACACTGTGGAGCACTGTCCAGTCGCACAAAAGAAGGAGCTGCTCATACACACTACAGCACGGATGCATCGGCAGATCCCCATCCCAACAACATTTATAGTTCGCATTGCTGTCCATTTCAATAATTCATTCCTTTCTGATAAATAGTAAGATTACATTGTGCACCGTGTCAGTATCCGTGCCTTTCTCTCTTTTTAAATGATTTAATTTAAATTTAATTAATTTAATGATTTCCATTTACATATGTTTTTGTGTCTCTGTGTATGTGCACGGGGATGGTGGGAGCACATGAGCAACGATGTGCACATGAAGGTCACAAAACTCTGGGAAGTTGGTTCTCTTTCTACCATGCAGGTCCCGGGGACAGAACTCAGGTCATCAGGCTTGGGGGTAAGCACCTTTACCTGCTGAGCTGTCGCCTGGCTCCACTCCTTTCCTGATTCATATTTGAGATATTCCAGATTGGAGTACTGTGCCTAAAACTCATATGGCAGACAAACAGATCGGGTCGATCGATCAATAGATAGATAGATAGATAGGTGGATAGATAGAACTGTTCTGAGTCAAAGGAACCAGAGACAAAACAGCAAATATTGTGTGATTTTGTTTATGTGAAATGTCTACAATAGGCAAATCCATAGAGGCAGAAATAAGATCAGAGACTCCCCAGTGCTGAGGAAAGGGCAGGATGGGGCATTGGTTACTGCTTAATAGTTACAGAGTTGATTCTTAGGGTAAAAAAAAGGGATGGAAAGCCAGGAGTAGTAGAGCACACTGGTGATCCTTGCGTTCAGGAAAGGAGACAGGAAGTGGAGACAGGAGGACCAGGACTTCAATGCCAGGCCTGCTCATATAGTGAGTTTGAGGCTAGCCTGGACTACATGAAACCCTACCTCAAAAGAAAGAAAAGAAAAGGAAGAAAGAAAAGAAAAGAATAATGTTTAGAAGTAGGTGGGTGGAAGTAGTGGCTGCGTCATACTGTGAATATACACAATACCATGGGTTGTATACTAAAAAAATAAAAGCTTAAATGTCATATTTTATGTTATATACATTTTGCTACAATTTTAAAAAATGATGGCGTTATTACCAAAAATGATGGCATTGTAAACTTTATTTTTATGTTTTGGGAGCTCGGGAACAATTTTATTGAGTTTAGAAGCAAAACAACAGGATAGGCAAACTGGAAATTCTGGTGGCTTTCAGGGAAAAGATGACTGAAGAAGAGACCAAGAGTGAGCTGAATAAGCAGCCTCAGGGTGACCAGGTGGAGCCTAGAAGAGTAAGAAAGTCTCAGGTGTTGGGCAAAGCATGACCAGTCTCCGGCCATATCCAAAAGGAAGGAAAAGAGAAAATGGTACATTCTAAGCACCCCCCAAAAGCAGGTATGCTTAGCTGAGCCGCGTGGTGGCAGAGGCAATCAACTGCTTTATTTTTCATTGTTAATTTTGCTATTGTTATTATTATCAGTGTGTGTGATATGTATGAGGAATTATGTGCTTACCATGGTGCGTGTGTAGTCAGTGGACAACTTCTTGGCACTGGGTCTCAAACACAGCAAGCATCTCTACTTGATGAGCCAATTACACAGAATAGCAATTCCATCTCAATTAAAGCTGCTACAAATAAAACTTTAAAGAAAACAAGATGGCCCAGTGGGTTAGACACTTGCCATCCCTGGGTGGTGGCAGCTCATGTCTTTAATCCCAGCACTCGGGAAACAGAGGGAAGCAGATCTCTGTGAGTTCGAGGCTAGCCTGGTCTCCAAGAGCTAGTTCCAGGACAGGTTCCAAAGCTAGAGAGAAACCCTGTCTTGAAAAACCATTAAAAATAAATAAACAAACAAACAAACAAACAAACAAACACCCTTGCCATCAAGCCTCAGTTCAATCCCTGGAAGTCACATGGTAGAGGGAGAAAACTAATTCCCACAATTTGTCGTCTAATCATGATACAAACCCCATGGCAGGCACTAGGACAACACACCTACACACACATGAACATACATACTTAAATAAAATTAAATAAGCATGAATGTACAGTGCTAGTGATGTCTCCTGAAGCAAATGGCTGTGGAGGCATACTCGAGTCACACGGTTGTCAGCACCTCAGGCACGCCCCAGTGTTCCTAACTACCCCTGCTACGCTTCAGCCCACTAAAGAAAGCCTAGCCTCAGTTCTTGATCAGCTCTCCTTATCTTTTTTTGCCTATATATAGTGCACAATCTACATAGACATTTGTAAACACAGAAATTCGGTCTTGCCTTGTTTCCAATTGTATATGAAGGGGATTACACAGACAGCATTCTTTTGTGTCTCTTTTCGTTCAGTTGGTACCTTTCTGAGATACAGTGTTGTTGGGAATGAGGTCCAATATGTTCATTTCCATGCTTTTCTGGAGTGTTCCACTGAGTGGATATATTAAAATGTCCCTATTGTTTGGTTGGAAGTATCACCCCAGCCAAAGAATCTGAAATGTTTGGGTTAAGGCTTCACCTCAGCCCCTGGCATCCATATCCAAAGAGTCTGGAATGTTCCCAGGGGAAGTTCCATCCCAAGTCCCGCCCCTGGGAGTTGCCTCGGCCCAGACTCCACCAAATGATGACCCCTCCCCAGAGATGCTCAAGACCACTCCCACACAGTATTTAAATCATACCCTAGAGAAAAAAACACGTGGTTTTCCGGTCTTCCTTCCCAGCGTCTGTCTTGGGTCCTGGAAAGCCATGGGGAGCGTTGGTATCCATTAAACCCGGGCTTTTTCTAATTCGGTTTGATTTGGTCTGATTCGGATTATTGTGTCGGTGGAGAGGTTTCTGTGCGGGCGGAAACGTCTCAGCTATCTGTTTTAGCGTTGGTGATTTTTTTCCTGCTGGGAGTATTCTTAGGTGTTTGGAGTAGAATTTCTGCTTCTGGGAGTTCTGCTCGTCCCTGTTTCAGTAAATAACACTGAACTATTTATGAAAAGATTGCATTTTGCACGTTTACTGGTGGTTTTTTGGAAATTCCCATTGTTCTACCCTTGCAAAGACTTGGTACCGTCCCTTCAACTTTAGCTAGTCTGGTAGCTGTGTGAGGATGTCTCCCTGCGGTCATACTTTCCACTTCCTTGATGACTCATAAGATGGAGCCCCTTCCCCTACATTTCTTCGAACTCTCTTGAAAGCTTGTTCAACTCTTCTGTCGTTTGCTTATTGATTTGTCTGTGTCCTCTGCTATCTTCAACAGAAGTTCTTTGTCACAGGCACACATTGCAGATACCCACCCACCAAGTAGGCTGCCTCTTCCTTAATGGAATGATGTCTTTTAATGAGGAGAAAAGACTTAGTTTGAAAATTTGTCACATTTATCAACCCTTTCAGTTTATAATGACTGCATTCTGTACACTGTTTAAAACAACCTCTTTTAAAATAGCATTTATTTATTTTTGTATGTGTATGAGTATTTGTCTACATGTATGTATGTGCACCATGTGCATGTCTGGTGCCCATTGAGACCAGAGAGGTTGCCAGATCTCCTGGAACTGGAGTTACAGACCATAAGGAGTCATCATGTGAGTGCTGAGGACCAAACCTGGGTCCTCGGCAAGAGCAGCAAGTGCTCTTAACTGCTGAGCCAGCCCCCATGAAGACATTCTTGTTACAGGGAAATTGGGTTCCCTCTTTTGGACTTTTTTTTTATTTTCTTATTGTTTTGTTTGAGCCAGGATCTCTCTGTGTAACAGCCCTCGCTGTTCTAGTACTAGTTCTGTGAACCAGGCTGGCTTTGAACTCAGAGAGACCCACCGAGATTAAAAGCTTGTACCACCACTGCCAGGCTTTCCTTTGAACTCTTGTTGCTCTGAGTGGAAGCTCGGCAAGGTTTCCAGGCAGCGAGTAAAGGGCTTCTGGGAAGGACAGGTAAGGCATCTCACTAAGGCAGTAATTAAACCGCTCATCTCCTTAACATGGCTTCAGATGGACCAGCTTTCCTGGCAGGTGGACTCTTGGCCAGGTGATTGACATACCCATCTGGATTAAATCTTAAAAGGAGGAAACAATCACATGTAATGTTTCTGGTAGCTTAAAATAGATCTTCACCCAGGACCGGGTAGAATTTATAACCTATTCTTTTTTTCTTAGTGGGCCTGGACAAAACCCAGATCCCTACACCTTTTTATTCAGTAATTTAACTCCTAAGACGTGGCAGGGCTGCTCGCTGCCTTTCTAACGTTACTAAGGAAACAGGAGGCAGGGCCCAGAGCCTCATTGGCCTCTAAGGCTACTGTTGCAGTCTTACCTCATCTAAAGTTTTGCTCTTTAGCCTTCTACGGTCTAGTATTTGCTTTTCCCAGAATCTATATAATGAGAGGTAGAGATTCAGTTTTACTTGTGTAAAATACACGTGTCACCGACTTGGCACCAGCCCATTTGGTGAACCGGTCATCTTTTCTCCATTATCCTGAAAGGTTGCCTTTGTCATAAATGAAGGGCATATATCGTCAAAGACTTGTTTCTAGGCCTTCTGTCATAGCAAATTATTTTCTATCCTTCTACCAATTACGCTATCTCATGCTGTCTTGGCGACTATCGGCTTAGGATAAGTCTTGATATGCAGAAAGGCAGGTCCCCTCACTCCAATCTTGAAGCAAGCCCCAGCTCTTCCTGGATTTTGACTTTCCATAAAAATTTAGTATTGTTGTATCAAGTTCCACAGGCACAGACAGAGAAATAAAACACTTGGAGATTTGGATTATAAATGCTTCGACTCTGAAGAGCATCTCTACAACACCGTTGCTTCCAGCTCTGCAGTGGTCTCATTGGCTTTTCAATCTTCCCAGGAATGGCTTTAAAAAATGTGTTCTTAATTCTTTGAGAACTTCATACAATAATTTTGATCATATTCGCCACCAGCTCTTCCTCTTAGTTCCTCCCAGTTCCACCCTCCCCCCACTTCTCTACCCCCTCCAACCTCGTGTCCTCCTTTTAAAATTTGATAAGCGATTGGCTCGAATTTGTGCTGTCTACACACCACTGGGCACGGGGCCACACACCCTTAAATAAAAGTCACTCCCTGGACCCCAAAACATCAATTATCCATAGCTCCTCAGTTAGGAGTGGGAGCCATGAGCTCTTCCCCACCCCAATGCTGACTGGCTTGATGTTTTCTGGGGAACCACAGCTGCTGTGTGCTCCTGAGCACAGTGGTCCTTTCGTGTCCAGAAGACACTGTTTTACTGAGGTTCCCACCAACCTATGACTCTTTCGATCTTTCCACCTCCCTTTTCTGAGATGCTTCCTGAGCCTCAGGGGTGAGGATGGTGATGCTGCTGTCCCATTGGTTGCTGATCGGTTCCCATCAGTAATGTCTAAGGGCTGCCTGCACTTCAGCCTGGGCTCCCCTTCTTCGACATTCCTGAATACTTGATACTTCTCTTTCCAGGGGTGTGGATAGAGCCTGGGGCCTCACCATGTTAGGCCAGCACTCCACCACTGACCTACATCCCCGGCTCACTGCTTGCTCCATTTCGATGCTGTTGTAAATGGCATCAACCTTTAGTTTCCGCATGTTCTGCCTGAGGAGTCTGTGGAAAGCTTTTACAGGCAATTACGTTTGTCACTGCTGTCTGAAGCAATGGGTAATAAATAGATAGGCAAACATCAGAGGAACCAAAAGCCTTGGTTCATAAAGCAAAATAAGAGAATTATTGAGAGAATGGAGCTCTGAAAATTTTCAACATGTTTCTTGGAATCTAAAAGGCCGCCTGCGTTCCTAGGAAAGAGCTAAAGGCCCTAATTGCTTAAGCCTGGATGACCTTGAGGCTCTACACAAACAGGAAGTGACGGCTAAAGCAGCATTTGTAACTATAGGGCTCAGTACAGAAGATGGATTTGAAAGACTACCACATTCTGTTTTGGGTTTTGTGGTATTGGGCCTCACACATGATAGGCAAGTGCTCTATCGTCAACATGGAAAATCAGGGCTGTCTTTGAGAAAAACAGGGCCTTTCTTGGCTCTTAGTGAACTTAACTCAGGAGCTAGGGTGTGTGCATGCCACAGTCACAGAACTTCCCCTGAGCTGCTGGCTCTTGGGTTCTTGTCTTTTCATATCCGAAGAATGAACTTCCTGGAGCAGGGGGCACAGAGTGAGCTTTAGAAAGAAGTATTTTATTTCGGAGAGCTTAAAACAAAGAAAGAAGGCATTGGGTAGCTAGTCTGGATGCCTTTAGGACTTAGGAGAGAAACTAGGGTGCGGTCTGGGGAGGGAGATGAGCTGGTCAGGCCAGTTGGCCCAACCAGGTGTCCAGGTGTCTCTTTTAAGTTTCACTCCATCCTCATGCATAGCTTCCAGGCAGGGGTAAGAGATAACAAGGAAGCAGGAATCTCTTCTGGCGTCCCTGGTCTCCCCAAAAGGACATTTTTGGAGCTGCTGCTTTGGAGTCTGCACCCGACCTGACCAGTTTCTGTCTCCTGTTCTTATCGTCACTGGACTGTCTTCCCAGCCCTAACATTTTCTATAAACTTCATGCCTTTAGGCAGATCTCTGTGCAGCCTTGCTTCAAAGTAAGAGCCTGTCTCAAAAAGGAAAAAAAAAAAAAATCTCTCCAGTCAGCAGACCTCGAAGCTACTACAATGGAAAAGGAATTCTTTAAATAAACTAATTAAAACCCAGCATGGTGCTGCATACCTGTAATCCCAACGCTTGGGAGGCTGAGGCTAGAATATCAGGGAGCTGGAGATCAGCCTGGGCTACAAACAAGCCATCTTCTCAAAAGAGAAAAATAATAATAACAAAAGAAAACTAATTCCAATGGAATGACCTGGAGATGCTGATCCTCCTGTTTCCCTCAGACTCCCCAAATGCAGGGCTGACAGGCATGCTGCCACACCTACCTGTGAATACAGTTTTAATTGGTGAGGACAACAACAGTGTGTGTGTGTGGGGGGGGGGGGGGGAGCGTGTATTAAACTACATAGAAGAAAGGATTTTTTTTTTTTTGGTCTGCTATTGAAATTAACTTATCATCGAACTGAACTGAATTGTTATAAGTGTAAGATATTAAATGCAATTCTCAGGGCAACCACTAAAAAACAAACTGGAAAATATAAAGTAGAATAAATGTCAAGAAAATTTAAGTGATACTCTAGAAAATATTCATTTGATATATATATATATATAAGAAGACAACAATGAAGATTGAGGAACATATAAGACATCCAGGAAAAAATGCAATGGGAAAAGTTGTCCTCTGTTAGTAATTACATTAAATATAAATAGATTAAATCTCTAATTAAAAGTGACAAGTTAATAAAATGAATAAAATACTTGATCCAATGATATGCTATCTATAGGAGATTTGTGTTAGACCTAGACACACAAATAAATTAAAAGTAAATAGATGGAAAAATATATCCCATGTCAATAGTAACTATAAACAAAGCCAAAGTGACTACGCTAATAGCAAACAAAACGGATTTTAAGGCTAATGGTCCTGTTTTGTTTGAAGACAATATAAGCATCTGCTTTGTAAGATAACATATATTTCACTTTCTTTTTTTAAAAAATCTGTGTGTGTGTACAGACTGTACAGACACGTAGGTACTAAAGCGGATGTGTGGAGGTCAGAGGACAACCTTGGAGTTGAATGCTAGGATTATAGGCATGTATCACTACACCAAGCTCAAAATAATTGTTTTAAATGATTTTTATGATTTACGGTTAATAAATGTTTTCTTCGTATGATCTAATTATGTGCCTATATACCCAGGATCATAAAAATCTCATAGGTGAAAAGTGATGATAAGTGGAACTAGTTTAAGAAACCCTGGTTTAAAGAATCTATCTCCAGTGAACAACCACTCATAAAGGAAAACTTAGCTTCTCCAAGGGAGTCTCCCTGAGTATGTAAACCACACCTATGGGTAGATCCCAAGCCCAGGACTAAACTAACTCAGAGGTCCTTTTTTTTTTTTTTTTTTTTTTTTTGTCTCATAGTGCTTGTTTTATCATCTTCCTCCCTCCCCCCTTTGGTTTTTCGAGACAGGGTTTCTCTGTAGCTTTGTAGCCTGTCCTGGAACTAGCTCTTGTAGACCAGGTTGGTAGCATCTTTTTTAAAAACCTTATTTGGTCTCTTGCCTGTATGTTCTAGTTTCCAATTTTGAATTTATATGGGTTTTGTTTGGTGTGTGTGTGTGTGTGTGTGTGTGTATGTGTGTGCGTGTTTCGTGCTTGTTCTTAGTTTCTTTTTGTCTTTTTGTTTGGTCATTTTGTTTTATCCTTGCTTTTTATTTATTATTTTTATTTTTTTATTCTGTCTTTTTTTATTTGCCCATTTTTCTAAGAGAGAGAAGATGTGGAGTTGGAAGGATGGGAAGGTAAGGAGGATCTAGGAGGAGATAAGGGAGGGGGAAACTATGGTCAGAATATATTTTGTGAAATTAACTTTATTATTTATTTATTTATTTTTGGTTTTTCCAGACAGGGTTTCTCTGTGTAGCTTTGGAGCCTGTCCTGGAACTCACTCTGTAGATCAGGCTGGCCTTGAACTCACAGAGATCTGCCTGCCTTGGTCTCCCAAGTACTGGGATTAAAGGTGTGTGCCACCAATGCCTGGTCTAACTTTATTTTCAATTTTAAAATATATAAAAAGAAAAAGTCCTCATTTAAACCACCAACCTGAGGTGTTTCACAAGGCATCCTGAGAAATTAGTACAAGTGCTGTATCTGAAGCTCCCCAGAGGTTGTCAGTTTACCGGAGGACACCAAGGACACTCTTCGTTAAATCAGTAAACCATTCATGGGTGACAAGGGAAGCAGACTCATTGAGAAACTCAGTGACCATCCTCCCCACAGGTCAGGGACAGTAGGTGGATATGTTGTCACAGAGCAGGGCTCATTGGTGATAGATCCCCAAATAATAGCTCACAAGTGATAAGGGGGTTCTGGTAGAAACAATTGCTCACTCAAGGTCTTCAGATATCCAGAACTGACCATTGTGGGCTGAGTTCTGGGTTGGTTTGTTTTTTCTTATTTTGTTTGTTTATTTATTTATTTGGTTTCTTTTGAGACAAGGTCTCACTTTATTACCCTGGCTAGCCTGGAACTCTCTCTCTCTCTCTCTCTCTCTCTCTCTCTCTCTCTCTCTCCCCCCCATACACATACACACACACACACACACACACACACACACACACACACACCAGGCTGGCCTTGAATTCACAGACATCTGCTTGCCTCTGCCTTCTGAGTGCTGGGATTAAAGGCAATTCCTACCCTCACCTGGCTTGGACGGAGTTCTATGTAATTCATCAAGTTTAGGAAAGTCCTCAAAAGCAATCCTTCATAAGACAGAGGTGTGGGCTTTCTCTAGATCACCTGCTAGCACCTGCTGCTTCCATCATGTGTACAAGCTGCAAGAGCATTTACACCCATCACCCTTCCACCTGTACATCTTTCTCAAGTCCTGTGGTTCTCAACTGTGGGCTGTAACGACTTGGGGGGTCAAACAACCAACCTTTTCACAGGGATTGCCCAAGACCATTGGAAAACATTTATGCTATGATTTATAACAGTAGCAAAAACACAGTTATGAAGTAGCAAAGAAATAATTTTCTGGTTGGGGGGTCGCCACAAAATGAAGAACTCTTTTCAAGGGTTACAGCATTAAAAAGGTTGAAAATCACTGGTGGCTTGGTGGATGTATTTGTAACTTTACTAGTCCCTGTGACCAAATACCCCAAAGGAAGCAATTGCAGACAGCAGAGTTTCATTTTGGTTCACAGTTTGTGGGTACACAGTCCCTCATGGTTGCTGGAGTGCTGGGGACCATGAGGCTGCTACTCTAACAGCTTAACAGACCAGAAAACAGGGAGTCCTTTTGCTTGATTGAGTCTGGGCTCCTAACCTATGGGAAGGTGTCACTCACTTTTCCTGTGTGCCTTTCCTCCTCAGCTAAACTTATCTGGCAACACCTTCGCAGACACACTCAAAGGCATGCCTCACCAATGTCCTAGGTATTGCTTGATCCAACCCAGTTGGCATTCAAATTCGATTGCCACAGCAAGGGTATTCCTTTGGATCAGGTAAGGTGGGGCGGGGGGGGGGGAAGCGAAGATTAGTTCATGAAAGGGACAATGCAGACTCTTGAGAACTAAAAATGGATGGTGACAAAGACTGAACAATGGACCTGGGTAGGTGGCACAGGCTATAATCCCAGCACTCAGGAAACTGAGGCAGGAGGATTACTGTGAGTTTAAAAACAGTCCTAAGATACATAGTGAATTTGAGGTCAGCCTGGATTACAGAGGAAGGCCTTGTCAAAGGAGAAGTAAAAACCAAAAACCTGGTTCTCTAAAAATATCAGCAAAATTTACAAATCTTTAGCTAGACCCACTAACAGTGAATAAAATCAGAAACTTTCAAACTGACTTTATAGAAATTTAAAGGGATCTAAAATACTATGAACAACTGTACAACAACAAATTACATAACGTAGATGAAATAGAAAAAAAAAGAACTACCAAGCACAAACTACCAAGACAGAGTCAAGAACAAAATGCGGAATTACAGCAGATCTTGTGCTGGCTAGCTGATGTCAACTTGACCCGAGGGAGAGTCATTAGGGAAGAGTGACTCCAAATTGAGAAAATGTCCCCATAAGATTGGCCTAATGATGGATGCGGGAAGGCTCATCTCACTTCCGGTAATGGACAGATGGTCCTGTGTTGTATGAAGAAACGAGCTGAGCAGCCAGGAGGAGAAAGCCAGTAAGCAGCACCCCTCCAAGGCCTCTGATTCAGTTCTTGGAATGTAAGATTTGTCGTTTGTTTGTTTTAGTTTCTCGAGACAGGGTCTCTCTGTGTAATAGCCACTGGCTGTCCTGGAACTTGTTCTGCAGATCAGGCTGGCCTTGAACTCACAGATTCACCTGCCTCTGCCTCCCGAGTGCTGGGACTAAAGGTGTGTGCCACCATTACCCTATTTGCCATAATATTGTATTCCCACATTCTGTGAAACTTTTTTCTAGATTTTATGAAATTTATTTGCTTGAGGGGATTGTACTCGTGCCAAAATAAATCCTTTCCTCCCCAAGTCTTTGATGGTGTTATTTTATCACAGCAATGGAAACCCCAAGTCTTTGATGGTGTTATTTTATCACAGCAATAGAAACCCCAAGACAAACATAGAAAAAGTAAAGAGCAATCTGATCCGGAACACAAAGAGGAGGGGCCACTGCCCTTGGCGACTATTCTGGAAGGACCGCACTCCCCAGGCTAGCCTAGGCTGGAGACTCTGTGACCCAGAGAGGGCAGAGGGAAGAAAGAAAGGAGCTAACATGGTGTGCAGTATTTCCACCCACAGGGCCGCATCTCCTAGAACAGCTTGCAAAAAGAAGGTAAGTGAGGGCTAGGGAGAGATGGCTCAGTCATCACTAAAGTGCTTGCCACACAGGCCTAAGGATGTGAGTTCGAGCCCCAGAACCCATGGGGGACAAGTCAGATGCCACGCAGCTCCACTCTCAGGGCCCCAGCTTTAATTATTTGAGTCTCCACCCTTGGACTAACCCCGAAAGACTAATTCATAGGGTAAAAATAAGTCAAAGATACTTACAGACAGACGTCATACTTATTTATCTGTATGGAGACAGCTGAGGCCATTCGTGATGGACAGTCCCACAGCAACTGGGCAGGGCTGCCTGTGAAAGCTGAACACCGACTCCCCCAAAAGCTGCACGCCAGACTCAGAGATGGAATGACTTATTAAAGGGACAGGTGAGGTGCCGGTTTGAAAGTGATACCCTGTCATCCTCCTGGATGCTGCATCCTAAATTAATGGGCATTGTGTGCCACCGTGTCCCCGGTTGGTGAAATAAAAGGCTACAGTAAGAAAGGAGGAGAGGAAGGGCATTCCCAGAGGCCCTTATTCTCCACAACCACGAGGGGATTTTTGTGCTTTTTTGTCTGGCTACTCTCAGTTCTGCTCGTTAGGAGAGTCTAGCTCCCCAAGGGCTAGCTCCTGCACCAGGGGCTCAGAAAAGCCCTGTAGAAATGTAAAGTACATCTGCTCACTGGCTTTCGGCTTCCCACACCAAGGATCAAGCAGGCAGTAAGAGATGCTATTCCAGCAGATTTAATTGCCCTTGATCTCGATGAGGAGGTAGGGCTCTATTAAGCATTGGGGATGAGAGGGGGTGCACTGTTTGACATTCAGATGATCCTACTGGGTACCTCTCCGTCCTTCCTTGCTCAGTTCTCAGCTCTCCGGACATGACCTGGCCAATGCTGTCTTGAAATGAGAACAGCCGCAATTACCCACAGGAGACCCTCACAAGATTGCATTCACTAACATTCCCTCGTGGAGAGACAGGGCTCATGAGGTTCTCCAGGACGCACCCCATTCCTCCACAGGAATATATGAGTGGTTCGCAATTGTCGAGGAGGAGGAGCCTTTTGGTGGTGTAGCGGCCCACACCATGTTAGCAACGCCAATTAAACCAATTAGTTCGCAAGGCTAAATTTTGGCGGGACCTTTGCTTTGGTCTGTCGTTTGCCCTGTGTGGGGTGCCTAGAAATATAAAAATAAACATACCAGGAAAAGCCACACAGCAATAGGAAGTAGTCACATCATGATCCTGGCACAAAAAGGAGCTGGTATCTGAGGTTCAAGACCCCTCAGGAATGAGAATGTTTATCATGATATCAGATAAGTCAGCCACCTCCATTGACAGTTGTACTCCTGGGATAAAGACATTCTAGACTGGATAATGGAGAAGGGCTCCGTAAGGATCAGATACTAACTGAATGTGTGTGTGTGTGTGTTGTATCTGTATGTCTGTGTATGAGTATGAAGGCCAGAAGTCAACCTCAGGTGTCATCCACCAGCAGCTGTATACCTTGGGTTTTGAGTCAGGGTCTCTTACTGGGACCTAGGATTTGCTAGGATTTGCCAATTAGACTCCCAGCGGCACTGAGATTATAAACCTGAACCATCATGCCTAGCTTTTACTGCTGATGTTGTTGTTTACTTTGGTTTTGTTTTTCAAGACAGGGTTTCTCTGTGTGACAACCCTGGCTGTCCTGGAACTCGTTCTGTAGACCAGGCTGGCCTCGAACTCACAGAGATCCACCTGCCTCTGCCTCCCTAGTGCTGGAATTAAAGGAGTGCGCCACCACTGCCCAACCCCATGCCTAGCTTTTCTAATGTGGGGATTGAGCTCTGGTCTTCGTGCTTTTGTGCCAAGCATTTTACCAACTGAGCCATTTTCCCAGCCTTCACCTTCTTTGTGTAAGTTTTTCAGTATGAAGTCCCGTGTGCTAGAGAGACTGCTCCCCAGATTGACTTAATGAAGCGAGCCTGTCTGAGGGACACGGGTGTCAAGAGTGACAGATGCTGTAGCGCACTGTCCAGTGTCCGGGAGCTTAGCTGACGTGTTCTTTCCTCTTGTCTAGGGGATGCTGGCAGCTGAGAGCTGGGAGCGGAGCCTCCAAAGAGGATTGCCTTTCAGCTGAGGATGCCTGCCCCACCCAAGGTCACAGCCCCGATGCAAGGGCATCTTCTGTCCCTTGACTGGTCAAGGTGGGAATACAAAGGCCTGGACATCCTCATCTCAACTGGGGAAAAAAAATGTATGGGCCATCTCACTCCTAGAGGTCCTCGTGGCGTCAACTGGGTCTTGGCCAAAAACATGACATAGTCCAACTTTTCCCCCTGTCCAGTTCTCTGTTCACCATGCCCCTGGGGTGTCGTTCCTGAGAATGCTCCTCAATAAACTTTCTACATGCAAATATCTGCCTCAGAGTCTGTTTCCCAGGAAACCTGGCCTGTGACAAACTGTTTTACAGTGATACTCTCGGGCATCGCACATGTGAAATACTGGGTAGGGCTGTCGTGGCTGAGGAGTTATTGCTTCCTTCCTTACAGCTTGGAGCAATCCTCATGAGTCTGAAAAATCAACACTGGTGACTTCGAAGAAGACATTTCTATTGGTCTGTCTTCCCCTAGCCATCCTGGGAGGGAGATTTGCCATTGATCAATTACACGGTGCCACACAACCCCATTTTCCTGCATTCCGAGGAACCTGGTATTAATTTTTCTGTCGGCAGATCTCCTCCCCTCCCCCATCAGGCTAACCCCCCCCCCACACACACACACACATACACCCTGCCCCAGACTAACTCATGGGGTAAAAATAAGTGAGCGTGAGCTACAAACAGAATGGCATTCAGGCTCTATCCTTATGTATCTGTGAGGAGACAGCCGAGGCCAGTTCTGATAGATAGCTCCACCATAACTCAGCGAGACTGACTGCAAAAGTTGAATAGTGTGTGAGGTTTAATCAGTGAGAACACCTGGTGAGTCTCACAGTTTGCCTGTCCATTGATCCTCTGGAGCATCTCCAGCAGACGGTAGCAATCCACTCGTCCAGGGACGAAGGGGAGGAAGAGAAGAGGGACATGAGGTTCCCCTCTGCTGGCTCCATGGTGCCAAAGGCAGACCCATTAACAGCTAAGTGACTTGCAGTGTCCATTCCTCAGCTTTTGAGATGACCAGGACGTCTGGTTGTTCCCACAGAAGAGGTTCATGCAGGGAAGATATGTCAACAGTATTGTCATTCTCCTACTGAATCTATTCTCGGCGCCCAGTGAGATGGCTTACCAGCTAAAACACTGCAGTTAAGATCAGTGACCCGAGTTTGATATCTGAGGACCCACATAGTAGAAACAGAGAACCGGTTCCCAAAAGTCATCCTCTGACCTCCACACATGGGCCATGGCATGCCCCTCACCAACACAATTAATTATTATAATCTAAAATAAAATAGTCTATTCTTGTGTTCCTGTGAACTGGTTCCAGATATGTACTATAACCAAGGTAACAGGTTGACAAATTGACCAACTAAATTGTGAAGACACCAGTCACCAACTCTTGGTCACCGACACTGGAGCTGACCCTCAGCTTGTATGCCCAGCTGGTACTGGAAAAGACAGCCATACTTCGGCTCAGCCCTGGCAGGATGCCGTGAAATGGAGAACAAGCAACAAAAACAGTGGGAATCATTCCCAGACCCATGACAAGACTTACCAAGAATAAGAGAGATGTAAATAAAATACAAAAAGAGAAAGACATAACTACAGACAGAAAAATGATAATTAAAGGGGGGACCCACTGTAAATGACTGCACAACCCAAGCAGAAAGCGAAGATGCAGTGGAGTCCGAGGAATCTCTAGTGTTTCGTCAAGGAGGTAACTGTTTCCAAGCCGACAAACAGGAAGAGATGAAAGACACCCCTCTCCAGGAGCTTCAGGTTTTCTAGGTGAGTTCTGTTGTAGTCCATGTAAACACATTAATAATATGCTGGAGAGATTACTCAGTGGTTAAGAGCATTGCCTGCTCTTCCAAAGGTCCTGAGTTCAATTCCCAGCAACCACATGGTGGCTTACAACCATCTGAAATGAGATCTGATGCCCTTTTCTGACTTGCAGGCAGACACACAGACATAATAAATAAGTAAATATTTTTAAAAAATATGCTTCGAGTCGCCAATAAGGCGTCTGTGTCACACTAAGGTACAAAATCAAAGCACTTCCCCTTGGTGTCATTTAACCAAGAGTGAGTCCAGATTTGCCTTCTTTACTTCCTTCTCCCTGTGTCTTCCGTCCTTTTGTCTGGTCTGTTGTACGAGTCTGAATCTGCCTGCCCGAAGAATGTCTTGTGAATCTATCCCTGTCCCTGTGTGTCTGCGTGTCTGCATGTGCCCTAACAAAAGGCTTTGCTCTGTCTTTATTGACCAGCACAGGAAGCACCACGTGGGGACGGAACGAGGGCTACTCTACAGAACTCTTTAACAGCATTTCACAAGAGCTTAAGTCACTGAGTCCAACTGACCCCAATTGACCCAGATAACAAACAGTAACACCAACATCATTGTTTATCAAGCAATATCCGTATGTTGTGTTCAACATTTATGGTGGATATTAATTTTATAAGATTGCTTTCAACCTCTGTATTTGCTGCTTCCAGCAAATGATACAAATGCATTATTTTGGGTCAGGGGCATGGAAAAGTGCATAATTTAAGATTGCAGTTAAGCAGCAGCTTAGGTTGTAAAAGCTTCTTACACGGGAAATTCAAGGCAAGGAAGGTTGGCTGTTACATTGTTTCCTTAAAAGCAGGTTAAACAAACAGGCTGAGTACCCAGTAGGATGGCAGTCTTGAGTTTTAAGGAACCTCAAGGTGTATCATTAACCCTGGCTGTGCGGTCCAGCAAGCCTTCCAGTCTCTCGGAACGGTAGAGGCATTTTCAGCACAGCATCGCATCCCCCACACTCTGTGTGAAGCTGTTTCTAAATGCTATTACCTTGCTTTATTTACTGGGCGGGGGGGGGGGGGGGTGTCGCACTTGTGCCTCAATCGCAGGTAGTAGGTTCTCTACACCGTGTAGGTTCTGGGTATCAAATTCAGCTTGGCAGGCTTGGCAGCAAGAGCTTTTACCCACTGAACCATGTCCCCAGACCAAATTCTGTGACTCTTTTTGAGAAATGTTTGATTATGGACTGTTATGATTGCCACCCCACCCCCCTGCTGCGAAGGGAATGGTCTCACCCACTTCAATTAATGTAATCAAGATAACACCCTACAGGCATCCCCAGAGGCCCATCTCCCTCCTGCTTCTAGATCCTGTCAAGTTGACACTTAGGGCGAACAACCCGGCCGGATGGACCTGCAGATGATGGATGGAGTAGGGTCGGCTGTGTCCTCCACCCAGCACAGCTAGTTTGTCTGTCTCCCAGAGAGTACTGGAGACCCAGATGTGCCCCAAAACCCAGCGTCAGTACGGCCATGGGGGTCTCTTAAGTGACTCCCTCTGGAATGGAATCCTGATGGAAAAGTGTCAGTTCGGTTACCACTGCTGTTGGTAAGCATGGCAGCTGAGAGCTCTTCCAACTGGCTTCAATCCCAAGCCACTCTGGCTGGCAGCCTGGTGAGCAAAACAAAACCAAGAACTAAGGCGTGAGTAACCTCGGCCTTTGCTCTCTCTGAGAGGCACCCAGCCAAAGACATAGGAAGGCAAGTTAATTGGCGTAAGTAGTGATTATAACTCTCACCTGCATGGCCTCAGCAGAGACTTTCAGGTTTTGATGGAAACACTTTGAGGAGGGTTGAAGGTAAGAGCACTTGCAGTACAAATAGGAGGACGTGGGTTCAAATCCCCAGAACCCATGCAAAAATCCAGACTTGGTTAGACACCCTTATAACAAACACCAGGGCTGTGCACTGGAGACCAGGATGGAAGGATTGCTGGGGCTTACTGGCCCTCAGCCTCATTCCAGGCTCAGTGGAAGACCCTGTCTCAAAAGAATATAGCAGAGAGTGACAGGGTAGTGGGCCTGGCATCGGCCCCTCTCCGACACACATAGGCACATCTATCACACACGTACATTACACACAATAACAACAATAATGGAGATACTAAGAAGGCACTTGTCACAAAAGTGATTCCCTGAACTCACAAAGATGGAGAGAACTGACTGAACAAAATTGCTCTCTGACTTCCAGACTTGCACTGTGGCGTGAGTGCACCCACACGTCTGTCTCTCTCTCTTTCTCACACACACACACACACACACACACCCCAATAATAATACATAAAATAAATTTAAAGTTTAAAATAAGAATAATGAAACCAGTTTTTTTCCAGTTTGCTTTGTAATTGATTATTTTCTTTGTTCTTTCATTATCTTTTCTTTTGCTTTTAATATGTAATTTTTATTTTAGATAAGGCCACTCTATGTAGTCCTGGCTGTTCTGGAACTCAACTATGTAGACCAGGCTGGCCCCAGACTCACGCCTTAGAAACTAAGGGAGAAGGCAGGCAAGTTGGTTTAGTAGGTAAGGGTGCTTGCTGCCAAGAACAATCCAAATTCAATCCCTGGACCAACATGGTTGAAAGTGAAAACTGGTTCCCATAAGCTGTTCTATGATCTTTCACATTTACTCCATGCACAAACACACACACACACACACACACACACACACACACACAAACTAGACAAATGATAGACAGATAGATAATGGATGGATGGATGATAGCTAGTTAGCTATATGGATAGTAGATAGATAGATAGATAGATAGATAGATAGATAGATAGATAGATAGATAGATAGATAGAGGTGAACTCAGTGTGTTGGCACAGACCTTTAATCCCCACACTTGGTAGGCTGAGGCATGAGGATCTCAAGTCCACACTCCACCTGAACAACCTTTTCTCCAAAGGACTGCTGGGATCCAAGCGATGTGCTGTCTCAGTTCTGTTTCAGCTTAGCAGACAGCTAGGAAATCACTCATCATTTGGGCACTGTTGTTTATGTATGCTGAATGTGAATGAAAAGTTGAAGGAAATTCTAATGATGCTTTTTAAACTTTTATTTAATGTGTACAGGTGTTTTGCCTACATGCATGTCTGTCGCCACATGTGTGTCTAGTGCTGTGGAGACCAAAGGAGAGCATGAAAGGCCCTGGAACTGGAGTTGCAGGTGGTTGTGAGCCACCACGTGGGTGCTGAAAGTTGAATCGGTGGCCTCTGGAAAAGCAGCCAGTGTTCTTAACCACTGAGCCATGTCTTCAGCCCTTCTAATGAGGTTTTGGTTGTTGTTATTGATTTTACTCTTCATGTTGGAGCCAAGTTTGGCTTGCATGGAGTTTGAGGAAAAACTGGTACACTGAAGGGAAAAGTTGAATTAGAGTCCAATTTAATAACCATGAAGATGTGGGACTTAGTGGTGGTTAATTCTCATTGTCAGTTTTTCTGGGTTCAGAATCATCTAGGGGGTCACATATCTGCATATGACTGTGAACATCTTCCCAGAGAAGTTTAACCGAGGAGGAAACGCCCAGCCCTGATGTCGGTGGCATCATTCCACCGACAGTGGAAAGAGAAGAAAGCCCGCCATTCATCAGCATTCACTTCTCTCTGCTTCCTGACTGGGGGTGTAGAGTGAGCTGCCCCCATGCTTTCTCCTTCTTCATGGGTTGTTCCCCCAAACCAAGAGATGAAGTAAGCACGTGCGTCCTTAAGTTGTTAAGGTCAGCTGTTTGTCCCAGCAATGGGAAAGTGGCTAATAGAGGCTCTGCGCCTGGGGAAACCGGAATGGTAGCAGAAGAAAACAGAGATTACAATCTTTTAAAAATGATTTATTTTCATTTTATGTACATTGGTGTATTGTCTGAATACATGTCTGTGTGAGAGTGTCAGATCCCCTGGAACTGGAGTTTATAGACAGTTGTGAGCTGCCATGTGGGTGCTGGGAATTGAATCTGGATTCTCTGGAAGAGTAGCCAGTGCTCTTAGTCACTGAGCCATCTCTCCAGCACCAGAGATTACAATCTTGCCATGGTTTCTCTTTCTCTATGTATCAGTCCTGGCTGTCCTGGAACTCATTCTGTAGACCAGGCTGGCCTTGAACTCACACAGATCAACCTCCCTGAGTGCTGGGATTGAAGGTGTGTGCCACTACTGCCCTGCTAGGACTTCTCATAAACAGCTTCAAAAGCACAAAACAGAAGGTAAAAGATGAAATTTCATTCTCTTGAAACCTAGGCTTTTTGTTTCTTAAAGGAGACAACAGTCAAATAAACGACCAAAAGGGAAGGGAGAGCTTGCTGTCTTTAAAAGTGACAAGACAAGAATATACCAACTCCATGAGAAATGCCCTCCAAAGAACAAGGAAGAACAGCATATCCACCAGAAGACGGTGAAGAATGAAAGCAGGGAGATGAGAGAAGGCGGCCGTGCTTAGTTAGGTGCTCCAAATTCAGAGAAAGCAAAGTCAAGGGCAATCCGAAGCATGCCCAAGAGACAGTAGAACACATGTGTATCCACACGGGGAAATCGGAGAGCTGCCATGAATGAAAAACCTTTCAAAAGGGAAGATTAGTCAAGTGTGGTGGTGTATGTCTTTAATCCCAGCACTCGGGAGAGACAGAGGCAAGAAGATTTCTGTGAGTTCGAGGACAACCTGGTCTACCAAATGAGTTCCAGGACAACCAGGGCTGTTACACAGAGAAACCCTGTCTTGAAAACAAACAAACAACAACAAAAACAAGATAGAAGGCGGATCTGTAACAGATTATGCAAATTTAAACTACTTGAAGAGGAGAATGGATAAACAAATAGTGACACATTTATACAATAGGATACTTGCTACTCAGCCCCAAAAGTAAACTATTGGCATGTGTAAGAACATACGTGAGCCCCCAAAACACTCCCATAACTGGATGTGGTGGCGCACACCTTTAATGCCAGCACTCAGGAGGCAGAAAAAGGAGGATCTCTAGGAGTTCGAAGCCAGTCTGGTCTGTAGAGAGAGTTCCAAGACACCAGACTAGAGCTGCTTAGTAAAAGTCTAAGACCCCGTCTCAAAAAAAAAAAAGGACAAGGAGACAGAGTGCTTAGGGTTGCAGTGGACGGATGGAGCAGAAGGAAGATTTCTGAGTGATGAAAAGTATCTAGGCCAAAGGTTCTCAACCTGTGGGTCGCAACCCCATGTTGGTTGAATGACCCTTTCATGAGTCTGCCCAAAACTATCAGAAAACACAGATATTTACATTAGGATTCATAACAGTAGCAAAATTACACTTTTGAAGTAGCAATGAAAATAATTTTATGCCTAAAGTCACAACCTGAAGAATTGTATTAAAGGGTCCCAGCCTTAGGAGGGTTGAGAACCACTGCTCTAGACCATGACCAAGGTAAACGGGTGTGTGTGCTTCTCAAAACTCACCCAGCTGTGCATTTTAAAGGGTTCACGTTCTTGTAAGTAAATTACAGATCAATAAAGGTTTTTAGTAAAACTGAATGTAGCGCACCACGCCCATCTGCACTCTATGTACTACCATACAGTTTGTGAACGGGGCAAGGTGCTGGAGATTGAAACACACAAAGACTCACAGACACAGAGACACGGGTCATCCTTGAAACAGGAATGCCCCCTTTACTGTGTCCAGGGGCAGCTTATATAGGATCCTTAACTGATAGCCACACCCCAGCCAAACGCACCAGAAACCACTCCTCTGCCATCAGGAACTCCCGAGGGTCTCATGCTTAGAGCAGCTGCAAGCATTACAAGTTGTTTACCAGAAATTCAGGATCTGGGAGGTTCACAGATCCCAACACTGAAGAAACCAGCTAGGTGTGGTGCTTCATCCTCAGCACCCCAGCACTCTGGAAGCCGAGGTAGGGCAATTGTTGAACTTTCTTGGCCAGCTTGGTCTATATTATGAGTTCTAGGGAACCCTAGATTGTGAGAGGCTCTCAAAAATAAATAACTGAAAGAAACACACACATACACAAAGTGATCCACATTTTCTAAGAGATTTTTGACATGAGAAAACTGCTCATAAGAGAGACTATTGAGCCACTCCATGTACCAGTAGACTGGGCTCCTATAACAAAACGCCCCAGGTGGGTGAGTTACAAAACAATACTTTATATTTTTTCTTACAGTGTGGAACTGGGAAGTTCAAGATCAAAGCGACAGCTAATTCAATTTCTTGGCTCCTTGATTTGAACTCTTCCAGGTTTGCAAGTAATCACCTTCCTATCGGTGGGGGAAGGGAGGGTCCTGGTCTCTTCATCTTTTAAGGACACTAATCCCTCCATGGAACCCCACTGTCAAGTCTGTCTTTTAATCTAATTACTTCTGAAAGGCCCTCCTAGTGCTATCTCCTTGGAGATTAAGGGCTTCAGTATCATTTAAGGGAACACAAATATTCAGTTCATAATATACTAGAATACAGCCAGCAAGGAAGAGTTTCCATCGGGTGAGCATAATGCCTGTGTTCATCTACCCTCTGCTCCTCTGCCTTTCTGTCAGTTCTGGGCTCTGGACCTGGTGACTTTTGGGACTATGGGGTCTCAGGTGGATCACAAACCTGTCCTCCATCCCCTGAATTTTTCCGCACAAGCACAGCATTCATTGCCAGAGCCAGACAAACAAACACGAGCCAAGAGGTCTGACTCCAAGCTCTGTGTTGTTTACTGCACCTAATCCACGCCTTCCCGTGACCGGAAGACAGTAACAGAAACGGCACAAGCCTTGAAGACAGCAACAGAAACCAGCTCCATCCAGAAGCCAGCCTCCATCAGGGTACCCAGCACATAATGCAGTCACCTGCTTATTGGACATCTGAGGCTATGTCTTGTCCACAGCTGATTCCCAGTGGTACCCAGGATAAACAGTGCCGGTTGTAATGTGCGCGCGTGGGGCTGAGGAGATAGCTCGGCCAGCCTAGCATCCGGGGTGAACCCTGGGTCCCTGGGGGAGACTATCATAAAACAAGAAGTCACCGAGTATATGTGTGTTAGCTGAAGTGACACCGAATATGTGTGTGTTAGCTGAAGTGACCCCGAGTATATGTGTACTAGCTGAAGCTTCAGTTTTTGAGGCACTCATTTATGTCATCAAAAATCCCGTCTCTGTGTACGTGGATCTAATCTACGTGGGGAGTAGAAAAAGACAAAATCTCCTGAGTAAACTGGGACCATGGGAGAGGGCAGAAGGGGAGGGGAGAGGTCGGGAGGGGAGGGGAGAGGTCGGGAGGGGAGCAAAGAAAAAGGTATAATTCAATAAAAACAATTTTAAAAAATCCCATCTCTGGAGGTTAGAGAGCTGGCTCAGTGGTTAAGGGCACTTGTTGCTATTGCAGAGGACCTGGGATCGATTTCTATACCCATGTAGTGGTTCACAATGACCTGTAACTCCAGTTCCAGGGGGATGCAATTCCATCTTCTGACCTCTCAGGGTACCAAACATGTACGCGGTGTACATACAGACATATAAGCCAAACAACCATACATGCAATAAAGGAAATAAATCTAATTAAAAAAATTAATTCCTCTCCAGGTAGGCAGTTGACTTTGTACCTGAAAGGCCAAGCTCAAGTATAAAACTCACAAAGACTTATCAATACCTGAGGCTTTGTTAATTAGCAAAGTCAGATTAGAAGTGAGTTTTTATTGCTGAAACTGGTGGCATGTTAATTAACATGACAAATGTTAGGCATGGATTTTTTTAAAAATTATTAAGTTTTATATTCATATGGGTATTTTGCCTATATGGATGTCTTTATGCCTTGTGTATGTCTGGAACCCTCAGAGACCAGAAAAGGGCATTAAGTCCCCTAGAACTGGAGTTACAGATGGTTGTGAAGTGGAGTAGCCAAGGACAGCATAGCACCTTTTTAAAAGGTTATTTATTTGTAGTGCATTGGTGTTTTGCCCGCATGTATGTCTGTGTGAGGGTGTTGGATCCCCTGGAACTAGAATTTCAGACAGCTGTGAGCTACAATGCGGGTGCTAGGAATTGAACTCAGGTCCTCTGGAAGAGCAGTTAGTGCTCTTAACCATTGAGCCATCTCTCCAGCCCCACATATCACCTCTTACAGGAGATATACCAGTTAACCAGTACCTCATTCTCAGAGGTCTGGGATATAAGCAACAGCAGGCAAATGTTCCTTGCTTCAGTCTCTGGGTCTCAGCCCCATGTCCCTCCTCAAAGATTTCTGGTTTTCCCCTTTGTTCCCCCAAGACTGGTAGCTGCTTCCTAAGGGTGTGACTTCGAAGTTTCCTTTGATTTTTCTCTTCACTCCCTGCCCCTTGGCTCTTCAGTACCTAGTTAATAATTCCTTATACTTAGCTAACAATTTCCCATCGCCAATTCTCTCTGTTGAAACAGCCAGTGTAGTTTTTGACTCCTGCCAGATACTGGAGGATATGTTAGAAAGAACTTTAAGGTGATGCATGACTAACTCGGCTTAGGTCAACATCCAATAAATATTAATGGAATAAATAAATGAGTGAATGACTAGATTTCTTCCTGTAAATTAGTAATGGCTTCCCCAGTTTTCAGTTTATTAGGATATATTATTTGTACAAATTAATGGGTTCCATGGTGACCTTTTTATACTATACACATTGTGTTTTTATCATACACACTGCCTTTACCCTGTCTTGTCTCCCTATACCTACGATTGATCACCTCAACTCCCAAATAGTCCCACTTATTTTTCTTCTTCTTGCTTGTTTTTGTTTGAGATAGGGTCTTACTGTCTGGAACCCACTCTGTATACAAGGTTAACCTCAAACTCAGAGATCCACCTGCCTCTGCCTCCAGAGGGCTTCCTTGATTTATTTTTTTAACTTTCTATTTTGTTTTATTTTTAAGATTTATTTTTATGTGGGCATGTGGGTGTGCATACCACATGAGCGCGGATGCCCTTAAGACTGCGTGTGTATAGGTGTGTGTATAGGAGGTGAGTGCAGATGCCCCTGCTGGCTAAAGGTGGCACTGGAGCCTCTGGAGTTGCCATCCAGTGTAGGTGCTAGAAATTGACACAGGTCCTAAGGAAGAGCAACAAACACTCTTAACCATGGAGCCACCTCCAGCCGGCTTCTAAGTTTTTATACCAATTTTATGTGAATTGAACTAATCTGAGTTAGTCCCCAGGGTCCTCTTGTTTCTAAAGGAATGTCCCCCACCAGCCATGACCAGAGTCAGTTCCGCATTGAAAACCATTAACAGCTACAGCTAGGTAATGTCCTCCAAAGGGAGGGGCAGCTGCCCAGCTAGCCCAGGTTCCAAACCATTAATCCGGATCCCCGTCACAAGTGTATTTTAGTCTCGGTGCCCTGTGTTTTTTGTTCATGGTCTAGTTGGACAAAACATTCCTTCTACTGCTCTTTGGGCAACTGTAATCCTGACACACTCTTTGCCAGCCTCTGAGAAGCGAGTGTACAGCCTTGGCCTCCAGGTGCTCATCAAGCCTGAAGACAATGGAAACAACAGCCGGGGAGGTGGAGAGGAGAAACTGTCCCCCACTGAAAGAAGGGTCATACTTCACAGAACTTCTTAAGTTCTCATTCTTTTTTATAAAATTATTTTATAGCCAGGTATGGTGGTGCATGAGTAACATGCCAGCCTGGTCTACATAGTGAGTTCTAGGGAAGCTAGGACTCTGTCGATACCCTGACTCACAAACAAACAAACAAACAAATAGTATTTTTCTTATTTTTCTTAACCACTGAGCCATCTCTAGTAACCACCCTAGGAGATAGTTCAGTTGGTAAAGTGCTTGCCTGGAAAGGCAAGAACCCAGCTTCAATCCCCAAAGCCTGAGCAAAAAGAAGGCAAAGACCCAGGCATAAGGCCTCCTGATGATGGACGTATAACCCAGTTCTGAAGAGGCAGAGACCAAGAACGCACTGGGACTTGCTGGCCAACCAGCTTAGGCTACCAATTCAGCCAGTTACAGGTCAGTGAGAGACCCTGCCTCACAAAAAAGCAAGGTAGAGGACCCTCAGGAAGGACACGCTCTGGCTTCCGGCACCTACATGAACATGTGCACACACACTCAAAAACAGATACATGGAATAAGCTCACCCTCTGTGGATGTGTGTGCTCACGTGTGCTGTGTGTGTTGTGTATGTTCACGTGTGTTGACTTGGAAGGAGCAGGAGTAAATGCTAGCTGTCTTCTATCTCTCACCGCCTTGTTTTTCAGGGTCACTCACTGGGGCTAGCCTGGCAGGTCAGCAAGTCCCAGGGATCCTCCTGTTCCCACCTCCCTAGCACTTGAATTCTGGGTCAGTGCCAATGAGCCTGGCTTCTATGGGGGTGCTGGGTATCGAACTCTGGTTCTCATCCCTTGGTAACAGGCATTTATCCACTGAGCCTTCTCCCAAGCCAAAGTTCTCATTCTTCACAAAGAATTCATTGCTTTGCTACTTCAGTACACTTGGGTTTTCAAGAGCTGAAACTGGCCAGAAGGCAGACATTAATCAATGGCTGTTAGGTGGGACAGTGGATAAACCCAGCTCCCTTGGCCTTATGGAGGGGGAGTTGTGCGGAGCATCATTGTAGAATTCTCCCTACTCCTAAACCAGCATGAAGTTACCCCTGGCGCCACTCCAAACCTAGCCAGGCTTTTTCTGAAGCTCACGTGGCTTCTTTCATAATCTAGGCCACCTGTCTGGAGTACCTGAGTGAAGAGTCACCAGCTGACTGGCACAGGGCCCTTCCCTGTGTCAACTGAGGAAAGGACTCTCAAATTCCAGATGGGACTCCCCAGTCACCGCCTCTTCACCAGGCGCCTCTCAGCAGAAATGCTGAATCATGGCAGGTGCCCTCCTCCAGTCCTGTTCCCACATCCTGTCAGGCACTGGGGGCCTCCATCTAATTGAACCCTCAACCCTAAACTCTTCTTTATCTTTCCACAACTGTTTCACCTACAGAGATAAGCCCTGAACAGAGCACGCAAAGCACGCAGCTGTAGGAACTAGGGGCCATTACTGACCCCAGGGACTATTCCAGAGAGATCCTCTGCAGCTGACCGGAGGAGGAATGGGCTAAGTGGTTCACCTCCCACCTGCAATCAAATACCAGAGATAGTTCTTCGAGCAGAAAGAGCCCCTGGCCCTGAGGTCCCCTGAGAGGGAAGGAGGTCAGCTGCCAACATTCCTGTTCCAGCCAAATGCTTCAGAGAGAAGCCCTGGGCCTTAGGGACAATCTCAGAACCTCAGGGCCCTGAGCTGAAAACTTGGAATGATAACAGGTAGCTCACCGGGCTGATAGGGAGATCAAAGCCTTGTCCAGATGCCGCCACAGGCACAGAGATGTAGACAGAAGCTGAACAATGCAATTTCTGTGGAGACGACACAGACCAGGAAACGGGACAGCTGCACGTGCGAGCGAGCTTTATGTGTTGACTAAGGACTGATGCAATAATAGTGAGGTCATTGTTGGGGGATTGTTTGAGGGTGTTTCTGGAAGAGGGTAGAATTTAAGTGGGTAAACTGAGGAACACAATGTAAGTGTTTGCTATGCGGTCCACCGAAGGCCTGAAAAGCAGACCTGCCTGCTCCCAGGCCAGTCCTTGTGTTGGAAGGATCAGCTTCTTCTGCCCATGGCTGGGGTGGCCTTGGTTCTTGAGCCTTTGCTCACATACCAGGACTTATGCCATCAGCTTTTGGGGTGCCCAGTTTGCAGAAAATGGACGGTGGGATTTCTTGGTCACCATAATTGTGTGAGCTGATTCTTATACTAAATATATACTTTTTTCACTGGCCCTGTTTCTCTGGAGAAATTATAAGACAACACGAAAAGATTATGGGGTAGGTGACTTGAAGGACAATATGTTTACTAGGGATCATCAAGTCCTGTGAAAAGAAGTGGGAGGTGCCAGGAAAGGGTAGAAGAAACCAAACTGGGGTGAGGGCTTCGTAAAGCCCTTGACTGTCTGTCAGAAAGCGCTAGAGCGAGTCTCATCCGATAGAATTCTGTATTAGGCTGAGTTAGGCTCACGCGGCCAGACATTGTCCCTCTCCACGCTCTCAAACCACGTCTTTATTCTCGGTCATTGGGTGTAGGTGGCTTTGAGGAGGATGTGCCCTGCGTACGGTGGCACTCTAGTCTAGGAAGACTGTAAGAGTTGACAGCCGGGGATGGCCTGCTCAGCAGGCCCTTCATAGACAACAAGCATTTCCCCTGAAGAAGGATCAGGTGACACATTTGCCCTTATAAGAGGGATTGGGCATACCAGAAAAGTGGCTGTTCCAAGCATTCATTAATTCAGTATCCACTCAGACAGTCCCACGGCCAATGTGTAGCTCTTATTGAGGACTTATTTTACGCTACAACTTCAACTAAGTGCTGTGGGAAGATGCAAACATCAACAAGGTGGGTCACATCCTGGTTCGGGTAGCCTCAGAAGCAGGTCCCAGGATGAGAAGAGAGAGCTACCCAGGACAGTGATGTATGTATGGACGACCCTAACACCTGAAAGGTATAAGAAAGAGGAAGAGGAATTCAAGGCTAGCCTGGGTTACGTAAGCCCGTGTATCAAGAGAGAAAAAGAAGAAAGGGAAGTTAAGGGAGAGAGAAGTGTCGAGCACTACTTCCTGGTTAATTTGGGAAGAGCCAGAAGCACCAAATGGAGAGTGTGGAGATGTGCCAGGGAAAGGTATGAATAAATTCATTCTGGATTTTTGGGCTGGGAGAGATGGCTCAGTTGTGCAAGCATGGGTTCAGATCCTCAGAAGCCATGTAAAAAGGCAGATGTGGCGGTACACACCTGTAATCCCAGCGCTGGGAGTTGGGGCAGGCGGGTGGAAGATGGAGACAGGCAGATCCAAAGCTCACTGGCCACTCTAGGTTCAGCAAGAGAGCCGACGATAAAAACAAAGGTTCTGCTAAGATGGCTCAGTGAATAGAGAAACTTGCCGCTGAGTCTGCTAACCTGAGTTCAAGCCCCAGGACCTACCTAGTGGAGAGAAAAGAACCTACTCTCAAAAGTTGTCCTCTGCCATGGGATATGCGCGCACATGTGTGCACGTATGCACACATGCACACACAAATGTAATAGCAAAAAGGTTTTAGAAAAACAAAGTTAGGGCCAGGTGTAGCTTTAATCCTAGCATTGAGGAATCAGAGGTAAACAAACTTCTGTGAGTTCAAAGCCAGCCTGGTCTACACAGTGAGTTCTAGGACAGCCAGAACTATTAAAAAGAGACTTTGTCTTGAAAACACAAAACAAGCAAAAAAGGTGGAATGTAATTGAGGAAGCCCCCTCCTCCGCTCCACCTCCAGCTCTAGGGTTGATCTCTGGCCTCCACGCACAAGCACGTACACTGCTAACAAATCCAAATACACACACAGACACAAAAGTGTGGGCTTTAACGACCACCACTGTGAGCCCCTGGAATGCATTCCCACAGAGAACTTGAAACTGAGCACAGGCTCTCTCTTATCCAAGAGATCCAGGGTGCTCAGACATCAGTCCCCACAGGCAACGGCTGAGAATTGCTCTTGGAAGCATTAAATGCCTGACCCTTTCAGATTGCTGTGTTACTAACTGTGGAAAGGGGGGGGGCGCTCTAGCAGTGGGTGCTGAGCTCACATCAATACTTTACAGACTGGGGGTGTGGGGGAAAGACCATCAGAGAACAACCTGTCGAATATGATGTACACTGACTTTAAACATGGCATACAAAGGAAGCCCATGTTATGGTTTGGATCTTAAATGTCTCCCCAAGTCCATATGTATAAAGGTTTGGTTGCCAGCTTTTGGCACTATTGAGAGATGGTAGAACCATTAGAAGGTGGGAACTGATGAATCAGCAGGGATGCACCCCTTAAGAGGATATTGGAACCCTGAACTTTCCTCTCTCCTGTTGCTGGACCCCATGGGGAGAAGAGTTTTGTTCCCTGTGTGTTTCCCACCATGAAGGAATGCCTGGCAGCAGCCAAAGGCACCAGGCCAACAACAGACAAGAAAAGGTTGGGCTGAAAGGAAAAGCCGAGAAAGAGGGTTTCTCAGAGGGGCTGCTTCAAGACTTCTCAATTCATGCAAGGCGATCAGAGCACAGGCAGCAGGTAGAAGAAATATGGAGGGCTAGGACCGTGAGGGAAAGTGATTCTAGAACGGGACCTGAAGGAGGCTTTTTCTATTCGCTATGCAAGAATTGAAGAGGCTCTGTCATGAATCAAATCTACTGTCCAGAGAAATCTCAGCAGCTACAGAGCACAGAGTGAGTTTGAGGAAATAGGACTAGGAGTGGGGGAGGAGGGCAGAGGGCCCAAGGGGTCTGAAGAGAGAAGGTAACCAAATCAGGAGATAAAGAACACACCTGGCTTAATCTTACGGGAAGAGGAGCCGGAGGGAGGCCTGGTGGTCAATCAGGAATTCCCATCCATTTCTCCACACACCAGAGACGGGGTCAGCAAGATTTTCATAGGATAAACCCCTCACAGCCATAAGTGGAATGAGTCACAGAGCGCTACTGCCACTAGCTCGAGGACATTCCATGACCAAAGTTAGACAACAGGCTGGAAATTTTCATTCAAACCCATTTTTCAACGAGATGATTCACCCTACTTTATTTTCTAAGGTATTCAGAGAGTTAAACATAGTCTTTCGGAGCCAGGTGACAGTGTACACACCTGGAGTGCCAGCACTGAGGGGCTTGAGGCAAGAGGATTGTGAGTTTAAGACCAGCTTGGGCTACATAGCTGAGACCTTGTCTTAAATAAGCAAATGAATGCAATGGTAAGGGGCTTGCCACAGAGTGTGAGGACCTTAGCTTGATGTCCAGAGACCTGCATTAAAAACAAACAAACAAACAAACAAACAACAACAACAAAACAACAAAAAATCCACACACACAGCACTAGACACCTGTAATTGCAGCCCTGGGCTAATGGAGACAGGAGACTCCTGGGAATTGCTAGACAGGCCGTCTAGCTGAATTGATAAATTCTAGTTTAGTGAGTCATCCTGTCTCAAAAATTAAGGTGAGAGAAGAAAAAAGGAATAAGATGAAGAGCAACTGAAACCCACTGTCAGCTTCTGACCTCTCCATGCACAATCTCCATACACAAACACACACTTATACACACAGGCAAACTCAAATGCACACGTGCACACAAACAACAAAAGTAGTCCTTCCCGGGCCATGTCGGTTTTTAGCTCTCTCTTTTTCCCAGGGCTGAGTTCAGTGGCTTTTTGACCAGTAAACACCCTTCCTAAACTACAGGGTTTTATGTGCTGTTTGCCTTCTTTTTTTCCTGACGGGACCAAAAGCAAGCTGTATCCTACTGCTGCAAGGCGGGAAGCAGCAAGGAGTAAGGAACTAAACATACCATCTCTTCAATTGCCTTGCTAATTCTGGCATCTGGCTATGATGATGGCCCCCCAAAGAAGTCTATCCCGGAAGCAGCAAACCCCCTTTCCATTTACACCCCATCAGCAAGAACTTAACCACAGAGCCGTATTCCGTATTTAACTGCAGGCAAAGTTGAGAAGTGTAATTTTTAACTTCAGGTGGCCGTGTACCCAGCTAACAAATTCAGCCTTTAAAGCACTTTTTAATAATTAGTCTTTCTGTGTGTGTGAAGGGGGTATGTGTGTGTGCACACAAACAGGTACCTAGACACACACATGCCGGCCCTCAGGCATGTATACAGCTGCACGTGCTCATGCAGGCACAGGGGCTAGAGGACATCAAGTGACCTGTCTTTCACTCTCGATTTTTTTCCTTTGACACAAGGTCTCTCGCACTAAACGGAGCCTAGAGCTAAGCTACCAAACAGCCAATCCCAGTGATTCTCCTGTTCCTGTCCCCTGTAATCCTTCCTGCCACCCCCTACCCATCCCCACCCCCCACCCCAGGAACTGGGGTTCTGATAGTTGTGCAGCTGTTTGATGTGGGAACAAGGAGTTAGAATTCAGAAAGTATTCATATCTACTGAGCTATTTCTCCAGCCTCTTCCCTCGGTCCCCTAAAAGGAGAATTTTGTTTGTATTAGTTAGCTCTTCCTGCCTAACAACTGGTTCCAGTACTTGACAGCCTGAAGCAACTGCATTTTGGTTTCTCACACTTCTGTTAGACAGGCCTCTGGGTTCCATGTGTCCTATCTATCTACAGGATTTGGGCCAGAGCTGTAAAACCCAAAATGGCCTCCTTTACACAACCAATGTCTCTGTTGAAGGTGGTTCAGATGACCAGGGCTAACTGGAAAGACTAATCCCCTCTCTGCGGGGTAGTGAAGCTCTGTAATAGATATGGGACCTTGGTTCCCATGCAAGCGGTTCCACACCCTAGCAGGATATCATGAGTTCCTTCATATGTGACCTGAAAATCCTCCCACGCAAAAGTAAGGGTAGCAGGGACCTCTTGAGGCCTGCACTTGGGTGCACATGTGGGTGTGCATGAACACGCACATGCACATGCACACACACACACACACAAACATCACTCCTGTTTTAAAGACTCAATCACCCTGCAACTGAGAATGACATACTGTGATGATTTGAATCCCCCCCCCACACACACACACACAAAGACTTTGTCCCCAGCTTAGTGCTATTGGGAAATGTCAGAAGCTGCCAGGATTGTAGGCCCTAGCTGGGGGAAGCAGGTTCCAGGGGGCATGCCCTTGAAGAGGGATTTGGTAACTGAGACCCTCCTTTTCTTTGATCTCTTGCTCCCTTAACACATGGTGGACAGTTTGGCTCCACCATCCACCATGCAGTCTCCGCCAGAGAAGCTGCCCTTCTGCAGGCCTAAAGAAAAGTGGGAAGAGCCTTCCAAACTATGAATCCCAATAGCCCTGCCTTTTTATAAACTGATTGCCCTAGGCATTTGCTACAGACACAGAACACGTGTAAAATTAGATCCATGATTTTATACCTGCTGCCACTTGTCCCTGTTAGGGTCACTGTTGCTGTGACGAAACACCATGACCAAAACAATTTGGGGAAGAAATGGTTTATTTGACTTACACTCATCCACAGCTTTGTTCATCATAAAGGGAAGTCAGGAAGTCAGGGCAGGAACCTGGAGACAGCAGCTGATGTAGAGGCCATGGAAGAGTGCTGCTTTTTTGCTTGCTCCTTATGTCTTGTTCAGCCTAATTTCTTTTCCTTTTTTTTTTTCGGCTTTTGGAGACTGGGTTTCTCTGTGTAGCTCTGGCTGTCTTGGAACTCACTCTGTAGACCAGGGTAGCCTCAAATTCACAGGGATCCCCACGCCTCTGCCTCCCAAGGGCTGGGATTAAATGTGTGTGCCACCACTGCCCTGTTCAGCCTTCTTTCTTATACCCAGGACTACCAGCCCACGGGTGAGCCTACCCACAATGGGCTGGACCCTCACCCATCAATCGCTAGTTAAGAAAATGTCCTACAGGCTTGCCTATATCCCTAGCTTCCATTCTGGAGGCATTTTCTCAAATGAGGTTCCCTCCTCTCAGATGGCTCTAGCTTGTGTCAGGTAGACATAAAACTAGCCAGCACATCACTGCTTCTAAGCCAGCCTTCCAGACAGCTTGACATTTCCTCTTCAGTTCCACCAAATAAATAATGGAGTCTTGATGTGGTGATGGAGGGAAGGGCTCTGAAAGAAGCAATAAATAACTACAAGATTATACCCAGTGCTTTTCACACAGGAGCAGTCCTCTTAGGCCTAGCGTGCCTGCTACCACCCGTGGGACCGTCTGCAGACCAGAACTTACCAGAATTCTCAGGATACACGTGAGTGCCTCCCAAGAGGGATGGAATATAAGCACTCGTAGGCAGCATACCTGGTCAGATGGGCTTCTTAGCAGACACTAAATGTGAGGGAGAATAAGATGGTTACTATTAGTTACCAATTTGACCAAACCTAGAACCATCCAGAAGATGGGCCTTTGATTATGCCCGGGAGAAGGGGAAATCTTGGCTCTGCTGATTGACATGCCACTGTGGGTGGCACAGTTCCCTGACTGGGATCCTGTGGAGAAAGAGAGCTGAGCCATAGCGTACAACCACAGTTCTGTGCTTCCTAAGTGTGGATGCCAGCCCTATGCCCGCCCTGTCTGCTGCTTTGTCTAACTTGCGTTGAAGGACTTTATTCCTCCAGAGAAAGGCAAAACAGGAATTTTTTTTTTGAAAGAAGTTCTTACTATATATCCCCAGGAGTCCTGAAATTCACTATATAGGTGAGGCTGGCCTCGAACTCATAGAGATCCACCTGCCTCTGCCTCTCAAGTACTGGGATTAAAGGAGTGCACCACCACATCTGGCAGAAAACTAAAACAACCCCCCCCAGGGTGCTTTTGTAGAATGTTTGATGACAGTAAGGAGGAAGATGGCAGTCACACGGAAACACTAAGAGGAAAACTGTGACTTGTGTTTGATGAGCTCATGGAGGTGGGGGGCTGAGGAGATAACACAGAAAAAGCAAGTGGAGGGAATCAGAGCAGAACATCAGAGAGCCATGGGATGTTGTCAAATGCATTGAATGGGAATCCCAGAAGGAGATGAGAGAAGAAAGCAGTTGGAATTTTTGAATAAATAATGACTGAGGATTTTTCAAAATTAATGGCAGGTGCCATACCATAGATTCACAAAGCTCAGAAAAGACCAAGCAGGGTGAAAACAAAATCAAAACAAAACAAAACAAACCCTAGGCATATCATATTCAGATTGCTGAATGTCAAAACCAAAGGAAAAAAATCATAAAGGCAACCAGAAAAAACCAGAAACACTACCTTCTACAGAACAAAGATTCCCTACCAGAAACCACAAAAGTCAGAGGACAGAAAAAAATCCTTAAAATGTTAAAAAAAAAAAAAAGACCAAGTCAGACAAGAAAGTCAATACACAAATATACTTCAGAAATTTAAAGGAAAACTTAATATTTAAAAAGTCCTTTAAGTGTATGAGTGTTTGCATTTACGTATGTAAGTGTACCACACGCATGCAGTGCCTGTGGAGTCCAGAAGTTCATGAATTCCCTAGAACTGGAGTTACAGAGAGTTGTGGGCTGTCCTGTGGGTGCTGGGAGTCAAACCTAGAATCTCTGTAAGGATAGCAAGTGCTCTTAGCCGAACCCTCCTTTGGATTCCACAGACGCCCGCACACATGCACATGGCTCCCCTCACCTCCATACATATGTATGTATGTATGTATGTGTGTATAAATAGAAAGCCAGCCAAACATAGCCAGGTAGCAAGCTAGAGAGTGAGTTGGGAGGAAGCGTGAAACATCCTACAGGGCTCCTGCCTCGAGCCCCTGCCCTGACTTCTCTCCACAGTGGAGTGTGACCTGGAAGTGGCAGCCAAACAAACCCTTTCCTCTTCAAGTTGCTTTTGGTTGGACTACAGCAAACAGAGCTCAGACTTGAACACACACACAGTGAGGAGTACACTGACCTTTGGGATCAAGGAAAGGATTCTCTGTGAATTCAAGGCCAATCTGGTCTATAAAATGAGGTCCAGGTTAGCCGGAGCTACAGAGTGAGACACATACAGGTACATGGAATACATTAATTGTATAAATACTTTGAGACACGGTTTCTTTGTGTATCTCTGCCTGGCTTGGAACTCACTAAGCAAACCAGGCTGGCCTCGAATTCAGAGATCTGCCTGTCCCTGCCTTCTAAGGGCTGGGATTAAAGGTGTGCACCACCACACTTAGCCGAACGCAATGATTTTTAAATAAACAAATCTCTTTTACCTTTTTCTTTTCATTTATTTCAGTTCCGTGATGGAATCTAGGGCCCTAGATATATTCCGTGTACTTCCTACTTCTATTTTCTAGGGTTTCCTTTGTCTTAAACCACTTGTCCGCTGTGAGGAGGATTTGTGTGCCAGGGGTCTACCAGGACGTGCTTCTGGGAGAGAGCAGGAGAGGGAAGACGCAAGGGCTCCTACTCAGTGGAGCATCCGCCTGACCTCACTGGGGTGCTGGAGTGTAGATGACACTGGGTGCTCCTGCCTGCCCCCTGCCTAGGGAGCTGGGCCTGTGGGTTCCTGCCTAGTGAGTCACTGGCCACCGGCCACATGAATTCCCAGGTGTGGCTAACATGGCTCCAGTCACCCAAGGGCAGGCCCCGAAGCATACCACAGGTGCAGGCTGTCAGTCACGAGCACATGGAGCAGTCAGAGCAGAGGCCCGGGACATCAGGAGCCAGAGGGGTCTGTGTGAGATTGGCTCTAATGAAGGCTTTTTGTGTGAAATGGAGGAGAGACAGGACATAGGGAGACGAAACCTCAATACTAGAAAGACCTGTAACTTGGTTTTAAATCCCAGGTGGCAGAGGCTAAAGGGATCCCTGTTTTCTTCATACAGAGGCCCCAAGAGTGTGAGCTGAGCTGAGGCAGTCAGAACACAAGCCTCATTTCCCAGCATTCTGTACCCTGTGGGTTTTGGTTTTTTGTTTATTTGTTTGTTTGTTTGTTTGTTTTTTGTTTTGATTGTTTGTTTTGCTTTGCTTTTTTTTTTTTTTTTTTGTAGGGCTGAGAGGATATCCAGGCTTTGCTCATTCCAGGTAAATCCACTCCACAGAGGCGGAGGTCACTCCACTGAGCTACAGCTCTAAGCCTCAAGACAGGTTTTGAACACTCTTTCTTTGAACTTTCCTCAACCTTCCTCGCTGTAGCCTAAAAGGAGGTCCCTTGACGTGCAAGCAAGTATCTTGGACCGAAGGATAGAGGTAGGGCTGCCAGATAAATTTCATTTTGACTTAATTTTTTGATGTTTATTTATTCATTTTATGTGAGGAGGTGAGAAGTGGGCTTGCTGTGGTACGCGTGTGGAGGTCAGCTGTCTCCTTCCACCATGTGGGTTCTAGGGACCTAACTCAAGTTGTCAGGCTTGGTAGGACGTACCATACCCACTGAGTCACCTTACTGGCCTCTTCACTTATTTAATGGATGCAACATATTTACACTAAAAAGAATTCACTGTTTAATATTGCAATCCAACTGGTGTTCTGAATTTTCTCTGATAACCCAGCGCATAAACTTTATGTTGATGGTGACTCTTCTTAACTTGGTAATGTTCAGAGAAACCCAGGACACAGTAGAGAACACTTCTGGTGTATGTGTGGGAACATTCCTAGAGTTCGAGGAAGTAGGTATGTCTCGGTCCTGACCCCTTCTTGTTACTCTCTACTTCCTGATCACCGTGAAGTGAGCAACTCTGGCTTCTGTATGTTCCTGTCATAATATTCTGCCACTCCACAGCTCAACAACAGAGCCAGGGGACCAGGGGCTAAGATTTCAGAAACCCTAATAAAGCTTTCTTCCTTCCTATTGTGTCCCTCAGGTATTTGTCCTAGAAAGTCTGAATAGCACACAGAATAACATGCTAGAAGGCCCTTGGGTGGCCAATGAATGAGTCACTAGACTGTTTGCCTCTAAACTTCAGGATTTTATTCTATTACATATTTATTTATTTACTGTGTGCAAATATGTGGAGGGTATGTGTGTATCATGATGTACATGTGGAGGTCAGAAGACAATTTGACTTTATCATGTGGAAACACAGAATTTAACTCAGATCAGGGTCTCGGCAGCACTCACCTTTACCTACTGAACCAACCTCCTGCCTCCCAATTTTGTTTTTATATGAAAGAATACTGCTGGGCTTGGTGACACACACCTTTAATCCCAGCACTGAGGAGGCAGAGGCACGTGGATCTCCGAGTTTGAGTCCAGCCTGGTCTATAAGATGAGTTTCAGGACAGCCAAGGCTACACAGAGAAACCCTACCTCAACAAAACAAGCAAATTTTTTTTTAAAAAAAAAAAAAAAGGAGAAAGAAGCTGGGCGGTGGTGGCGCACACCTTTAAACGCAGCACTCGGAAGGCAGAGGCAGGTGGATCTCTGTGAGTTCGAGGCCGGTCTGGTCTACAAGAGCTAGTTCCAGGACAGGCTCCAAAGCTACAGAGAAACCTTGTCTCGAAAAACAAAAAACAAACAAACAAAAAGGAAAAAGAAAAGAAAAAGAAAGAAAATTTCCCCATTTGAAGCCTGTAGCGGTGTGTTCTTTCTTCCCTGTCAATGGCGCTGGTCTGTTAAGCCAAGCTCTGCTACTAACTTGTTAACTGAACCCAGGAACATTCTCTAATCCCCAAATTGTCGCTCACAAAGTTGGGGTGACAGTAATCCTCACCTCATAGGGCTGTCCTGGTAAATATTTCAAGCAATAGGATGTAGCTAGCAGGCCTCAGTCAGTGGTCTCTGTGACTGAGGGAGACAGAGTGCCTGTCCCTGGGAACGGGGCACTCCTGGCACACCCACTCCTCAGCATTAACACACAACAACCGGCTTGCACCTTCACCCTTCAAGACTGTATCCCATCATCCCTGAAGGCTGGACACTCCCTGCTTCCAGAAACACACTTGGCGTCAAGTGATGTGCCCTAAGGAAGAGGGTCACGAGCTTGTATGCTGAACTCTGACTAAATATGTGACATGAAGCCTTCGACAGAGAAGCCGTTTCTATCTTTGCTCAGAGCACCCACCGGAGAGAACCCGCTAGCACATTCTCACCTTCCTTCCACATTTAGAATGCTGAAAACATCGCTAGCTCCGCCAGCTCGTCGGGGCCTTCCTTGTGGGCCGAGGTTGGCAACAAGAACTCACCATTTCCTCATAGGGGAAGAACACGGGGAATGTGGGGGACATTTGAAGACGTAGAAGACAAATCTTTTCCTGCAGAGAGAAAGCAGCCAGAGCAGCGTAGGAAGGCAGGCACTACAGCTTCTCGCTGTCTCCCTGCGGTCTGCAGACATCTGTTATTGAGATCTGTATCAGTCTCATGCGCAGGACCATTTAAAGTCACACAAATTCCCTACCAAAGGCAAGGAGGGAGCCCACCCAGGTCGGACGATTTTCATAGATACCCTTCTGTCCACATATCCTAATGACCTGATTAGCAATTCTACTGTATTTAATTTGCACCCTGGGTAATTTACTGTCAGGCAGAAGAGCCATCAGCTTGAAAAATGGCACCAGAATTAAAAACCAATAGTGAAGTTTCTGTTGGAATGAGCTCTCCTGGCACAATGATGAAGCAGGATTAGCGAGAGACCATAGGTGTATGTTCGCAAGTGGCAGCCGTTTTTACGTCCTAACATGCTGCTAGGAGCAAAAACCGCAGCCTTTCTGAACCACAGGAAACCAGCAGCCGAGTAGAAAATGGAGAAGGAACTACGAATCGGCCCAGCTGAGCAGTTACGAAAAGCACTGAGTGCGGCCCACCTCCTTCTCCTTGTGATGGTTTTAAGCATGTTCACAAATTCTGTGGCATGAAGTTCAGTCTCCCTCCCCTTGAACATATGTTGGCCTTCCTCAAATGAAGAGAAAATGGTGGAAGGACCACTTTATCTTTCTTGGTGCAGGAAGAGCCTCTCTGCCGTGAGCAGCCGCTTGTACCTAGATCTGTTGAAGTTGTCTGGATCTAGAAATCAGACTCAAGAATGAGAAAGCCTTTGAGATACCCCAATCCATTCCAGCTACCATTCACTATAGCCTAAGACCACCTCTAGTGACCTTCCTGGCTAAATTTACTCAATCCTCTGAATAGCTAGCAGCCCCAATGACTGTCAGAGGTTTTTTGGTTTGTTTGTTTGATTGGTTGGTTTTGGTTTGGTTTTTGAGACAGGGTTTCTCTGTGCTGTCTTGTCTGTCCTGGAACTCACTCTGTAGACCAGGCTGGCCTCAAACTCAGAGATCTGCCTGCCTCTGCCTCCCAAGTGCTGGGATTAGAGGCATGAGCCATTATGTCTATCGACTATCAGAATTTTAAACCACTATTTTGGAGTCACTTGTCATTCAGTAATAAATAAGAATACCCAGAATTCCTCAGTCTGCCTGTTCCTACGACTTGGTGCCATCTGAGCCTCATAGGGCTACCTGTCAAAGGCAACCAGCCCATAGCCTACCCACTGTCTCCACTAACTGTCCTGGGACTGGATGAATGTACCCAGACTCACCAGAGTAAATGCACACCCCAGTCTACCCCGTTCTAGAATCTCTTGCCATCTGTGTGCCAAGGACATCATCTTCCACAGAAGCATTTCCAATTTGAAGAAACTCCGGCTCTCACTCCCACTTAGAAGAGATTATGACCGGGCTGGAGAACTGGCTGACTAGTTAGGAGAATCGCCTTACTAATTAGTTTATACTCCTCTTCCAACAGAGCCAAGTTTGATTCCAAGCACTCGCATCGGGCAGCTCATAACTGCTTGGAACTCTTTTTATTTATTTATTTATTTTTATGTGCATTAGTGTTTTGCCTGTATGTATATTTATGTGAAGGTGTCAGATCTCGGAGTTATGGACAGTTGTGAACTGCCATGTGGATGCTGAGATTTGAACCCAGGACCTCTGGAAGAGCAGCAGTCAGTGCTCTTAACTGCTGAGCCATCTCTCCAGCACCCTGCCTGGAACTCTTGCTCCAGGAAATCTAGTGCCCTCTTCAGACCCCAAGGGCACCTGTACTTACATGAACATACCCACACAGAAATGCACAAATGCTCACGTAATTTTAAAAGAATAAAGATAAATCTTTTAAAAAGGAAAAAGGAAAGTTCATGGCCAAGGCTCAGTGCTGGAACCTCCTAACCCCAATAAGCAGGACCTGCCCTGTCACACCTCTCTGAATCTCAAAGCAATGTCATAACGAGGCAGGAACAGTGGCATCCTGATGGCAGCCTCAAGAATCGAGCCACAATAGTATCCTACAGAACTTCTCCCAGAGTACCAAACAAGTCCCATTCTTTGCCCTGTACCTACCCATTCACCAGAATGTCCTTGTCTGGGAGCCCTGCTACCTTCCTGCATGTCTTAGAGTATCTCATAGCCTTCCAGAAATCTCTTTCCTATTGCGGTCTTCCTGTTGGTTTGAGTTGTCTAACATCTGGACACTAATTCAAAGAGCTATTGCCTTAGTCTTTATTCTCCTGAATCTTTAGTCTACCGCTCAAGTCCAGACTCGGTGAGAAACAGCAGAATGCTCCAGGACTTGCTAGGGAGCCCTTCAAAACTGCTGGCCATTGGCCACATGTCCTGTTTACTCCAATGGCGTTGGTATGGAAACTAGACGCAAGTAGGCTTTGCAAATGATATTTGTTGATCACTTATATAATATTGCATAGAATTATCAAGAATGAAAGCCTCTGTGTTGTCTAGACTGTGTCTTCCTGTCTGTACATATACAGCTACTCCTTGGGGATGCCAGCAAAGTTTACTTAGCTTCCAAATAGGTCCCTAAAATGTTTCTTTCTTCCCTTCTCAGGCCTGTAAAGCAGTGGCACCATTTTTGCGGCCTCATGCAGACACTCTTCCCTCTTACTCCTGAGTACCTTCTGGCCCAATTTCCCCTTGATGAACATTTGCCCCTCTTCACCTGGGGTTCCTACTGGTTGTTGAAACTGTTTTGCCAGCTAGAAGAGAGCTGGAAGTGTAGGAATTATCAATACCCTGGAAACAACCGCAGTGAGTGACTGGCATTAGCTATACTTGGAAGCCTGTGCTTTACATTGCTTCCCCCAAAGGAAATGTGGAGTGTGTGTGTATATGTGTGTGTCTTTTTAAGGGCAGGCCTACGGAGGTTACTCCGCCTCATTCTGGAATCTTGAGGGTCATAACTTCGACAAATTAATTTAGTGGGACACAATCCAGTCTACCAGACTCCAGACTCACCGGAGGTCACTGGTTTGCTCCTTCAGCCTTCTTATTTATTTATTTATTTATTTATTTATTTATTTATTTATTTATTTATTTTTTTAATTTTTTTATTTTTAAAGAGGGTTTCCACGTGGCCCAGACTGGCCTTGAACTTGTTACGGACCCAGAGATGACCTTGAATTTCCCCAAGTCTCCCGCTTCCATCTCTGGAGTACGGGGATTACAGCTATTCACCACCATAATCTGTTTCTGCTGTGCTGGGGCTGGAACACAGGGCTTTGCTTCATGCATGCTAAGCAAATAACCATCTGAGTCACATCCCCAGCCTCCTCCTGCAGCCATCTTTAGCGGTCTCTCCTGACACCCACAATTCCCCTGTCGCTGCTTTGTCTCAGCCCTGCTTCTGGAAAGCTCAAACTAAGACAGTATGATGGCTCGCTCCGGCTGACCGGCAGTCGCCTAGGCCGTCATTGTAGATGGGATCCACTGCGAGATCCTCTCCCCTGCAGCATCACAAAGTGTGGGGAGCTCTGGGGTCTAATACTTTACCATGGAGAATTCTCTTCCTGTGACTGGCAGGTTTTTTTTTCACACCTTTGTTACAATTGGCTGCATGCAAATTAGCTAAGCCAAATATGTCTATCCTAGTTATGATTCATGCACCAACCACTAGCCCTGCTGGCTATAGGATCGCTGTGGATATGCAAATTAAGCAACACTAATTTGTTGATGCTGATAAGATGCTGGACTCAGGCTGCCCTCCTGCATGGTGCTGATAAGGTCCAGAAACTAGAATACAATTCATATGCTCACACAGCGACCAACCCAGCACACTAAGGAGCCAGACACACTAGCTGAGAAACTGACAGTCAAGACATCTGGGGGCCAGGTGGTAGTTCCTGCTTCTTCATCAGTTGGTCGGGTGTCACATCATATAAGCCTGACAGAAGGACCCTACTGACCAAGAGACCTGGTTCCACAGCCTCTCACCACCACCTCCCAAGTATGCCATGTGATTCACTCACCGAATGCCTCCTCCTGCCTCAGCACCTTTGTGACAAGCCTTCAAACTGGTAGAATGGGAATTGTCACTGTCATCTTTGAAACATTTCTCTTTAACTCCTGAGGGTTCAGAAATTGTCTCAGGCCCATCGCTCAATGGGTCTAGAACTACCCTGGCCTTGCTGCCTGGATGTCCCCTACACATACTGTTTGGGCTCAGGATACATCACCTTTAAATATGACTGTAAGAAAGCATCCCTCTTTGGAATATTGATTGTTTTGAGCTGGTTATTTTGAGAAACTGCAAACACAGAAATAGCTCTGCAGAGCTCCAGTTCTACAAAGGCAAATTTCATCAGTGACAGTGCCTGCATCAGAAAGAAAGCTGTCCACCTTCCGCAAGCTGGGAGACTGGGAGCCACATGTGGAGACAGCCTTTGAAAGGGGTCACTCCCTATTGTCCCGGACACTGTCCCAGTCTGGTGAGTAGACTGCTTGAGCCAAGCAGTTCAGGGCCACCTGAACAGCATAGCAAGCAAGACTCCAAATTGTAAGAGGCATGTGTGTGTGTGTGTGTGCGTGTGTGTGCGTGCAAGTGTGCATGCTCATTACATGTGTGCACATGCCCTCCCAGTCAGAAGAGGCCTCTTAGATCCCATGGAACAAGATTTACAAGTGGTTGTAAACCAAATTATGTGGATGCTTGGGACCCAACTGGGATCCTCTGCAAGAGAAGTGCACGGTTAACCACAGAGCCTTCTCTCTGGCTCCTTTTTTAAAAATTGTATTTCAAACCTTTATTCTTTGTTTATGTCCTCCTTCAGCCTCATTATTTCTTTCTTCCACTTCTAGAAGTCCCAGGCTCCTATTCCTTCCTGTGGCTGAGGATGCTGCATGAGTTCCAGTCACCTGACCTTCTCTGATTCACGGTTTTGTGGGACTTGTATGTGTACTTACAGTAATTAAAATGATTTTTTTGTCTGCTAATCTGTTTTTACATCCATTTAATGCATAGTGCAGTCAAAAACCCTAAGAAGAATAGTAGGGAGCTACTGTGCCTCCCCAGAAACCCTCCACATCCTGTTGTGACTACATTCCTGGTGGCAGCGTTTGGGTCAGCCTGGGCAGTGCCCCTGCTGCCCAAGATCGTCAGGGAACAAGTTCTGCAGACTTCATTCCCACCCTTGCCCTAGCCTGCTTTGCAACTGTGGATTTTTCTTAGATCCTGACCTTGGCTTTGAGCAGCCCAGCTGTTTTTTATTACAAGAGCTGAGCTGGGGGTGGGCAGGCAAGGTCTGCTTCACACAGCAACCTCCTCAGTGGAGGAACGCAGGCCCTGACTGAGCGGTGCACAGTGCACTTGGGTGCCTCAGATGGGTTTATTCAAAGTTCATAATTACCCTGAAATCTCTTAAAATGAAAACATGATTGAAGAATTAAACCTGGTAAACAAATTAGTCAGAAAGAAAACCTCCGCAAAGCAAATGACAAAATCCAAAGAGCCAAGCCAGCAAATGAATGGGCTTGCGCTATAATTGGCAGCCAGAGCTGCTGAGGACCCCCAGGCTCTGGTAGAAGCAGGACTTGGGAGCAGTCAGCTCTCTGGGATAAGGGGAGGCCAGACCGGGAGTGTAGGGGCTTTGTGGTCAGTCAAGCAGCCAGCACCTTGGGAGGGACATGGTTGAGGACCCAAAGTCTTACACAGCTGGCGCAAGAGATGGGGAGGCAGCTGGCTCCCTGCTGCCAAAGTCCAGGTGGTGACCCTGGATCTGGCAAGGGTTGGAGAGGTGGCTGGGGGAGGCCTTTCCTGAGTGGAGCTGGAGCTGTTTGTATTTTCTGTGCACCCCCCAACTCACCTCCCCTAACCTCCCATTCTTGGTTTCATCTATCCTGAGGACCCCGGGCCCGATTCATGTTTATATTCTCCCTCCTAACTGTTTGGGTGGAAGCTTCACCTCAGTCCCTGGCATCCATATACCCAAAGAGTCTGGAATGTTCGGATGGGGGCTCCAGCCCAAGCCCCCTGTCCTGGAGTTGCCTCAGTCCAGACTCCACCCCTGAGAAAGCCCGCTAAACAATGACCCCTCCCCAGAGATGCTCAAGACCACTCCCACAGGGTATTTAAACTGACCCCAGACAACAAACACGTGGTTTTCCAGTCTTCCTTTCCAGTCTCCTCTCTGGAGGACTGGAAAGCCACCCAGAAGCCTTTGTTTCCATTAAACCTGGACTTTTTCTAATTTGGTTTGATTTGGTCTGATTCAGTTTATTGTGTCGGCCGAGAAGCTTCTGGGGGGCAGAAACTTTTCACTAACCCCTCTCTCCATCTCTCCCTTCTCTGCTCTCCCTCCTCCCCTCTCCTCTCCTTCTCTGATTCATGCCTGTATTCTTAGAAACTGCTACTTCACACTTAGGGGTTTCTCTCTCTGGATGAGAACAATGTTCTGGCTCCCACTGATGTGCGAACAACCACCCCAAGCCAAGCACAGTGACACATTCCTGTAGGCCCCTAATCCCAGCAATTCCAGCACTCCCGAGGCAAAGAGAATCAGCGACTGAAAACCATCCTCATTTGGAGTTCCAGGCCAACCGGAACACCATGAGACTCTGTCTCAAACAAACACACACCTCAAAACTGAAGCGGGACTGGAGAGATAGCTTAGCAGTTAAGAGCACTTGTTGATCTATCATGAGGACCATGATTTTTGATCCTGGCACCACATTATTGGGTCACAAATGCCTTCTAATTCCAGCTCTAAATGATCCAGTGGTCTCCTCAGGCACCTGCACACACGTGTGCATACATTCACATGGATATGCAGACACACAAGTCATACACATTTAAAAATAAGTCTAAAATCCAAGAGCTTTCTAAGCAATCATTGCTCAAACTCAGACTCTACGGCTCAGTGCAAGGGCTGATTAGACAGCCAGGCTGGAATGACCCAGAAGCCTCCACACTCGCTGGCCATCTAAGCCTTGCTGCCTGTCACAGGGACCTTAGCTAGAGCTGTTGACTGTCATCCCCCATGTGTAGTGTGATGTTTTGCCTATTCTTATTCTTTTGGTTTTTCTGAGGGACCCACCACCCAGCTCCCAAATAAATAAATGCACATGGATGCTTATTCGTTGCTAGGAATACCCACCCTTAACTTGGCTTGTTTCTTGTCTGCTTTTCTTAACTTAGGTTATCCCGTCTACCTTTCCCTTCTGGGCTTTCATCTTTCTTCTGTATATCTTACTTTCCTACTCTTGGACTGACTGGGTGACCCCTGATGTCCTCCTCTCCTTCTTTCCTTTGCTCCTTGCTCTGCTATTTATCCTCTCTGCCTGCCAGCCCCACCTTTCCTTGCTCCTACCTTGCTATTGGCCGTTCAGCTCTTTATTATAACCATCAAGTGTTTTAGACAGGCAAAAAAAAAAAAAAAATCACAGCTTCACAGTTAATCAAATGTAGCATAAACGAAAGTCACACACCTGAAAATAATATTCCCCAACACCCATGGAGCCTGGCTTTTCTCCCAGTATGGTAGCCTGGGGACACTCAGGGGTTCCTAACTGTTCCTGATTTCTCTCTCTTTCTTTCTCTCTCTCTCTCTCTCTCTCTTTCTCTGTTTTGGTTTTTGAGACTGGGTTTCTCTGTGTTACAGTTTTGGCTATCCTGGAACTCACTCTGTAGACCAGGCTGGCCTGGAACTCACAGAAGTCCGCCTACCTCTACCTCCAGAGTGCTGGAATTAAAGGCGTGCACCACCACTGCCCGGCTGCTCTTGACATCTTAACAAGATCATATCACACCCTAGTGAAAACCCCAACTTCACCTCCAGTATCCAGAGTAGGTTGAGTGGTGACTTCAACATGAGGTATACATGCTAACCCCTGGAAGCTGCGCGTGCAAGTTCAGTGTGAAGCAGGCTCTTTGCATTTGATCCCCTAGCAGCAAAGAATAAGCAATGGGGAGCGCCTTTGCTGGCAAGGATTTCGATACTCCTCTTGGAGTATCAGATTTGGCCAGAGCTCCAGGAGGTATCCTTGTAAGAGACACTGTAGCCAGCCTCTTCCTGGGGGAGTGGCTGCCTTGTAAAGATGCAGATAGGCTAAGGAGCCAGGCAGGCTTCTTCTTTTGGCTCTCAGACTTGAGACAAAGGACCTTAAGAAATGGAAATTATCACCCCCCCCCCCCAGGAATCTCATGCTGGGAGAAGGAAATGCTGAAGCCAGGTGCCAACCAGAGGAGGACCTTGTCTCCGGGAAGGAGATTTCCCAGCTTTCTGATGACTTGTCAGACCACCTTGCTGGGGAGACCTTAGCTGTCGGGGGTGGGAGCCATGGGTGGTGAGAGCCGTCGGTGGTGGGAGCCACCGCCGTTGGTGGTGGAGCAGGACGGTGGTGGGAGCCACCGCCGTTGGTGGTGGAACAGGACCACACCTTGAGCAGGACTGCTTAGTGATGAATCATAGCCCTTGCCCTCTTATTCAAACCTAAACCTCATATCAGGACCCTGAGCATGGACCTCTTTATCCCTCTCTTACTACTACATAGAAAAAAGCTCCTTCACACTTTTTTGTTTTCTCTTATTTATCTCTTTAATTGGCCTATTGGAGCTGAGTGGCCAAGACTAGCTTGATAGATGGCTAGGGCCCCCGGCTCTGAACCTAACAGCTTTGGTAACAAGGGCACATTGAAGAGCATTTATTCCTCCCAAATAGGGTAATAAGAAACCAAAGACTCTACCCACGTCCAGCTCGGTGGACCAATGAATTTATTGGGGGTTACTTGCAGGAGCATAAGCAACTGCATCACTCAAAAGCCTCCCCCCCCCCCCCCCCGCAAACATGAGTGACAACTGAAAACACCTGCATCACTGGAGGCCCACCCTCGGTCAGTTTTCCAATCCTATGTACTCTCTCAAGCTCGTGAGTGTACACACAACAACCTTGGGCTGCTGCAACCCAGAAGGGAACAGTGGGTGGGGTCTCAAGGAAGGGTCTGGTGCCCTTCCCCCACCCTGCTTTCCATAGGGGACTCTCATTAGCTCCGTGGCCACAGACTTAGCTGCCACTCACTGTTCTGTTTGTTTCACTGCCAGGACTGCAGGCTCAAGGGAGTCTGTAGGTTTTACCCTCTTTTGCAGGGTTGAGCCTCATACAGGGTCATGCACTGAAATGTCGGAGGCGGGGGGGTGTGAAAAATTTGGCTTCCCTGTACTGTATTGTGAGATTTTCCTGCAGCCTTGGGATCTGAACTCACAAGAGCGATCTTCTCTGTGCATGTGCTTTATATACAAACTTTTCTGCTTCTAGAAGCATCAGCGTTTAATTATGGAAAACGACGTCTTTTAATATTTCCCCACTACTCTCATTCCTCAGCATGTAGAAACAAAATTAGTTTATCTTTATATTCGTATATCTAACTGGGTTAGATGTTTGCATTTATTATTTTTCTGTGTGTGTATATTATGTGTCTGTGTGTTCATGCATGTATGTGCCGTGTCTCTGGAGGCCAGGGTGTGTATTAGTTACTGTTCTATTGCTGTGATAAAAATACCATGACCAAGGCAACTTAGAAAAGGAAGAGTTTCTTTAGGGTTCCAGTTACGGAGAATTAGAGTCCACGACAGAGGCATCAGGTGGCAGGCCCGGAAAGCTGTACCGGAAACATATGAGAGAAAGATCACTTGAAATGGTTCAAATCTTTAGATTCTCAAAGCCCACCCCAGTGACACACTTCATCCCACAAGGTCACACTTCTGAAGCCTCGCCAAGCTGTGTCACCAACTGACAACAAAGTATTCAAATGCTAGGAACCATGAGGGACAGCTCATTCAATCTCACATGTCTTCCGGCTTTGCCCTCCACCTTGGTTTCTGCTGTTGTTTGGGGGTTTTCAGGCGTATTTATTGTGTTTCGGTATATGTGAATGTGTGCATTTATGTGTATCTATAATACACATACAGAGGACAGAAGAGAATGGTGTGTGTCCTCTTCTGTCAGCTCTCGGCCTATGCCTTTGAGGAAGGATCTCTGCCTGAACCTAGGGTTTGCTCTTCCTCCGCCAGTCACAGGGAGTTTCCTGTCTTTCAGAGCTGGGGTTACAAGCATGGATAAATGGATGACCAGATTCTTACCTGTATGTTGGAAAAAGGAGTCCTGTCCTCAGGATTTTAAAGCATACTCTTTGAACCACTTAGTCATCCCTTCAGCTATTCTGCTTTGTTTTTTTGAAACAGGGTCTCTCACAAAATTGAGAGCTCACTGGCTAGACCAGGGGGCTAGTGAATGCTGAGGATCTGCCATGTCTACCTCCCAAACACCCCACCCCAAGCTAGGACAGACATGAAAGCCACCATGACCAACAGATCTAAACTCAGGTCTTCCTGCTTGTATGACAGGCACTTTACTAACTGAGCCATCTCCTTGGCCCCCAGAATGTTTTTTTAAAAATTCTTTTTGGTAGGGTTGCAGAGATGGCCCAGTAGTTAAGAACACTAGCTACTCTTCCAGAGGACCAGGATTCAATTCCCAGCACCCTGATAGCAGCTCACACCTGTCTGTAACTCCAGTTCCAGGGAATCTGACACCCTCACATGAACATATAGGCAAAACACCAGTGCAATGCACATAAAATAAAATAAAAGTTAACTTCGGCAAGATGGCTCAGTGGGTACCAGTGTTTGTGAGGCAAGGCTAGTGACCTGTGTTTGAGCCTCAGAGCTTGTCCTCAGGCCTCCACAGATGTGGTATGACATGTGTTCCTCCCAACAACAATCATATTTAAGTTGATGTTGAGTTGATCGTTTGAGTTTCATTTTAAAATTAAGTGGATTTTTACTTAGGATTAGGACAGAATTTCCAGCAATTTCTGAAGTGACCCCAAACGTATTTTTGCTCTTTTCTTTTTTCTTTTTGGTTTTTCAAGGCAGGGTTTCTCTGTGTAACAGCTCTTGTCCTGTAACCACTCTGTAGACCAGGCTGGCCTTGAACTCACAGAGATCCACTTGCTTCTGCCTTCTGAGTGCTGGGATTAAAAGTGTGTGCCACCATGCCCAGCCAAGGAATTGTTTTAAAACAACTTTGTTATCTATCAGTAAATGTTTGATGTGTGTGCCTATTTTATATTTCCATATACCTGAGGCCACGTAACAATTTCTCAGGTAAAATGGTGTCATGAGTGGAAAGAGTTGGAGCAGCCATGCTGAAGGCTGTTGGGACAGTGGCCTGCTACATGACAGTTATGGGCGTGTTACACACAGAGTAAACAGCTTCGCTACAGTGGACACGCAAACGACAGGCATCTGGAAAGACCAAAAGACCATATGAAAGTGGAGACAGAGAGTGGAGTGGTACAGCCACAAGCCAAGAGCACCTGGAGCTGTGAGAAGCTAGAAGAGATAGGAACCAGCCTCCCTTGAGCCTCTGAAGGGACCAAGAGCCCACAGCCATCCCACGCCCCTGCAGGGTTTCTCTGTGTAACAGCCCTAGCTGTCCTGAAACTCACTCTGTAGACCAGGCTGACCTCAAATTCACAGAGATCCATCTACCTCTGCCTCCCAAGTACTAGGATTAAAGGCATGTGCCACCACTGCCCAGCTTGCCCACAGCCAACTTGATGACGGACTGTTGGCCTCTAGACTATAAGAAAAATCCTCTTCTCTGCTTACAGCCACCCAGCCTGGGGTTGATTTTTCAAAGAACCTCAGGAAACGAATACACCATCTTTGGGACCCTGACCACATGGCTTTGCTTCACTAGAGATAAATGAAATGTGGAGGTGGCAGTAGAGAGATGGCCCAATGGTTAAGATCATTTGTTGCTTTTGCAGAGGACCAGGGTTTTGGTTCTCAGCACCTATGTGGTGGCTGACAACCATCCACAATTCCAGTTCCAGAGGGTCTAATACCTTGTTGAGCACCAGGCATGAACATGGTATACAAATATATATGGAGGCAAATCAATCACATACAGAAAATAAGAACTTTTTTTAAAAAATAAAATAAAATAGGGATAAGAGTGGGCGGGGGCACAAAGATGCCTACCACACACAAAGCCCTAGGACCCATTCATGACTCTGCATAAAGCAGGTGACTGGTGTACACCTGTAATCTAATCATCAGGAGAGGAAAGAGGATCAGAAGGGAGTTATATAGCAAGAAAAGAAAAACAAAGCAGATAGGTAGGTACGTAGATACATTTGTAGTCGGAGGCTGCTTGTTTGTTCCCAGTCGCACAGACCCAAAATAATAACACAAAACCATATTATTACAACACTGCTTGGCCTATTAGCTCAGACTTCTTATTGGCTAGCTCTTATATCTTAAATTAACCCATTTCTATTCATCTGTGTATTGCCATGTAGTTGTGGCTTACTAATAAGGTTCCGTCCAGTGTCTGGCATATGTCTCTTGTGGCAGCAACATGGCTTCTCTGTCACCCTGCCTTCTTTCCTCCTCTATCGGTTTGGAATTCCCGCCTTGCTCTATTTTGCTAAACCACTGACTGAAGCAGCTTTATTTATTAACCAATAAAAGCAGCACATAAGCAGAAGGATCTCCCACACCAGACATTAGTGAGTTACTGTGCAAAGGTTCACAACTCAGCCCCTGGCATTCTAGCTAACGTTATTGTGAACAGCAAAAGTGGGGACACTCGTGAAGAAAAAACAGGTCAGGTGTGCTGGTGCTCACCTTTAATCCCAGGACTTGGGGGGCAGAGGCAGGTGGATCTCTGTAAATTGGAGGTCAGCTTGGCCTACAGAGGTAGTTCCAGGACAGTCAGGGCTACACAGAGAAACCCTGATCTCCATGAGACCCTGATTAGAGAGGAGGGAGAATCAGATTAGAGACAATGACCTCTACCAGGAGCCTTCCCCTTCCCTTGCCTCATCCTCACCACTGGCTCCATTCAGAGTTTGCATGGGACTCAGGAGCCCCCTCTGGCTGGTTTGACCTGCCCTGCCTGGCTGCCTCTCCCCTTCCTCCCAGCCTTCCAGGCTGCTTCGCTGCTTCTCCATGAAGAGCCTCACTGGTGTGGGCCAGCTGCAGGGTGCTGGTAGTGGTCTTCACTCCTTTGAAGTCTTTAAGGCTGGGCTCTGCTTCCCCTTCAGGTCTCAGATCCCTTATAAAATTGTCAGACATGACTCCAGAACCTTCTGAAGGCAAAAGCCCACAAAGCTTATGACCATTCTCTAAGATGGTGTAGTGTTTGCATAGAGCACACACACTTCTGAATATTTTGCTTTTGCTTTTTCCAAATATTCTTGATTACTTGAATTTGATGCTATGGAATCAGGGATATGGAGGGTGTGTTAGTCAGGGTTCTCTAAAGGACCAGAACTTAAAGAATGAATATGGTTATATTGAATCTACATAAATTCTGTAAACAGTGCAGGGATGATAAGTTTTAAAGTATTCAGAAGATATACATACATACATGATTTATTGATTTATTAGAATGGCTTACAGGCTGTGGTCCAGCTAGTCCAACAATGGCTATCTACTAATGGAAGGTCCAAGAATCCAGTTGTTATTTAATCCATGAGGCTATGTCTCAGCTGGTCTGCAGTATATACAGGAATCTCAAAGAAATATACTGTAATGCCAGTGACAGAATGGATTTGCCAGTGAGAACAAGAGCAAGCAGGCCATGAGCAAGCTTCCTTCTTCCATGTCCTTATTTAGGCTGCCAGCAGAAGGCGTGGCCCAGACTACAGGTGAATCTTCCCACTCAAAAGACCTGGATTAAAAGTGTGTCTTCCCACTTCAGATGATTTAATTTAGAAAAAAAAAAATCCCTCATAGGTGTGTCCAGCCACTTGAGTTTTAATCCCAGATGTAGTCAAGCCGACAAGAGGAATGGCCATCACAGAGAGGCACCTGTCTATCACATACAATTGTCACAGCTGGGTGACTCATCATGGGTCATCGTTATTCATTGTTATGTTATTCTTACTATTTAGTTCTAGTTTCATTCTGTTTCTCTAACAAAACACTACCAACCAGGAACACCACAGGGGCAGTCAGAGCAGGAATTCCAGGCAGGGACCGTGGACAGACTCAATTGTCCTCTCTCTTCTGCTCTCCTCCCCTCCCGTCTCCTCTCCTGTCCCCTCCCCTCCTCTCCCCTCCCCTCGCTCCCTTCCCCTCTCCTCTCCTGTCCCCCTTACTCATTTACAGGCCCGTCCTCACCTAACTGATTTACACAGCCCAGGACCACCTACCTCCCTTGGACCAGTGAGGCCCTCCAGCACCAGTTAATCCTCTCCTGCAGGCTTTCCCACAGGCTACTCTGACCTACGCGATTTCTCCTGAGGCTCCTTTTCAGATGCCTGTGGTATGGTGACAATTAGATTAACTAAAACAAAAATACTTTCAGATGAATCTGAACTTTTTCATAATAAAGTATGTACTTCAACTGTGTGGGTGTCTGGTGGGGTAGGGAGTTATGTCAGCAGTTTCCTGTCTGGGAAAACAACAACAACAACAACAACAACAACAACAGAGAAGCGCTTCACCATCTCCCCAGCTTCCTAAAACATCTTGCTTGTTTATTTTAATGTCTTTTTTTCTTTTTTTCCCAAGACAGGATTTCTCTGTGTAACAGCCCTGGCTGTCCCAGAACTCGCTCTGTAGATCAGGCTGGCCTCAAACTCACAAAGATTTTCTTGCCTCTGCCTCTGGAGTGCTGCAGCACTGCCTGGCTTTAATGGCAAGAAGTCAGTCACATGGGAGGTGGAGTTTGAGGCACAGGAGATTCAGGATGAGAAGCTGGTGGCAAGACATCAGGAATGGGGGGGATTGACAACTGGGGAACCCCCGCTGATTCCCCACCCCCCACCCCCCAGTTCTAGTTATCTGGGTGAGAACAACTCTTTGGAGTTAGATTCACTTTCTTTCTAGGTATTTATTTATTTATTTGGTTTCTCTGTGTAGCCCTGGCTGTCCTGGAGCTCGCTCCGTTAGACTCACTTTCTAATGGTTCTGCACCAGATGATAACTGACTTGCGATCCACATGATCCACATTCATTTTCTTACAATTCTGAGGCAAGGAGTCTAAAGCTTTGGTGTCCATTGACTGGCCCCTTCCCTTCTCCAGTATCCAGAGGTCTCGTGGGACCTTTGGTTCATGGTTCCTTCCTGCGACTTCAAAGGTAGCAAGCACACCACGCTGGCCTCTACTGATTCAGTTACCACGGTCTCCTCAGAACTAGCTCTCCTGCCTCTGTTTGTGTGACTATATAGCTCAGTGCATAGCATGCTTACTTGTCTGGCATACACAAAGCCTTGGGTTGCATCCGCAGTGCTGCATAAACAGGGCATGGTGGCACACACCTGTAATCACAACATTGAGGAGGTGGAGGCAGGAGGATCAAGATTTTAGGTAATCAACAGCTATAGTCTGGGCCACACGAGACCTTACCTCAAGAAGAAAAACAAAAAGAAAGACCTTTGCATTGCTTTCTGTTACTTCGAGCTGACCAGATAATCAGACAAGGCTCTCAGAAGCCTGTGGTTCTAGGCAAGAGATCTGGAAGGTCAGTAAACTGGAAGGCATGCCTTCCTTGAAGGGAGCCTGAGGGCATCTGGAGCCCGCTGTGCTGTTCCTTCTAAACCTTGGTGCAGTAACTGGTACTGAATGGGCACTTGAGCTGCTTCAGCTGCTGTTGACCGTTCCCTGCAGACATGTTCCCAGAACAGGGCCATCCTGAGCCCTGCCATGAGGCCACACAGCTATGGTAAAGGGAGGACAAATACCTGTGTACTTCCAGCTATCCAGTGCTATAAAATTCCAACCAAAGCCACACAACTGTGTGTAGAATGCACTAGAAACTCATAGGCTAATGGGTCCCCTTGATTGTTACCGTGTAAGTATGGTGTTCTCACTGTTCCCACTAGAATGCCTCTATATGGACTAGTCCTCACCCTATCCAACCCCCCAGTGGCCGTGACAACTACAGCAGCAGATGTCCTTAGAAAAATTCTTACCTATCCTAGCAGTCATGGAAAGTCCCACTGGGAATGGGGTTCGTGGTGCACGCCTTTAATACCAGTAGCGGGAAAGCAAAGACAGGCAGATGTCTGTGAGTGTGACATCAAACTGATCTACACAGTGAGTTACAGGACAAGAGCTACAAGGTGAGATCCTGTCTCAAGTGGTGGGGGAAAAGAGGAGAGAAGAGACAGAGACGGGAGGCCACCCTATTCTGTAGAAAACTGCATGGTGGTGCTTCAAAAAGCTAGCCTTGGCTATGGAGCTAGCTCAGTTGCTGAACCTCACAAGCAAAAGGAACGGAGTCAGATCCCCAGAACTGTGTGGTATTGTGATTATATAATCCCAGTGCTGAGCTGGGTGGTGGTGGCGCACACCTTTAATCCCAGCTCTCAGGAGGCAGAGGCAGGTGGATCTCTGTGAGTTCAAGGACAGCCTGGTCGTCAAAATGAATTCCAGGACCGCCAGAGGTATGTAGAGAGACCCTGTCTCGAAAAACCATCATCATCATCATCATGCCAATGCTGGAGAGATGGAGGCAGGCAGATCCCTAGAGCTTGCAGGCCAGACCTACACATGTCTACATGTGTACTCACACAAAATTAACCCCAACTGCCACATGAGCTCATAACCCCGCTCCTGGAGGCATATACCTCAGATTTGAAGGCAAAACTCAAGCAGATATTTGGACACTCATCTTCGCAGCTGTTATTCTACACAACAGCCCCAAAGAGGAAGCCACCCGAATGTCCTTAGACAAAATGTGGATGGTGCTCTGGCTGCCACCAAAGCTAAGCTCAACTTAGCCCCCACCCCAATACACCAATTAAAGAGATAGCTACTAGGGGATGGAGAGACTGCTCAGCAGTTAAGAGCACTTGCTGCTCTTCCAAAGGAGCCAGGTTCGATTTCTAGCACCCACATGGTGGCTCGCAAGAGTACATGGGATCCAACGTCCTCTACTGGCCTCCTAGGGCACCAGATATGTACATGATACACAGACATACATGGAGGCAAAGAGTCTACACACATAAAGTATAATTTGAGAAACAGAGAGAGATGAGGGAGGGAGAGAGAACTACTCGTGAGAAGCAAGACATTTATTCAGTGTGACCACAGTGTGGGCAGTGATGGCAAATACTGGTTCGAGGCCAGCCTGGTCTACAAGAGCTAGTTCCAGAACAGGCTCCAAAGCTACAGAGAAACCCTGTCTCTAAGAGGAGGAGGAGAAGGAGAAAAGAGAACAGATAAAGGGGTCCAGCTGTGCTGGGTCCATCTGGTTGGCATGAGCCCGAGGTATAGAGAGGAAGCAGAGTATGGGGCTAGAGGTATAGATCAGGACTGTGGGAATTGCTACCCCGAGTTATATTTCCCTGCCCCCATTTGAGGTGTTTATCTGCAAAGAATCATAACTTCCCTCTGCTCCTGGAGTTGGATGAGGAAATTTGAGTGCATGTGATTATTCCTTGATCCCTGCTGGGGTCAGGTGACAGTCCCTACTGGGGACAGGTGACAGTCCCTTCGCAGCCCCCTCCCCATTTGGTGTCATGGTATAAAAGCTAGCCCCTGCAGAACAATAAACAAGCTGCTGTTTCACCTCAACCTCGTGCTCTGTGGATTTCATTCAACCTGGACACCCTCCGCCGAGACTCGTGGTTCCAGACCGTGCTGGCGCGGTACAGGACAGTCTGTGGTCCTGCCCTCTCCATTTCTCCTTCAACTTCCTCTCCAAAGTGCATTCCACAGTCTAGACAGTCCTCACCTCATCCCTCTATTACTTAGCTTCTCTGCTGCTTTTTCAAGCATTCATTCCTGTGCACAGATCTTTCAGCTCTGGGAACTGCCCTTCTGCGTCTGTTCACCTGCCAAACTGCTGCTCAAATATCTCTGCCCAAAGCCTTCTGGCTCCTCCCTTCCTGGGAAGCACCGTACTCCCTCCACCTGTCACCTTAGTGCTTTGGGTTGTCATTGCATTGTGTCCTATTTTTAACAGAATGCTTAGCGCATGCGCACGCACACACACACACACACACACACACACACACAGACATACACACTGCTTCTTGAATGAAGAGGACGCTGTATGCTGAGCAACCAGGACACACAACACTCAGCAGATATCAGAGATTCAATATTAGAATCTTAGAAAGCTTTCTTCTTCTGCATGAGAAGCATCCATACTGGAAACACCTATGCCTGGCTGGCCACAGTGTCCCATGCCTGCACTTCTAGCAGTCAGTAGATGGAGGCCAGCCTGGGAAACACAGTAAGATCCTAGCTCAAAAAACATAACAGGGACTAGAAGGTGATTCACTGGTGGTTGAGCAGAACTGCTCTTCCAGAGGACCTGAACTTGTCAACTTTTGTTCCAATTGTCACCTTGAAGAGGCTTCTCTGAGCATCCTGTTCAGCACAGTCACCAGCTGAGCTGCTCACTACCCCTTCCTCCTTTCCTTTCTGTCCTTTGATTTTTCCATAGCATTTCACCATTATTTGTCATGTTGTCTACTGTCTGTGTCCCTGGGGCCCTACAGTGCAAGTTCCACCAGAGATGAGAGTTTTGGTCTATTCCATACCAGATCCTAGCACTTGAGGCCGTGGGTTCCATGGTAGAAAGAGCCACTTCCCAAACCCTTGCCAAGCTTTATAACTGCTCTGTGGGTAGGGTAAAGTGTGCCTCTCAGCCAAGCATTCAGAGGGGGAGAATCAAAAGTTTGAGGTCAACCTGGGCTATATAGGAAGTTTCAAATCAGCCCAAGATACAGAGACCTAGTCTTTAAAAAATGAAACGGAGGGGCCGAGTGGTGGTGGTTCACACCCTTTAATCCCAGCTCCAGAACTCTATGAGTTTGAGGTCAGCTTGGTTTATGGAGCAAGTTCTAGTACAATCAGTGCTACACAGAGAAACCCTGTCTCAGGAAAAAGAAGAAGGAGGAGGAGGAGGGGGAGGAGGAGGAGAAAGAGGAGGAGGAAGAAGAGAAAAGGAGGAGGAGGAACTGATGGGAAAAACAAACAAACAAACAAACAAACAAACAAAATCAGTTGCCAGAGTCTCCACTTATCTGCCTCCCCAAACAGGTGGGATGGAGGAGCTCCCTCCTCCACTAGCATTGCTCTCCCAAATATATCTTATCTCTGAGCAGCTACTTTCCTGCAGTAAGAAATATGTAGTCACCAGGTGAACTATGGCCTTAAACCAGAGGAAGGGAGCAGAGCCCCAGAAGCAGACTAAGGGAGCCCCATGTGCTGTAAGGAGCAGGGAGCAGGGTGGCCTCCTGGTTGAGTGTGCAGAGACCACACCTCCCTCCTCACTTGTGAGTGTTGCGGCCCTGCCCACTGAAGCTTGGGCTCAGATTCTAGGACAAATCCTCAGGTTCTCAGATACACACAGGAATTCCTACCCTTGACTAAAGATGGGGATAGTAGAGATAATCCCAGCCTTCCTGGGCTAAGGTCTAGGAACCTAGGTAGGATCTGCATCTAATTGGAGTCCAGAGGCAGGCAGGCCAGGATTCACTGGCCTATCCTTCCTTTACAAATAGATTGGGATTCATGATTTGTTTTTCTTTTTTTCTATTCTTTTTATTTATTTATTTGTTTATTTTCAAGAGATGCTCCCGTGTAAACTGCCTGGTTTCAGCAGTTTGGCCTAATGCAGTACACAGTGATACACCGGCCTTGCTAACCTTCATAGCTGCTGATTCAGTAAACAAACTGGTCCCTGCCACAGTCAAGGCTTGCTTTGCTGACCTGGCTGGGGAACAAACAGGAAGAAGCGCAAGGACTCCAGAGTGGTAGTGGGGGTTGAAGGGATGCTGGCACATCAAAGGGGTCCCCTCAGGCCAAACCCCTGGAAAGTGCTTTGATGTTCTCATTACAGCTATTCATCTTGGGTCCAGCCTGAGACAAAAAAAAAAAAAAAAGAGTATCCTGAAGGGGCAGCCTCCAGGGCAAGCCCTGTACTGGGCTCTGGCTTTTCTCTGTGGTCTATAGGGACCTCAGGTAACTGGAGGCAGGCAGGAGGTCCCCTGAGCCCCAGCCAGGTCTTAGCTGATCAAAACCTGCCCATGAAGAGAGGAAAACAGAATCCTCTGGAATGATACCTGGCCAATGAAAAGTGGTTAGTTAGACTTGACGCACTAGCCAGATGTGGGGGGTGGGGCGGAGTAGGTTGGTCCTCAGTGACTTTTAGCCCTATTCTCTTAACACAACCTTAGAAGAATAGCGCTTGTTTCGGACTTGGCATTGCGCTCATCACTTCCCCTTCTTCCCCATAGCTCCACTGTCATACCGTGTACAGGCACAGGGAGATTAAGTACCTCATCACTCCAAAATGATGGGCTGGAAGGCTTCGACCCTTCTGTTCCCTCTCCCGTTCTTCCTTTCCTTGTTCAGTGTTGAAAGATGAACAGTGAACCCCTCACTGAGCCAGAGCAAGAGTCCATTGCTCTTTTCATTCCTCCTCTTGGCTTCCTTAGCTTCCTGAGAGATCAAAGATCTGAGAGGTATGGAGTGGAAAAGCTGTGTGGGGAGCAGAGGTGTGGAAATAAAGGCCCCCCGTAGCTTTCTAGCTGGAAAGGCCCTGACAAACTGCCCTGTCGGGAATTCTGACTCCAGGAGGCGCCATCCACATGGGACATAGTGTTCGTGGCCCCCACCCCTAGACTTTCCACACACACCCGTGTAGGGTGGAGAGTGCGGAAAACTTTCAGAAAGGGCGTTTCTGTCAAGGCAGCAGGCAGTCTAGATCCTGACCACAGCCCCCTGGGTATGAGGAGCAGGAATTGAAAGACCTGAGGTGTTGGGGGAGGAGAATGCAGGGAAAGGGCAGAGGTCAAAGAAGGGGTGTGGGGAGGGCAGGCCAGTACTGGGGGCCTTGCCCCCATTCCCACTGGTTGGGGGAGGGGGACCCTGACCACATTAGGCAGGGATGTGTGCTGAGAAAATGAGGCCTCTTTAAGAATGATCTGCAAATGAGAACCTTCTGGAATCTCTGGATCCCCAAGGAACACAGGGAAAGAATACGGTGGTGGTGCTGGTGGTTGTGTCCATGAGAGTCTTATCAACTCTACTGAACTTAGCCAGTCAGGAAGGTCTGTTTTTTGTCTCTGAAGCCTGAGAGCTTTGGATAGGGAACCCTGGGAGGGGGATACTTCTCAGGAGGTCGGTGATCTGAGAGGGGACTCCAGGACAGAGAGGGGTTGCCTCAACCTGCCAGGCCTTGGGGAGCTCCTGAGGCGTGGAGTCTGGTTGATTTTCCCAAAGCCGATGTTCTTCCCTCTATGCCTGCTTTGTTCTAGGAGGAGGCAGAGGCCATTGCAAGCCTCTTGGACAGATGAAAGAATAGGAAAAAGGACCTGCTTCCCTAACCCCAGCCTGGCTCCCAGTCTCAGTGAAGCAAAATGGGGAAAGGAGAGCTCAAAGAGCCCTGAGTGAGGGTGAACAGCTAGGGTCTTCGGGTCAGTTCTCCCCTCAGAAGAACGAACGGAAGGAAGTCTGGCCGAGAGCCTTGAGAGGGATGGAGGCTTCAAGCTCCAGATGCAGGATCCCAGAATCTGCTGGTGACCTTTAGGATAATTAATGTGCCTGAGATAATGATTCTCGGGCTGCAGCTGCCCTCTGAGGTCAGGGAGAAGCTGGCCGGTCCCATTTCAAGGGAGCACGAACTTGGGGCACAGGGCGATGCTGCTTGGGAATCCCGAAAAGCTGGTGCCTATTTGGGGCTCTCAGAGATATCCATTTCCTCAGTGCGGGCGTGGCATCAGGACCTGCAGCTTCACAACTTCTCATCCTTTTGGCTCGTGGCCTTCTTACATCTTCGTGGATTTTCTCTGATGGCTACTGACGGAGATTTAAGAAGGACCATTCCTGGCATACCCTTTTCCTGGACAGAACACATGGTGTCACAGGTGAACAGGTGGGGTACAGCAGGACATGGGCCATGAAGACCAAGCCTTGGCCCCAGATCTGTCCCTGTCAAACCATACAATCTCCGAGTCCAGTTCTCTCCCTTCCAAAGCGATGAGCTACACTGGGGACCAGAATCGGTGGCATAAGGATTCACAGACATAGTTCAACTAGCAGGAAGGGAGGCGTGTGTTTTCCTTTCTCGCTTCCTTCCCTGTCCAGGGTCAGCTCTGAGGAGACTCAGACACTGAGGACCAGAACTGACGAGTGCCACTCCCAGACCTAACCGCAGAGCTTTGTACAGATGTGAATGCAGAGGTAGACAGCCTAAGGCTGGGCTAGTCTTCAGGGACTTGGCCTTTCTACATTTCTACAGCATCTCAAGGTTCAAAGACAGCTGCTGGAGTGCTGGAGTTGCTAACATGGCTCCAAGTAGGACGGGGGAGGACAAAGGAAAAGGGAAAGAAAGGGACCAAGGAGACCTCTCTGCTGAATGAGCTCCTTTGGAGACTTGCCTGTCTAGCAAGTCTAGAAAGTATTGCATTAGCCACTTTTAAGCCTCAAGAGGAGCTGGGAATGTCTGAAGATGATGTTTGCCACTAATAAAAACAGTGAAGACAGAGAACCCAAAGCCAATGTTCATAATTTCAACGATAGTGTTACTAAAATATTAAAATATCTCCATCCTGATGACAGATGGCCTCTTTCTTCAAGGCTCACCCCCAATGGGCTTCCTTGACCTCTCTTCAGTGTTCCCCATAGCCTAGCAACCAAAAGGCTAGTGCCTAGTGGTGGCCTCAGTACTGGGCAGATGGCTGCTCTGATTGGCCAGTGCTGAAACTACCTGATAAAGCTTCAAACAGCTACCTTAAGGGATCGCAAGCCCTAATAAAGGTACCTGCTGACTGCCCAGGAAGAGAAAGACGGAACTGGCCACCCACAGGACACAGGGTGCTTTTCCTGAACAAGGCTGGACTGTTCTCTGGGATAAAAATGATCTAGCCAAGTGTGGTGGTATACATCATAATCCCAGCCACAGAGAGGCTAAGGCAACAGGGCCAGAAGCTCCAGGCCACCCTCATCTATATCAATGAGAACCTGGCAAACAGAAACCTTACAGCTGGGCAGTCTGACCACACCTGTGCCTGTGGAGTAAAAGTCCCCCAAACCAAAGAGACACCAACCCGGGCCTGTTCTCTTCTTTGGGGGCATAGTCTGGGATCCTGGCATCCCAGCATTCCCTGTAGACAGACCTCAACCCACTACTGTGCCTGCCTAAGCCTCAGACACATGACCCCATCTCAGAGTACCTGAGACTAGATGATGAGTCACAGGCCTTTAGTCATAATTTCTAGAAGTATGGTTCTAGAAGCTGAGATGTCCAAGATCAAGGCACATACTGATTTGGCATGTGGCAAGAGCTGCTTTCTGTCTTCAAGATGGCATGGCCTCTCTTGCTCCCCCGACTGGAGGGTGAGCACTGTCCACACCTCTTTCATTTGTAAACATTTCACTTATGTGTTTGTTTTGCGTGTGTGACAGAGAGTATGTACATGTCATGGTGTGCCACGTAGAGGTCAGAGGACAATGTGTGGGTGTCAGCTCTGTCCTTTCACCGGGTAGGTCTGGGAGATGAAGCTCAGACCATCAGGCGCCGCAGCAGCCTCTACCCACTGAGCCACCTCTTTATATGTAAGGGCACAAATCCAGTGCCTGAGAGCTCTCCCCTTGTCACTTAGTCACCTGCAGGTCCCTGCCTCCCGGTGTTAACACAGGGACAAAGAAACTCACCATGATAATCTGGGGGAGAGGTGAGAGCAGGGCACACAGGGTGACTGCTGTCAGAAGGAGGGCCAGCTGGAGACAGGGGGCAGCTGGAGGTAGCGGGGTGCAGAGAGCAGATGGAGTCAAAGCAGATGGGCTGGGGGTTAGTACAGAAAGCCCAGCTCGGTGTGGTCATAAGAAAGGGAGGGACACAGAAAATGGGAACCTGCTCTCTACACTTCTATGCTTCAAGTTAAAACAAACTGGGGAATTAAAAGAAAAAAAATCTCAATTCATGCCTGGCCCTCGATATCACTGGGAAGGCGTGCTCATGAGCATAGTCTAAGAAACAGCTTGCAAGCTCCATTTTCATTGTTAAATATTTACAGATATGGTGTGTGGGCCTCTGTGTGTACACTCGTCCTAGATTCCCATAAAGTGAGGGGCGATCAATAGAAAGCTTGGGCTCTGTTTCTTTGAGGAGAGGATTATCAGAGCACAGCACACCAGGATAGAGCCAGCCAGCTGGAAGTCCCAGGAGGTATGCCTGGGCAGCTCTGTCCAATCGCCCCAGTTCTTTCTGCCCAGGCTATACCTTCCTGCCCATTGTAGAAACCCTGGGTTCCTCCCAGTAGTATGAAGCAGGAGTGTGGCGTGGAAGAGTTAGGCTGTGTGGGCTGGAGAGATGGCTCAGTGGGTAAAGGCCCTTGCTGCCAAGTCTGACGACCCGAATTGGATCCCTGGGACCCACACGGTAGAGGGAAAGAGCCAACTAGTGCTGATTGTCCTTGGAACACACACACACACACACACACACACACACATCATAAAGCACAATTTATTGAAAAAAAGCCAAACTGCGTGATGAGGAAGTATCCTTGCTGCTGACATTTACTGAGCATGTTACAGGTGCAGGGTGCAGGCAACAGCAGAGCCATGACTGCCACTCACAGTGGAAGGCAGGTGGGGATGAAGGAACTCTGAGTGCCTGCCATCAGGTTCACACCACGGTGACACATGGGAAAGTGCTGCATGTGACATAAAGGCCCATTGACCCAGCAGGTGCCATGGCAGGCAGATGGAAAGGAAGCAGCCACTCCTCAGCACCGATGGAGGAAATCCGGCACATCCGGACCAGTCTCGGGCTCACCTTTGAAGGCCTACTACAAGGGGCTGTTTCTTCCATTCTCCTGGTCTATGACTGACAAGCAGACCCGTGACAATGGCTGGGACAGACTTGACTTGCTCCTGGGACTTACCCACAGCCTGCAAGCAGTCTCCACTCCGCTGGACTTCCCAAGTGTCACTGGATTTGTCTCTTATCCTGTAAGCTTCTCTAGAAACAGGTGTGACTCCCTGAGCTTGGGTTTCTGGAAGCAGAAGGTCCTGGCCAAGCTATGGTCTATAAAGTGTGGTCTCTGGTTCCTAGGAACTAAGAATCCGTCCGCTAAAGCTTAATGCTTAACTTTGCACAATGAAACAGCTTGACACTTGCCTCAGAATCCTCTAAAGGAACAGAACTGATAGACCAAATAGCTATTAAAACAGGATTTACAAGAATGGCTTATAAACCGGACGGTGGTGACTCACGCCTTTAATCTCAGCACTCAGGAGGCAGAGGCAGGAGGATCTCTGTGAGTTTGAGGCCAGCCTGGTCTACAGAGCTAGTTCTAGGACAGCCAGGGCTGTTACACAGAGAACCCTCCCACCCTCAAAAAAAAGGAGAAAGATAAGAAAAAAGAAAAACAAACAAAAACCTCACAAAAGAACAGACTGTAGCAACAACCTGGCCCTTCCCTCTGCCCCTCCGGCTTGTAGGGTCAGCTGCGGCTGTGGATCACCGAGTTATCGCCTATTTCGCTGGCTTCTCCATCACAGGTGTGAACAATTGTGTTCACTACATTCCAGCTGTTGAGCACACCTTTGCCGGGAGACAATGTCTCATACCTGTCCCAGTTATTTACGAATGAAGTGGGAAGTTAGCTTGGGGCCAGGAGTAAGACAACAGAGTGAGGCCTGTCTCAAAGAAAGTCAGGAGTCAAAAGAAAGCACGAGCCTGTGAGTTCTGCACCAGAAAAGCTAAGGCAGGGGAATCAGGGTCAAGGCTAGCCTGGGCTACATAGTAAAAACCCATATTTTGTTTTATATTTATTTCCCCTTCAGGCTGGTATGTTTGAACATTAATCTCCAGCTTCTGACACTGTTCTGAGAAACTGTGAAACTTTGGGGATCTGGGGAGGATGGGCATTGGGGCTCGGAGCCCCACTTCCTGACCACTGTCTCTGCTCACATCACTGAGATGTGGAGAGGGAAAAGTCAATTGCTCCTGCCACCCACCATGGAGCCAAGCTGTTGCCATGCCTCCCCTGTGGGAGACTGTATCCTGCAAACCATGAACCCAACCGAACCTTCCTCCCTTAAACTGCCTCTTGTTGGTTAATGGTCACAGCAGCAAGGTCGTAATGAATACACTACCCAGTCACTAGCTGTGGGCTAACAGAAAGTGGCACTGGAGGCTGGATTACTAATGACGGTGTGATTTGTTCCCTATTAGCAATCTATACGGAGGAAGACAGCTTCCGGGCTGAGGGCACTTGAATATGCCTGGAGAAAGATCCAGGTGGTGAGAAACTGATCCTCATTATGGACAGCCATGCAAGTCGGCCATCTTGGAAGTACCTCCTTCAGCTGAGTCAAGCTTTCAGGTGAGTCCAGCCTCAGCCAGACGGCTGCAATCTCTTGAGAGACCTTGACCCCAGACCCTACCATCTACACAGTGCTTTGGGATTCCTGTCTCACAGAAACTGGGAAGTAACAGATGCTTGCTGTTGTGTTTTAATTTGTTATGTGGTGATAGATAGTGAATACAGCCCAGGAGCTCACACCCTGAGAGCCCTGCATCAAGGACAGACAACCTGCTGTTGACACCCCTCCCTGGGTGGGAGAAGCAAAGGCGCCACCCCAAAATTGTATTCTAGACAGATAATAGAGCCAAATATAAGAAACATACTGAAATACTGGAAGAAAATACAAAGTGGCAAGCGCTACCATTTGTCAGGAGTGGGTTACGTCAGGGAATTCTTCGAGCAAATTCTCTAGTGATAGAGAACAAGGGCCTTGCACACCTCACCCTCTCACTGCCTCTTACTTTGCAGACAGGAAATAAGTAGGCTTGGGGCAGAGAGAGGAGCGCTGAGCTCAATGAAAACCTGGGTTCTGCCACGGTCGTGTACTATGGGATAATCTTTTTATACACTGTGAAGATGTGTCTTTGCCAAGGCACCTTCTGATTGGTTTAATAAAGAGCTGAACAGTCAATAGCTAGGCAGGAAAGGATAGGCAGGGTTTCTGGGCAGAGAGAGCAAGAAGACAAGGAATCTAGGTACGCGGATTTCCCTAGCAGACTCAGCAAGTCAGACGTCTCACGCTGAGGAGAGCTAACTGAGTCACATAGCAGAAGGTAGGTTAAAAATAGGGGTTAATTAAATAGTAAGAGCTAGTTGGAAGCAAAAGACCAAGCTTTCATAATTAATAATAAGTCTCTGTATCATTGTTTGTGGGCTGGCAGTCCAAGGAAGGCTGACGAAAAAGTACCACTACAGCCATGCCCACTGGAAGGAAGGAGAGGACCTTAGCTTGAAGAGGCATCAGGAGAAGGGACCCCTCTTGCTTGTCCCTGTGTTGTCCTATGTGTTCCAAAAAGAAGGTCACAACAAGCATTGTAGACAATATGTTAATCCTCCAGTAAGTAAATTGGTCTCAAAGTTCATCAGAAAAAATACTCAACAAAAAAACCAAATAGGTGTTGAAGAGATGGCTCCATGGATAAAAGGCTTGATGCACACGCATGAGGACCAGAACTAGATCTCCCGAACTCATGGAAACCTGGGTGTGCCTGGAGGTCACCTATATCCCAGCACTCGGGAGGCAGAGACAGAGGGCCCCAGAGCAAGCTCACTATATAGCCGGAATTGGTGAGCTCTGCCCTGTAAGTAAAGTGGAGAGGGAGGGGATTACAGCCTATGTCAATATGCACACATGCACACCGTATACATAGTTGCATAAAAGAGCAAAAAAATGTAAAGCAAAAACTAGTAGAGAGAGCTCCTTGCTGTGTGTGCACAGCACAGATGCACCACAGAACCCGCTGCAGACAGCGAGCTGGCTTCCCTCAGGGCTCACAGTGGGCACCAAGTGCCATGCTAGAGAGTGTGAGACAGAGTTCCCAGTCACACAAATGTGGGACACAGGAGGACACCTGTTAGATATCTTCTCTCTCAGAAAGCGCAACACAGTATTTTCTTCAAGGACAGCAGATAGGCGCGGAAAGAGCATTGTCCTGTGGCATTAGGGACACTAAAGCTCAAGTGGAGATTTAGAGACTGTTGGTCAGCTCTTGGTTCCCATGTCTGACCAAAGTTAATGTTGTCCAGGTTACCTGTTGTCACGTGGCACCCCCAAACCAAGTGGACACTTTTTTTTGGCATTTAGTGTATGTGTTCTGTTCATGTATGAACATACCATAGCGTGTATGTGGAGGTCAAAGGACAACATGCAAGAGTCAGTTTTCTCCTACCACGGACTGAACTCAGACCATCAGTCTTCAAAGCAAGAGCCATATTAACAAGCCCCAAGCTGATGGGTTCAGAGGCCGGTTTACGGTTTTTTTCACAGTTGGCTGGTCACTGCTGGAGGCATTCATGTTAAGTCCCTTGTGTGGTTACATTCAGGCATCCTCTGGGGCTGTAGTCTAGGCTTAGTGGAGCCGGAAATCCAAGATGGAGCACCCACAAGGCTGTCAGTTCCTGTTGGCAGCAGGCTGGCAGCTGTTGGCTCATAGTATATGTCCATGGCATTCAGCTGTTGTGGCAAAATGACAAGAAACAGCTTAGGAGGAAAAACATTATTTGTTGAGGCAGAGTGGAGGGAGGGGCAGGAATAGAAACAGAGAAATCAGGGGAGCAGACCACTAAGGAGAAGATAAACCCTCACAGGGTTTGCCTCGGTGACCTATTTCCTTCCGCTAGGATCTACCTCCTACAGTTCCCTTTACATCCTAAGAGTTCATTCAATCACACAGCAGTCAATGAGCCAATCCAAGAAGGAGATTTCAGAGTGCTCGTGATTCAGTCATGTCCCAAGGTCCCTTATAAACCCTGCTACATTGGGGAACCAAGCCGTCAACACACTGAGTTTTGGGGGGCCATTTGAAATAGAACCACGAAAGAATGTTTTGATGCTGCTTCTTTGTGTAGACCGGGCTTTTCATAGCAAGGTGTGGGGAGGGCTCAAGAACAAGGACTCTAAAGTTGCCCAGGGATGATACCTGGGTGGAAGCTACAAGGTTTTCTGGGATCTTGCTCTGAAAAGTCAGAGCATCACCATGACCCTGTTCTATCAGTCAGATGCCTCCTCGAACCCACCCAGACTCAAAAGGATGAGGGAATGGATGCCTGTTCCACTGAGGAAGAAACAGGTCCATTACAGGGCCAACTGCAATTGCTTGTTTGTTTGTTTGCTTGTTTCCGAGGCAGGATTTCTTTATGACTTCCTGGCCCTGTCCTGGAACTTACTTTGAAGACCAGGCTGGCCTCAAACTCAGAGATTTGCCTGCCTCTGTGTTCAAGTTCTGGGATTAAAGTCGTGCTCCACCATGCCTGATTTATTGCAGCAATCTTTTAAAAACAATATTCATCTCAACTGTATAGTGGAATTTTGCTTTGTTCAGATCTGATGACTTCAACTCTAACACAGGCCTGGGAACGGCAGGATTACACTGGGGATCAGCCCAGTTATATATGCATTATGCAACACTAAAGTTAGAGTCCCCAAATAACTGTTGTTCATTCCGCCATCTCCCTCAGAGGGCTTAGGAATTCTTGCTTACTCTGGCTGGCCTCTCTGCTGTTACTAGCCCTTGCTCTTGTCAGGGATAGTTCAAAAGCTGGTTCTCTATGTGGCACCTGCCTCTCCCTTCCCAGCTCCCAGCAGTCTCTGCTAAGCCATCATAATCCTGTAGGCCTGGGATGCAGTGCTGCATTTCATCAGCAGGCAACAACCTAACATTCGATGCAGCCCTGTCATTTCCCAGGAAGGAATAGAGAATGAGGTGGCAGAATGGGAAGCTGTCAGGAGAACTGCCGAGGATACTCTCATTTCTACTCCATGTTTGACTTGAAAGATATGTTTTGTTTTTTGTTTTGTTTTCTTCTCCATCTCTCCTCTTAGCAGCTTCCGGGTTGTTCACATAACCCATCCTATGTTTTTCTGTTAAAGTCTAATTCAATGGTGCCTGAACTTCAAAAATTAATTAAAGCTGGGTGGTGGTGGCGCACGCCTTTAATCCCAGCACTGGGGAGGCAGAGGCAGGCGGATCTCTGTGAGTTCCAGGCCAGCCTGGTCTACAGAGTGAGTTCTAGGACAGCCAGGGATATACAGAGAAACCCTGTCTTGAAAAACAAACAAACAACAACAACAATAAAGCAAACAAAAAAATTAATTAATTTTAAAAAAAATCACATTTTGAAGTTTGATGATGCTGACTTCCACTCAAAGGGCGCGTATATGATAGTTATACTGAATGAATAGAGTCTTCATAATCTGTTGTCCAGTGGTCCAAAGTCATTTTGGAACCAGGCAACAAACACTAATGAACCAGGCACTGTGTTAAAAGCATTCTCTTAGACCTTCAAGGTGGACTGCTATAAAATACCAAATAAAAGTAGTCAAGGTGCCTCTGTGGCAAACTTCCAGGCCACTGCAAGACTACTCAGCTATGATCAAGTTAAATGCGGTGATAGGGAGGAACAGGCAGAGGAGGGAAAGAGAAAGCTGAAGCCATGGCTCACTGTTGGCTAAAGTATGGAGGGAAGAGGAATGCTTCCAAAAGTCACACCTGTGTCTTTGTCACTGTTCTACTGCTATGAATTGGTAGCACGACCAAGGCAACTGTTAGAAAAGAAAGCATTTAACTGGGTTTGCTTACAGTTTCAGAGGGTCGGTCCATTATCGTCACTGTGGAGAGCAGACAGGCATGGTGGCGAGGCAGTAACTGGGACCTTGACATCCTGATCTGCAAGCAGCAGGCGATGAGAGAGAGACTGGGCCTAGTGTGGGCTTTTGAAACCTCAAACCCTCCCCCCAGTGACACACCTCCTCCAACAAGGCCATACATCCTAATCCTTTCCAAACTGAGGAAGGATTCCCTTTATCAGCTGGGGACCAAGCATGCATGCAGATGAGCCTATGGGGCCATTCTCAGTGGAACCACCCACAGCCTATATATAGGAAGATTCTGTAGAATGACTCCGTAGAACTCTAGGGCTGTGCAGTCTTCTCAACAGCAGTGGATTGCCCATCTCTGTATCTGGCTTACTATCCTTTTAACTAGCAGGCAAAGCCTGTGAAACATATTGCCACTACCTGTCAGCAAACCAGAGCTGGGCCTGGTAGCAGATAACACTTTAACCTGACAGCAGAAACTCAGCCTCCATCCATCCATCCACCTCACATAGACTTCGCTGTATAGGTCACCTCCCTGATGTCCCCACCAATGTATATGGTGAATGTATAGATTTTTAAGACTTTCTTTTATTCGACGACTATAAAAAGAAACAAACTAAAACCCAAAAAAATCCATGTACATCCTTCCATGTGGAACATATCACTCAGGACAGTCTGAATCTGTGTGCCCAGACTATGGGCACTTACACTGGGCTCAAACCATCACTTACTCCCTTTGGGGTGAGAGCTGTGCTTTGCATTGATAAAATAGACAGCAGGAAGATGTATTGTAGGAAAAGACAAGCTTCACCTGACTGGAAAATGCAGACAAGTGTTAGTACCAACAAGATGTTGTACCAACAGGAGTCTCAGGAGCATCCAGCCCCAAACTCTGAACTTCTGCAGGGTCACAGTCAGCTAGAGAAACACCCAGACCTGACACATGGCTCTGACTTCTGAGTTTGGGTTCTCTCCAAATATTGAGCAAGTATGATGTAATGCAGGCAAAGAAAGCTGTAACTAGTCCAAGTTTCCAAGAGACAGCGTTTCTTCTTTTTATTTATTTTCACTCTGCCAAGGATTGAACCTGGGACCTCGCAATTGCTGATCAAGCATTCTACCATGGAGCAGAACCCCCCAGTCATAATCACTTTTCTTTTTTCATGGAATCCAACTTAGGAAGTTTTCCACCTCCCTAAGGGATCTTGGGAGGCCAAGTCTCCTCTCACAGTATCTCTCTAGCCGGCTTCCACCAAGACATGGTCTCATGCATTCCAGGCTGCAGCCTCCACCTCCCAAACGCTGGGATTACACGTGTGCGCCACTAAACCCGATTTATGAGGTACTGGGGATCAAACCCAGGGCTTTGTATGTAATTACTAATTACTTGGGAAGTTGAGACAGGAAGATCAGATATATGAGACCCTGTCTCAAAAAAGGGGGAGAAAGAATTGGCAAAATGTATCAGCAGTTAAGAGTATTTACTGCTCTTTCAAGAGGACCAAGATTCAGTCCCTAGCCCCCACATAGTGGCTTACAACTGCCTGTAACTCCAGTTCCAGAGGAAGAAACACCTACTTTTGCCTTTGCAGGCTCCTGCACGAACATGCTGCACATAAATTCACACAGGCACACACTCAGCCCCACACAAAAATGCTAAATAAAAAAGTAGATTGTTTTTTTTAATTCTCAAAGGTAGCATTCTATTTTTATACTCTTATAATGATAAAACACTGATCAAAAGCAACCTAAGGGAAACTGTTTATTGCAGTTTACAGGTATAGTCCATCATTGAAGGAAGTTAGGTCAGGAACTCAAGCAAGGACTGAAGCAGAAATCAGAGAGAAAGGCTGCTAAATTTGGCTAGCTTTCTTATACAAATCAGGATCACCAGCCTAGGGATGGTGTCACCCACAGTGGGCTGGGTCCTCTTACATTAATTAATAATAGAGACAATCGCCCCAGCCTTGTTCACAGGTTAATCTGATTGGGCAGTTCTTCAATTGCGACTCCCTTCTCTGAAGACTGGAAGTTGTATCAGGTTGACAGTTAAGGCTAACTAGGAGAGGTAGTGAGGACAAAAATGATCGAAAATGACCAAATATCTCCAGGACCAAAGACAGGAATAACTCATGGCCCACTTTCCTATTGAAATTTCAGGGTAATTTCCCCAAGACCCAAGAAAAATTCTTCCAGGGGCTGGAAAGGTGGCTCAATGAGTAAAAATGTTTGTTGTACTTGAGTTGAAATCCCTAGTACCCATGAAGGGGAAGACACAGAGAGAGAGAGAACATGACCATACATGCCTGTGATCCCAGCACTTGGGAACAGAAACAAGAGGGTCCCAGGAGCTTTAGGCCAAGAAGCCTAGCTGAAGCAGTGAGCTTCGTGTTCAGAGAGACCCCGTCTCAAGGGAATAAGGCAGAGGGAAATAGAAGAAAATACTGAACATCTTCCTCTGGCCCCTACAATGGGTGCATGCACTACAGATGGACATATATACATATATTCGCATATACACCCCCACACACACACACACACACACGCACACTCATGCAAAAACACAAAAGAAAATTCTTTCCAAACAGCCATGTCTCCTTGTGCTCTGGGAAATGTGTTACAACTCTAAACATCACACACACACACACACACACACACACACACACACACACACACACATACACAGGTCAATGGGCAGGATCTGAACGTGGAAAAAAGATGAACGCATGTAGGGCGATGGCAAGCGGCCATTTTTCCAGCCAGCCAGCCCTGTTGCTGTTGCTCTCCGTGTCTGTTCGTTTGCATAAAGGATCTGCTCTTCCAAATGTGATGTTTAAACTGCAACAGAGAAAAAGCAAAATAAACACAGAATGGTCAGCTGAGGGCCTGCACTTTCTGGGCCCCGATTTCAAGTAAAATTAGCTACCCGGTAGCCAGGGCTAGAAGATTTATTTTGGTCTGAAGTCAACCCACAGATTAACAATATTGGCAAGAACTGGATGGGGGAGAAAATATTTTGGACAGGGCTGCATATGGTTACAGATCCTGTGTCTCCCTCTGCTCAGCAGCTGAGGTTAAAGAGAATAGGAGCGAGGAAGAGGCTGCCGTGTCTCCTTCCTGGAAACAGTCACTGTCCCCTGCCTGATGCCAAATCATGCCAGCTGTGATGCTCTGCACTTCACACTGCATGACCGAGTAAAGGTGAACAGGAATGTACACTTCAGATAGGATTTAAAACAACAACAGAAAAGAGAGGGGCCTCACATTCTCCCCCCCTGACCCTTTCCGCCAAGGCCACATTCCATTCAGAGCGTAATTTCCAGGCAGTAACTATTTCCGGATTTTCAAGGACTTGTCAAGAGCGGTATCAGACAAAATTATCCCAAATTGGAAATAGGCAAAAGAGATTATTGGGTGTTCTTTTGGTTGCTTGCACTTTTGATTGATTTCCTGAGGCTAAGGCTATTTCACAGCCCCCACGCCCACACAACCAGGATCAGAGGTTCATTCTGAGAGTTTTTTATCTGCGAGGAGAAATGGAAATAATTTCTAAGCAGCCATCTCTTCTCCCAGTAAATCACCGAGAAACACAGCTCTCACTCAGACCAGTTTAACATCTGTACCTTCTCCTCGGAACTGTTGAGTTAAATCAAATCCTTGCCATGGGATTGCTTTATATTTGAACAATTATTTTAATGATTGCATTTTATATCTTCTGTATGCATACATGTGTATGTGTGGGTATGACAGCTTACCTATGGAGGTCGGAGAACATGTTCAGTGATTCAGTTCTTTCTGTCTACTCTGTGGGTCCCAGGTGTTAAATTCAGGGCCCTAGACTTGGCAGTAGGCACTTTTACCGGAGGCATCCAGCTCACTGGCCCGCGAAGTCAAGGGTTTTAAGCTACTTAAGACCCTGCCTTAACAAAGGGTGCTCTTGGGTGCTGACATGGCATGCAGCATTGGCCTCTGGCACCCTTCTCACCACAACTGAATCTTTTGTTTTGTTTTGTTGTCTGTTTTGTTGAGACAGGGTTTCTCTGTAGCTTTGTAGCCTGTCCTGAAACTCGCTCTTTAGGGCAGGCTGTCCTCGAACTCACAGAGATCCACCTGCTTCTGCATCCCAAGTGCTGGGACTAAAAGCGTGCGCCACCACCGCCCAGCTCCACAACTGAATCTTCTGTGCCCATTCTCCTTGAGGTGAATCTCAGACACAGACCTACAGGCATTTCTGTCCCCTTTATGTAGAGGGGATGCTCGTCAGGCCTTGCGTATGGCTTCACTCTCCTCCACACTCCACTGAAGTGTACCAAGTCTCTGAGGAACCACCACAGGTATCAAAAAGTATCCAGGACACACAGGAGTCGCAAATGCAAATCTTCTTTCTTCTCTAGATGTTTGTGAGCTCTGCAGAAAATGTAATTTTCTAATAATTTTTGTTTCAATAGCAAACAATGTAATCATCTTTTTGGTTGTTTTGTTTTGTTTTGAGAAAGAAATCTCCCTTTGTAGCTCAGGCTACCCTCAAAAGAGTAGCAATCTTCCTGCCTCAACTTTCCCGGTGAAGGGATTCCAGGTGTGTGTGACCGCAGCCACCTAGTCACCAATTCATTGAACACTTCCTCATCTTCAACTAGGAAGTCATTAGAGGCACATTCCACAGGGGTTGCAGAAGTGCAATGCATACTCCAGTGAGTCATCTGGAGCTCCCTCCCAGATAACACTGCTTTTGGGTTTTGGTTTTTGGATTTTTGTCGTTCTTGTTGTTTTTTACTCTTAAAAATTACATTTATGGGGCTGGAGAAATGGCTCAGTGGTTAAATGGCTGCTCTTCCTGAGGTCCTGAGTTCAATTCCCAGCAATTGCATGATGGCTCACAACCATTTGTCATGGGATCTGATTCTCCCTTCTGGTTTGCCTGGAGGCAGGTCACTCATATACTTAAAGCAAGCAAAGAAACAAATAAGTATTTTTTAAAATTACATTTATTTCTGTGGGGAGGGAGTGGGTGTGTGGGTGTGTACTCACCACAGCACACGTGGTGGAGGTCAGAGGACAACTTTCAAGAGTTGGTTCCTTCCTTACACCATGTGGGTCCTGGGAGTTCGAACTCAGGTCATCATGTTTGGCGACAAGTACCCTTACCCGCTGAACCATCTTGCTTGCCTGAGCCTGCTCTTTGAAAAGAACAGGCACTGGTCTACCGGGATCTATGCTAAACACCGAAGGCTCCACTCCCACTGTAAAGCCAGTACTTGTGAGGGCCAGTCATGATAATCTACACATTTTGGAATAGATACCAGGAACAGGCAATCCTGAGCCTAGAGAAGGTCAGAGGACCCCAGTCCCCTCCACATACCTGACCTCTTCACAAGTTGCCTGTGGGGACAGAAACTTTTAGCAGCCCTGACCAGAAAGGACACCCAGACCCAGAGAGAGGGAGAGTGGCCCAGTGCCAGCTGAGGATGCAGCCTGCCTCGCGAACGCTCGCTCCACTCTGACCACATCGCTTCCTTCCTCACCACAACCCTGCAGACTGTGCAGAATTTGAAAGGGAAAGGGGACAGCTTCCCTCTTTACCACATGGCCTTTGTTTCTGTATAGTTCCCACTGAAGCTGACAGAGGGAGAGAGGAGGACAGCAGGGGCCTTTTGGGCCCTCAGGATATCAGCCCTCAAGGAGGTTGTATGCCCCGAGAGAAAGTATTGAGTGTACTCACCTCCGATTCACAGGTGCCTGGGAGGAACTCACTCTTGTAGACCAGGCTGTCCTTGAACTCACAGAGATCCACCTGCCTCTACCTCCTGGGATTAAAGGCATATACCACTACCACCAGCGCCCCCCCCCCCTACTTTTTTAATGGACTAAGTGTGAGGAAAGGACCAGTCAGATGGCAGATGAAGTGGTAGGGGGTAGGGTGACAACCAGAGAGATTCCCGTTGAAGGTGTGTGCCAATAGGGACTTGGTGCTCCTTTGCCAAATTAAACATCAAACCAGTAAATGGTAATGTAGCATGAAAAAGTGCTGATTTGGGAGGAAGTCTGGGCATTTAAAGAGTGTCACAGAAGGCACTCAGGTGTTCCAGACACCAGAGAAGTGGGGGACAGAATCAAGAGAATGAAATTTTCAGCTCCATTCTGGGTCCTGGTATGCCTGGCCACCTATTTACTGAAGGGGAACCCTGCAAGGATGATGGGGCGGTTCACAGGGCATGGAGGGAGCCCAAAACAGCACACATGAAGCCAGATCCCTGAATAGCTGGCACCAGCAAAGAAAGCAGGGAGACGGCCTGGGATGTACTAGAATGCCGTTCAGGTATGGTGTCTCCCACCTGTAATCTTAATTCAGAAGGTGGAGGCAAGAGAACTGGTTCAATGGCATCCTTGGCTACATGTGGAATTCAAGGCTACCCTGGGATATATGAGATCCTGTTCGAAAAAAACTAAAACAGAAACAGCAAGATGGCTCACTTGGCAACCTGAATTTGATGCCCCGAAGCCACATCAAGGTGGAAGGAGAGTTGACTTCACAAAGGTGTCCCGTGGCTCCCACATGTATCTCGTGTCTCTCTCTCTTCTCTGTCTCTGTCTCTCGCTCCAATACATACGTGTATATAATTTTAAAGATTAGAAACTAAATAAACAAAAATGTCTGTGAACTTGACACTTGCCTTGCCCAAGATTCTTGGCATCTTCTGGGCTCCCTGAGCTGGGCCCAGCCACATCAGCCCATCTTCGGGGACCTGTTTGTGCTGGTCAGCTTCAATCATTTTCCTATCCTCCTCCCAAGCTCATATTCCCGTCATATCCCAGCACTCTTGCAGGAAGGGGATTGATGCAGGCTCCCAGTTTGTAGCTTAGGCTAGCCCCAAATTTGTGACTCTCTTGCTTCAATCACCCACACTTCTGTCAGGATCTCCCAAATCTCAGAGCTGTTTACACCTCATATCTGTCAACTTTGTCACCTCACACATGCGCAGGAGAGTCCCTGAAAACATTCATAAACTTGATGCCATGTGGGAGCCATGGCACTTGAGAACAGGGAAGTGATTTAGAAGAAGACTCAACTTCTGGTTAAAACAACTGGGACCTGAAAGAAGACAGTGGGCCTTCCTGAGCCTGTAGACCTCAATTGTTCCATCTGTAGAAGGGGACAATTCCCACAGGAAGAATTAAATGAGGAAGTATACATGTCCTGGTTTTGGAAGCCTGTAAAGTGAGAGTTGTCATGCATGCTCACCAACAAGGAAGATGGTCTGACTCAGAGTGTGGCAGCAGCTGGGTCTCACCCTAGACAGGTGATAGTCAATATGCACGACATAACGACTCAAATTGAACTGGATCCTAACTTTTCTGGAGATTTTCTGATCCCAAGACATTGACTGAACAAAGGGAGAGTCACTCAGCAGTATCTGTGGTGTGATATTTTGAATGCATTCTGACAATAAAGTTTTCTTTGAGTCAGAGGGTAGAGCTAGTCACTAGCTGACCAAAATAAATCAGGACAGATAGGAGACAGGAAATAGTATGGCAGGGTGGAGAGAGGATCTCACCCTTTTTGGACTGAAGAATGGAAGAGAGAGGAGGTCACTGGAGGCTCTCCACTTCTCAGATCTTTCAAGTTCTTACCCTGATATCTGCCCCCCAAATTTTACTGATAACGAATGATTAGATAAATGCTTCAATTGTCCCCATGTCTTTTCCTCTATTCTAAACTAGTCATTCAATCTTATCAAGCTCACATCTAAGTAGCCCTCTGGCCTTCCTCCTCCTGCCCTGTCCCACTTCTCAGGGCTATGAGTTTGGTTCAGATCATCATTATTTTTGTTTTTTTGTTTTGTTTATGTTTTTCAAGACAGGGTTTCTCTGTGTAGCCCTGGCTATCCTGGAACTCACTCTGTAGACCAGGCTGGCCTTGCACTCACAGAGATCCACTTGTCTCTGCCTCTCAAGTACTAGAATTAAAGGCGTGTGCCACCCCTGCCCAGCTCACCATTACTTTAAAAAAAAAAGTGATTGTGTGAGAGTGTGTGTGTGAGTGTGTGTGTGTATTAGGGTGAGTTTCTATTGTTTTGACTAAACACCATGACCAAAAAGCAAGTTGGGGAAAAAAGGGTTTATATGGCTTCTTCTACTTCCACACTGTAGTCCATCACTGAAAGAAGCCAGGACATAAACTCAAACAAGGCAAGAACCTGGTGGCAGAGGTTGATGCAGAGACCACAGAGGGGTGTAGCTTACTGGCTTGTTTCCCCTTAGAGAACTCAGGACCACCCACCCAGGGATGGCATCACCCACAATGGGCTGGGCCCTTCCCCATTAATCACTAATTAAGAAAATGCCTTACAGCTGGATTTTATGGAAGCATTTTTCTCAATTGAGGCTCCTCCGTCCTTTCAGATAACTCTACTTTGTTTGTCAAGTAAGACTAGCCAGCACAGTGTGTGTGTGTGTGTCTGTATGTGTGTGCTATGTGTGGATATGGCCATGGTGTGTGTGTATGGTCAGAGGAGAACTTCAGATGTCAGTCCAGCCTTCCACCTTGTTTTGAAACAGGGTCTCATCATCTGCCATATGCTAGGCTATGTGGCCCATGACCTTCTGGATTCTCTTAGCTCTGACCCTCATCTTCCATAGGAACACAGGGATTATAGATGGGCACCACTGTGTCTGGCTTTTGCATGGCTTCTGGGGGTTCAAATTTGGGCTTTCTCACTTGTGTGGTACTTTACACACCAAGTTATTGCTTCATCCTGTTTATGACTTTTGCCTAGACACTTGTAGGCTCTGGGCAGATTCCCCACCGCAGCTTCTTGTGGTTTCCTTAATTGTCCCACTATCCAGAAACATGGCCTTAAACTTCTCTTCTACCCTCATGCGGCCCTGCCCCTGCTCCACCATGATCTCAGAATCCACTCCCCTCTCTCCTCATTTCCCACCTCAGGGCCTTGATACAAGCCACTTAATCAGAATAACAATTGTGAAATCCTAGACCCCTATTAGGGCCTGTGCAGTGCCTTGTGGGACAGTTATTTGGGTTTCTATGAAGTGTACTCAAGACACCAAAGCAGGCCAGTAAGATGGTTCAGTAGGTAAAGGCACTTGCCACCAAGTCTGAGAGACTGAGTTCAATCCTCAGGACCCACGTGGTGAAAATCGAGAACCAGCTCCTTCAAGTTGTCTTTTAATTTCCACGTGACCACTGATGTTTGTTTTTCTTTTTTTTTTTTTTTGTGACCCCCCAACCTCCAACAGTCACAGACCCCTATACAAGGTCATAACTCACAGATTAGGAAACTGGATTCTAGGTGACCCCAATCACAACATATGGAGGACCTTTGGGCCTTTGTGCAGGTGCTCCACTGCCCCCCACCAGCCAGCATCAAGCTGTAGGCCCTGAGGATGTGGCCCCAGAGCAGGTGTTACTGTGTGCCACACTTTCAGGTAGCTGAGCTCCTAGCAGCTTCAGATGCAGCCACTTGAGCCCATCGTAAACACAACTGCCCAGCCAGGATCTGTTCCAAGTCACAGAAGCCAAAAAAAAAAAAAAAAAAAAAAAGCAAAACAACAACAACAACAACAAAACAAAAACAAAACAAAAAAAAACCTTTTTGTTTTATTCGGGGGATTGGTTGTTTTATTTCAATAAAAGATTTTTGTTGTTTTAAGCTATTAAGTCTGAGGTGACTAGTTCTCAGGCAATCTGTTATTAATGCCTTGCCATAGATGATTAGATTCAGGTTGCATCAGGCATAGGAAAATAAATACAATTATCACGATAATAGCTACCAAGGCTAGTGTGCGCCTCAGTGCTGGCGCGCTTGCCTAGCACAAACTAAACCCAGGATTTCATCCGTGGTACAGCAAAACAAAAATAAAACAAACAAAAAAACTCCCTAAAGGGATAGGGGAGATGGCTCTGTGACTGAAGAATCTGCCATACAAGTATGGGTTCATGAGTTTGAATCCACAGCATCCACATAAAAGCGGAGCATCAACATTGGGGTGATAGAAACAGGCAAATCCCTGGGACTTGCTGACCAGTCAGCCTAGCCAGTCAATGAACTCTAGTCAGGCTTCATGAGAGAACTTGTCTCAAAAAGTAAGGTGGATGCCAACACTTGGGAGGCAGATACAGGTGGATCTCTGTGGGTTCAAGGACAGGCTCCAAAGCTACACAGAGAAGCCCTGTCTTGGGGGAAAAAAGAAAAAAGTAAGGTGGACAGAAATAAGGGCAGACACCCAATGTTGACCTCTAACCTCCACATGCATGTGGACACGTGTGAATATGCACACACAGCTGTACATATGCTACAAACACACACAGACACACATGCCTCAAGAACATTAGAACAGCTACTGGCTGCTGCGTGTCCACTATGAGACAGGCACCAAGCTAGAATTTTAATACCTTCTAGAACCTACTTCTCCTGATCGTCTGGAGGCTGGGCTTGGCATCCCCCGTTTAGACTTAAGACCCACAAATGGTAAGTCACTTGTCCACACAGGCAATTGGCGTCAGAGCTTGGGACACTGTCCCATGGGCTTATGTGAAGAGATTCCCCTTCTGTCATCTTTTTCTCTCCCTTGTACATCCCACTGAACTTAGGCTGGGGCTGGCATCTTAGTCCCTGCACTCTGGAACAATGAACACCATCTATTGGGTGGCTTCTAAATGACAGGGATCTATTACTTTCTGTCCTAAAGACTGGAAGTCTAAGTCCAAGGCTCCAGCAGATTTGACATCTGGTAAGAGTTTTCTGCTTCACAGATGGTGCCTTCTAGGTGTCCTCACATGGCAGGGACAAGACAGGGACAAACAAGCTCCCTCGGGCCTCTTTCATAAGGGCACTAATGTGACCTAATCGCTTCCCCAGGGCCCCACCTCTTAACTCTACCATCGGGAATTAGGCATTGACACATCAATTTCAGAGGGACCCAAACATTCAGGGTATTGCAACTATTAGCTTGTAAGCAAAAATAGCAACTATTGAGATGCCCCTGTGGGACACCTGGCCCAAACTCCCCACACCCTCACTGCTCCCACCCGAAAACTTGGAAATCAGGGTGAGCAACAGATTGCATTTGTCAACAGTGGCTGGAAACTATCAGCCAGCTCTTCTTTAAACTCTGGTAGGCTTGGGACTGCTTCAGGCAACAAGGAAGAGGTGAGGTTAGACGGCTCCCAAGGCTTGGTCTCAAGCCTACTCCGTTTCCACTTAAGTCAGCTGAACCCTGAACCTTCTTGCTAGGCAAAAAGTCCCACTGTAGGCTGGTGTTGAGCTCCATGGTAGCCTGTGCTTCGGGGGAGGGCGAAGAGGGTGGGGGTGCATTTAGGAAAGGAGAATAAGGAGGAGGGGAATAGGAGTGGGGGAAATGAAAGAATTGCTTCTAAGATGTGTGAAGAAAAAGCAGGATGGTGGAGAATTGTTTTTTTCTATGTAGTCCTGGCTGGCCTGGAATTTGCTCTGTACACCAAACCGAGTTATAACTTGTGATGATCCTCCTGCCTCAGCCTCCCAAATGATGGGATCACGTGTGTACTTATGTCATCACATGTAGCTCATTCCCACATTTAAATAGATGAGAGTAAGCACAGCTAGCCTCGGTGCTTACCTAAGAGGCAACTGCTTCCCAGCCACACTGTGAGTTCAAGGCCAACCTGGGCTACATGTGATCTTGCAGAAGAAAGGAGAAGGAAAAGAAGGTGAAGGAAAAGGAGGAGGAGAAGGAAGAAAAGAAGAAAAACTTGCTTCTAGAAGGTAAGGTTGAAACTAATAACAAAAGCCCAGCCTGTTACTAAAGACCAACAATAGCTCATCCAGGCCTTTACCAATTTAAAGCTGTTCTGTAAACTCTTTTTTTGTTTTGTTTTGTTTTTTTCAAGACAGGGTTTCTCTGTAGCTTTGGAGTCTGTCCTGGAACTAGCTCTTGTAGACCAGGCTGGCCTCGAACTCACAGAGATCCGCCTGCCTCTGCCTCCTGAGTGCTGGGATTAAAGGTGTGCACCACCACCTCCTGGCTTCCTGTAAACTCTTTAGGCCTAGCCAATGTCTCCATCTTGAAAGACCTGTCTTAGAAATCCCCCAATATGGGGCCTGGAGGTGGAGTCCATTGATAGAGTGAGTGCTTGTGGGACACTGCTGGGTCCTGGATTCCAGCCTCATCATCAGGGGAATCACCCAGTCTGTTCTCCACTCTTACAAATGCCTTTCCTTACTCTGAGAACTTAGTGTTTCCATGTGGGGTGGGAGGTACTGCCCTGACTCTAGTGGTTCTGGTTCTGATAAACTTAGTTCTACATCGCTGAGAAGTTTCTCTGATGGTTTTTTGTTTTGTTTTGTTTTTGCTTTTCTTTGTTGTGTGTGTTGTTTTGTTTTTGACAGTCGATAGACAGCACTATTGCCTCAAACCAAGGCTTCTCATTTTGGATTTTATTTGTTCATTCAACAGCAAGTAGCTACATGTGGCTATTTAAATTAATTAAGCTGAGATAAAACTGAGTTCTTTGGTTACATCAGCCACATGGAAAGTACCCTATCTGCTGCTGTGGCTAGCCCCTGTTAGTACAGTCATGGGATGTTTACCCCAGAGAATGTCCCCCCAGGCAGCAGGGCTCTCCTGGGGAGAGGGAGCCATTTGCTTCAGAGGATGACTTACCCAAACTGTGCATGACTCTGCAGGCTGAGCAGCCGTAAAAAAAAAAAAAAGAAAGAAAGAAAGAAAGAAAGAAAGAAAGAAAGAAAGAAAGAAAGAAAGAAAGACAGACAAGTGGTCCCCAGTCACCATGCCACCTCAAGCCCTAGCTTGTGCACCCTGCAACATCAATTTTATTTTCAGAACTCACTGTGGCCTTCAGGACCCGCTTAGCAAGTCTCCTGGATCCTGGATCCTTATCACTCCCCAGGTTGGGAAGAAGATTGGGAGTACCAAGGTCCCTAGTGCCCCAGAGCCGCATTCCCAGGGACTCACCGTGTGGAGCTCTAACTAACCCTGGAACTTGCCCTGTGACCAAGCTGACATTGATCTCTCAGAGATCTTTCTGCCTCTGCATCCTGAGTGCCGGGATTCCAAGCATGTGCCACAATCCCCAGCTGGAGAAATTTTAAATTTTCTTGTATAGTAACCTCCTGGTTGGGGACATGTCATTTTAAATAATTCTGTCCTTAAAAACTTTGGTCTGAGGGGAAGAAACCTACCATTTCCACCCAGGTCCTCACCAAACAAATCCAACAGCTAGCAATCTGCTGGAGGACTTCAAACGTGTTCAGGTCCAATTACACTTCATTTGGGGTGTGAATTGAGGAACTCCGGGGGAGTTGGCCAGGGCAGACCGTGTCAGGGTCTATACTGCGGTAATGAACTGAGCCTTTGTCCCTGGTAGCCTAGCAGCTGACAACTGAGCTATTTCCTGAAGGGGAGCTCTGGGTCCCCTGCCAGCTGCTGCAAAGCTGGGAGCGCTAACAGGGCGGGGAGCTTTAACTGCCTTCGGAAAACCAAAGAGAAAGTTGAGAATGTTGACTGGGAATGCAGTACAGCACTTACCTAGCGAATGGCGTGTTCAGTTCCCAGTATCATAAATAAATTAGGCAGGCATGGCTGCTCACACCTGTAATCCCAACTGCTGAGACAGGAAGATTGTCTCAAGTTTTGAGGCCAGCCTAGTCTACAAAACGAATTCCAGGACAGCGAGGGCTGTTACACAGAGAAACCCTGTCTCGAAAAACCTAATATCAAATCAAATAAAAACAACAACAACAAAAAAGAAAACACACAATTTTGTTTTTGCACAATTTAAAATAAAAGAAGTGAGGAAATCGAGGCCTGCAACCCAGGCTACCATATAAATCTTTTCATCTTCTAAGGAGAGTCCTACAATTTGGTTGAACTGGGGGAATCTGATAAATTATTCCTAACCTGTAACATAGGTGTCACCTTCATTCCTGCGGCTGAGGATTTCTCTCCCAGTACTGGGAGAGGTCGGCAAAGCAAGAGCTGTTTAGCGCTGGCCTTGACTGCCCAGTTCCGGTCATCATGGTGAGCACGACTGTGAGCTACTGGCCGTGGAGACCCAGCCCTGTGTGGGCAAGATGGAAGGAAGGCTTTAGAACATGCGAGAGAGAACCATTCAAGTTCTTCTAGCACCCATTCGCCTTGGAAAGACCTCAGATCTCAGCCTGGAGTCAGTAGGAGCTAGTGGACTTCCGGACACGGAGTGCAGGAGTGAGTCAGAGCCCCCAGACCAACCGCTCCTGAGGTGCTCAACTGCTAAGGCTTCCCGTTCTGTTTTCAAATGCAGATGCCTGGAGAAAGGTGACACAGCGTCTCTCACACCTCCAGACTAAGCTCCTTCCTGGCAAATGCTTGCTACGGCTGAGGCAGCTGGATGAAACTGCCTGTTACTTGGGAATAAAAACTGCAGATACTAGAGGGCTCCACCCCCAATTCTGGAGTTTTAGGGTGGAGCTCTAGCATCAGTATAATTTTTGAAGCTCCCTAGGTGATCTACTCCAGCGACAGCTGGACTTGGTGGCTCACACTTAAAGTCCCAGCACCCCCAGAAGTTAAGATAAAAGGATTGAGACAGGTTTCAGCCAACCTGTAATACAGAGACCCTGTCACTGTCTGTCTGTCTGTCTGTCTCTATCTCTCTACACACAGACACGAATAAAAATAAATGAAAAGTAAAAACACCTCTAAGTTGTGAACCCTTTCAGGACTGAATGAAAGTGGTGGAGTGGATTGATAAAGACAGAAGAGAAAACAGTTGTTCTGGTTCTGCTCAGCATCCAGCTCGCTGGCCCTGAGGTCCAGCTAGGATTGTTGATCCCATCTCAACTTGGTTGGTTGGTTTTAAATCTGCTAAATGGAGACAATAACAGAGAGAGTCTTTCCAAATGCTTGGTAAAACTGATTCCTAGGGAGGCAGAAGAAGCAGGAGGATCTCTGTGTGTATGCCGTTCCAGGCCAATCAGGGTTGCTAGGGAGAAGTTACTGGGTTACTAGGGTTACAATGGCATCCTAATAAGTAAATAAAATAGATTTTCAAGCCCTAGTCTGACTGTAAAGATTCTGACACAGTAAGTCTAGAGTAAGAGAGTGAGGAAAATTGACCTTTGTTGGTGGCTCCTGACAGTGCTGAGTACCAAAACTTTACTACTGAGTTATACCTCAGCCCTTCAGAAACCTAAAATGGGGTCATCAAGATGACTCAGTGGGGAAAGGTGCCTGCCACCAAGCCTAAGTTCAGTCCCTAGGGCCCATATACATGGTGGAAGGAAACGTTGATTACTGAAAGGTGTCTTTAGTTTTCATACCTGTGTGTGTGTCTGCATTCACACACACACAATAAATAAATAAATGTTTCTAAAAAAAAAAAAAAGAAAAAAGGGGTGGGGGCGACCGAGAAGATGGCTCAGTGGTTAAAGTGCCAGCCACAGAAGAATGAGGACTTGAGTTCTGATACCTGAAACCCACATAAAAGCCAGGTGTGAGCATGTGCTGTAACCCCAGTGTGTGTGTGTGTGTATGTGTGTGTGTGTGTGTGTGTGTGTGTGTGGGTGTCAGGCAGAGGCAGGCTAGGTCCTGGAGCTCACTGGCAAGCAGATTTAGTCATAGTAATGAGTTCAGTGAGAGACACTGCCTTGAAAACCAAGGTGAAGAATAAGGAAGGCACTCAAAGCCAACCTCTCACTTGCACCAGAAAGTGTGACACGCACAACACACACACACACACACACACACACACACACGAGAGAGAGAGAGAGAGAGAGAGAGAGAGAGAGAGAGGAGGAGGAGAAGAAGACGACGACGATGACGACGACGACGAAAGAACGCAGGACTGCCAAAGAGGCCTGGCCTTATGTCTCTGCAGCACTGTCCGGACTCACTGTTTCAGTGAGAGTGGGTGTGGCAAAGCCTGTCAGGGTCTTGATCCGGTTTGTTTTCTCTGCCCATTAACGAATTAAAAGGCAGGGAAGATCTGAAGTGCAGCAGCTCACAGCAGAGAAACCTCAAGGCCGGCAGACAGACTCGGTGGTGGAAGGAAGGTGTTTACTGGGAGTGAGGAAACAGAGAAAATGACGCCAGCAAATCTGGAGGGCAGGTGGACTTGGAAAGCAAAAAAATCCAGCCTCTTCTCCAGGGCTCAGGGTTTTAAGGTCTCCAAAGAATCTTCCTCCCCTAATTTATGGTTGGTTGGTTTGAAGACCGGAAGGTTGATCAGCCTACGACTGTTGTGTGAAGTGTCCTGGGGGAAGCCTTGAACTTGCTGAGCCATTCAATCAGCAGGGGGCCTGCTGGGGGAAGACAAAAGACTACCTGGCTTTTGTCTTAAGTTGCCAGGCTTTTGTCTCCAGTCGGGAGGGTGAAGAAGAAGTAGGCCATCTTTATTACTTAATCAAGGCCTCCCTTCTTATCTGTTTGCTTACCAGGGGGTCTGTCCAACTCCTGGTCTCTCTTAGGTGTGACCAAAGCTGCTGTTTGAAGCAGGAAAGACCACCCTGGTCACTTACTCTTTCTTTCTTCTGTTCCTGCCACCCTCCTCAAGCCTGGCACCCCCACAGGGCCCAGGCTCTTCTTTGTCTCCTGCAAAAGTCTGCTTTCTCTCTACCCAAACCTCCCCCTCCTCCTAGCAGGGGCCGGCCCAAACTTCTAAAGTTCTCAGTGGGAAGGTGATAAAGAGAGCCGGTTATCTTGTGTTTGGAGGTAGGTAAGGGCTTGAGTACTTTTATGAAGCCCAGCATTTCCCCGGGGACTTTCCAGTGGCGTGATCTATGTGGAAGCGTCTCTAGTACAAGGCAAGGGCCAACGACTGTGGGCTTAGATCCAGTAGACTCTTGGCTGAGAAAAGAGAAACTGAACAAAGAGAAAGGAGCAGCGCCAGTACGGTTTCATCTGCTATCTGAGGACCTCTGCCACGCTGAGCACTACAGCCACCCATGGCCTAGCTGCCCAGGGCAAACCTAGGAGAGGCTGCCCTAGACGCTACGAGTCGTGCTTCTCTGAAAATCTTGAAGAATGTCTGATGAAACTGGAACATGCCAGATCACCTGCTTTGACAGGGCCTTGCTCCTAGTTCACCACAGCTGGGATACGGTTCCTTTTGACCAGAGCTGGTAGGCTAGGCCCACTAATGGCACTCCTGGTCTCAATTACCTTGAAGACCACCTCCTCCATATGGTGCCCATTTGATTACCTGCTTCCCTAGGCTATAGACTCTGAGACCCAAGGTGACCATAACCTGAAGCTATTGGTTGGGACATTTTGTTTGTTTTGTTTGCCTGAGGTAAATTTTCAGTTTCTCATCTTATAATACTTGTAAATCATGTCATTTGTTAAAATGTTGGAAATGGCCAGGCCTGATGGCACACACCTTTTATCCTGGCAGCACAAAGACTGAGGTGGGTAGATCTCTGTGACTTCAAGGACAGCCTGGTCTACTTAGTAAGTTCCAGGCCAACAAGGGCATGCAAGTGGGGGTGGGGAGGTAGAGAGCTGTGTGGATGGCTAGTGTTAGGTATATTTCTTACAAGGAGCTTCTCCGCTGATGCAAATAATTCCAATCAGACCAAGTTAGACCGAATAAAAGATGCCCATGTTTAATGCAGCACTCCCAGGTGGCCGGAAAAACAAGGTGAGAAAGGAGGGAAGACCCGCGGTGTTCCTTTTCTAAATAGCCTGTGGGAGTGGTCCACCACTTGGCGGGCTTTTTTGGCCCTCCCTTGGGGAGGGGTCACTGCTTGGCGGGTGGAGTCCGGACCAAGGCAACTCCCAGGGAGAGGGAGCTTCCAAAGATGGATGCCGAGTATTACATTCCAGACTCTTTGTATAAGGGGCTACAGGGAGCTGAGGTGATGCTTATAACCACCATTTTAGGCTCTTTTTGGATAAAGGGGCGTTGCTCAAGTCTTGCTACTTTCTTCCTAGAGGCTCGTCTTAAGATATATACCTAACAAATGTGTGAGTGAGTAGGTGGTGGAGGATCAATGGACAGACAGACAGACGTCAGAAGGATGGGTGAATGCACTGGTTGTCCACTATGCTTAGGTACTTCTCCTAGCCACTGAGACCAACAGTTCCCAAATTTCTAGGCCTTAGGCCCTATTTATTTCTTCTTTTATTATTAAAGATGCCCAAAGCTTTTATCAACATTGGTCATATCGCTTAGTATTTTTTACATTAAATGTGAAAATGAAGGGACTGGAGAGATGGTTCTGTGGTTAAAAGCACTTGTTGCTCTTTCAGAAGACCTGGGTTCAATTCAGTTCCTAGAACCCACACAAGGGTTCCCAATCATCCCTCTGTAACTCCAGTTCCAGGAGTTATACCTAGATCCAACACCTCCTTCGGACCTCCACAGGCAGTAGGCACACACATAGTACACCAACACGCATAGAGGCAAAACACTTATAAAAATACACAGAAAACAAACTTAAAAAAAATCTGCTGGTGGTGCATGCCTTTGACCCCAGCACTAGGAGGCAGAGGCCTCAAATTCACACAGTCGGGTCTACAGAGTGAGTTCTGGGACAGCCAGGACTGTTGCACAGAGAAACACTGTCTCAAAAAACCAAAACCAAACAAAAAGGAAACAAAAAAAAACTTTAAAAGAAAATAAGATGGAAACAGTTTTAATATTTATATATCTCTTCTGAGCTCCGTAGCACCAGAACTCACATGTATACACCCACACAAAAACATGCATATAATTAAAAATAAATGTTTAGGATCAGTAAGATGGCTCAGCAGGTAAAGGCATAAAAATGACAATGCTAACTTGAGTACATTTGCAACTGGCAGCTGTTAAGATTACCCATAATCCCACTTTCCACTGCGCACTCAGTGGCTGAGAGCTGCAGCCATCTCCTTTCTCTGGAGCTGAACTAGAGGGAGGGTGGCAGGATTCTTCCTGGACCACACCTTCGCTGCACTCTCCTGGGAGACATCCAGAACTCCTGCCACCCAGGCTGCTCCTGGTTCTGGGACCCACGCAGAACTGTGTGAAAACAAACACATTTGTCACTTTCAGCCACTAAATGATTGGTATAATTTGTTGCGTAACAATAGATAATTAAGGTACACAGTAACATCACCAGCACACTTTGACTTTTAAACATGTAAATAAGGGTTGAAGAGATGACTCAGCGGTTATGGTTAAAAGAGCTTGTTGCTCTTCTAGAGGACACCAGTTGTTTTGAAGCACCCAGATTGGGCCACTCACAAACTGTAATTCCAGTTCCAGGGACTCCCTTCTGAACGCTACAGGCACCCGTACTCACACGTGCACACACCCACACACAAACACATGCAGTCTGAATTCCAACCATAGGACCCACATGGTAAAAGGAGAAAAGCTATGCTTGCAAGGCAGTCCTCTGACCTCCACACGTGCCATACCCCGCCCCCATATAATTTTAAGTTTCAAGAAAAGTTTACTGTGTGTGTGTGTGTGTGTGTGTGTGTGTGTGTGTGAGTGTGAGTGAGTGAGTGAGTGTGGGCGAGAGGAGGGCAAGGGGGAGGGGAAGAACTCAAATAGTGGCTTCTATAATCTCAGTCAGCACTTGGGAGGTGGAGACTGCTGTGAGTTCAAGACCAGACTGAATTACATAGTGAGTTCCAGGAGAACTTGGGCTACAGAATGAGACCCTGTCTCAGAAAAACCAAAACTACATAAACAACAAAAAAATCAAAACCATTTCATTTCCCCAAACTAAAAAATTTGGAGAGGAAAATGGAATAGGTTTACATTCCATGAAGCTTTTGGTGTCTGGGGCCTTGCAGTAAGAGAGAGCTGTACTGGGGGGGACCTATGTTTCCTGCTTACAAGGCAAGCACTCTGGCACCAAGCTAGATTCTGGCTCCTGAATGTTTTCTTTCTTAATTTTAAAAGTTACATTTATGGGAGCTGGAGAGATGGCTCAGCAGGAGAAGACTGGCTGCTCTTCAGAAGACCTAGGGTTTGATTCCCAGTATCCACGTGGCAGCTTGCAACTATCTATAACTCCACTCCCAGGCGATGGGACACCTTCTGGTAACCTCCATGTGCACCAAGAACACATGGTACAGACATATATGTGAGCAAAACACCCATGTACATATTATAAATACTCTATGTGTTTGCGCTTACATGCCGTGATGGTCTGTGGAAGCTCCTTTACTCCTCCATGTGAATTTTGTGGATGGAACCAACTTGGGTCCTCGGGTTTGGCGGTAGCAAGAACTTTTGCCTTTCCTTCTCTTTTCCTTTTATTTATTTATTGATTTATTTTTAGACAGCTGCTTGAGGCATCCACTAAGTTGAGATACTGACACGCAGCCTTGGTTAATGAGAACACAGCTTCCCCGAGGTCTGCACTCAGACACACCTTCTCAGAAGTCTTGGCTAGCAGGGCCCTGGGCTATCAGAGGGATCCCAGAATCACACGAAGGGACCTGCTGACCTAGATAATCCTAGATAATCAAGATCCCTCGAGGAGTCTAGCTGGAGATCTTTTACTCCCTACCCCCAGTTGTTTTCCTGTTTGAGACCTTCATTTGTTCAACCACTAAGTTGTGACTGATGTGTCTCCCAGGAACCATTGTCCCCAGCCAGAAGGCAGTGATGAACAAATCCCTAATCTTGCCTGTGTGGTCGCCAAGAAATTATACAGAAGGGAGCGGATACCCTTCTCAAATACCTATAGTGAAGGCTGAGCTATATCTGGGTGTGTAGCGGGCAGAGGAGACACAGACCGGGGGTTGGGACGGAGGGCCTTGTTCTACCAAAGAGGGATTCTGCTGTTACTCCTAAGTCTGCCAGGAATTTCAGGGATTTCTCCCTGTTTGTCCCTTTCCTGAACCATGGACTCCTTCTCTCCCCTGTCATTTCCACACAACCCTCCACTACCACCCTTGGAAAGTTTAGACTGTTTCCAGTCAGTCCAATTGTTCCTGACTAGTCGGTCAGAGAAAGGCACGCAGCTGTAGCAAATACTAAAAATAGCCTCCTCCGTGACCAGTGTCTTTCCACGGCCTTTTCTCCATGCTTGCCTCCCTTCTGTCCCCACCTTCTGTAGAGGCAGGAAGGTCCCCTGAGGGGTGAGCCTACTGGGACTTGCCTTCCCTACCAAGCAACACAGGATCCAGGTTTTGTTTTGCTGTGCCCTCCACCTCGCCCTGCCCAGATCCGGAGAGACTGGTTCTTCCCTGGCGGGTGGAAGGCTAGCCCTCTAGAGCTACAGATTTTCTGGCATTTTAGAGGTTAAATGGGAAACCTAGGGCAGGAGGGAGAACCGCGCTGTGCTATGCGCGCAGGCTCCAGGCGGTGTCCCCAGCGTCGCTCTTTCTCCGTGCGACAGAAGATGGAATCCGACTGCGACCGTTCTTCCAGTTAGGTAGCCAGCCGGGTTGAGCCATCCAGCCTGCGGCGGCGCGGCTTGCCGGAGCCTTAGCGTTGTCGCCTGCCTTCCGGGAGGCTGCATTTTTGCAAGAATCCACACTGCGGGCGCGACCCGGGAGCTCGACGTGTGGCCCGGACTTGCCTGGATATCCTGGGACCATGCACCGGACAAGATCAGCCACCTCCCGCATTTCAGGGGTGGCTTGTGGTGTCCGGTGACCTTTGCCACTGTGTACTGCTGCAGTTTCGAAACAGCAAAGAATGGGGAACTTTGCCAAACCACACAAAACTTCAAACCACACCAGCTCCAACTGGGCACGCCTGGGGAGAGCCGCCTTTATCTGTTCCCTCTGGCCTTCCCTGCCTCGCAGTTGACTAAGGTGTTGAAAATCACTGGGACGCTTTATTCTTCCCACTCGTTCTCGAGCCCCCTGAAGATCCTGGATTGTTCTGGAAGCTAAACCCAATCCGGCTTCGACCCAGCTCGGGGATTTGAGGGCCACCTGCCTGGCCCTTCACTCACAATGAGTCCCCATTATGTGGCAGGAAGCAGGATGGAGGGGAGCCAGCAGTGAGGGGAACAGTTGAAAGGTTTGGGTCCCTGGGAGGAGTGAAGGGGAGAATTGGGAGATTTGGGCCCCCGAAGGGTAAGGAGTGATGATCTACCCAGAGTAGGGTGGGTTCCAAGATCCTACAGAACTCCATGCTTTTTCTCCACCCCCAAGGAATTTCCTCTTCTCCTTCAGAGAAACCCGCAGAGCCAGCATACTGAGACTGCGGGTCCAACAGCCCAGCACTGGGTTTTGAAACTCCAGGCAAGTCGAGGACAAAATTGCCTTTCTCTCCAGGATTTTCTCCGGAAACGGCCCCCACAGACCCACAGTGAGTGGCACTAGTCGGAGGTGTGGCCTTGTTGAAATAGGTGTGGCTTTGTGAGAGGAGTGTGTCTCTGGGGGATGGGCTTTGAGATCTCTTATGCTCAAGCCAGGCTCAATCTCTCTCTCTCTCTCTCTCTCTCTCTCTCTCTCTCTCTCTCTCTCTCTCTCTCTCTCTTTCTCTCCTCTTGCTGCTACCTGCTGCCCATGTATAGAACTTCTCTCTAGCTCAATGTCTGCCTGCATGCCTCCATACTTCCTGCCATGATGATACTGAACTAAACCTCTGAACTGAAAGCCAGACCCAATTAAATGCTTTTCTTTATGAGTTGCTATGGTCATGGTGTTTCTTCACAGCAATAGAAATCCTAACAAAGACATTTAGTTTGCTTGAAACAGCTTTGTGTTGCCCAGGCTGGCCTCAAACTAGGTGCAATTACCCTGAGTTTCCAATCCTAATCAGATCACAGGTACACACCACAGGTCAGCTTCTTTGCAAATAGCTCCCAGGCTCCATGCCACAGCCACGAGCATGTTTACTATTCTACATAGAAAGAGAGCTTTCTGCAGGCCAGTCTTTAAACCTGATGGCAGAGGAACGGATTGTATATGTGTCATAAATACAAACATTTAATGGAGGGCTAGTAACACTAGTGACAATGGTGGGAACACAGGTACAGGCCTGGGAGAGTCTCTTGGCAGCTGACTTTCTCTCTCACAGGGGAGCCTGTCACCTTTCTCAGGTGTCTGTACCTCAGTGGTGCCAGGCATTGTTCTGTCTGCAGAGAGGTGGGATCCTCACTCCCAAACAAACAAACGCCTGTTTAGCCTTAGGAAGCTGGTGACCCAGAGGAACAATCTGAATTCTTTCAGGTTGCTCCCCCCCCCCCCCCTCCGTGACTCTATGCAGAAGTGACGAGGAGCTGTTAAATGTAGAGCGGCTCAGAACAAATCTTCCTCACATCTAGTCTGGGGTGCAAAAGGATATATCCTCCCTTGGAAAATGACAACTGTCTGTCTACAAGGGGCACTATAAACAACATACAAAGCTACGTGCCACCTGCCATCTCATGGCATTCCATCAACACCCGGGCGGCGAGCACAGAGGTGTCACCACTCAGCAGCTAGAGTTCAATTGCAGGGAACAGAGAATGTTTCCAGCTATTTAAAGCAAGAATAGGAAATGACTTCAGGAAATTGGGTGCTCACAAAAGCCCTGGAAGGTCCAGGAGGAGCAATCTCTGAACTCACAAACACTGCCTCTGAATTGGTCCCTAAGATTACTGCCCCCTCTGCCACTAGCAGGAAGGTGAGAAGCAAAGGGGGGGCTGCCTGCCTCTGGGGATGTTCCTTTCCAGATCATAGCTGAGATCCGAGGATTAGGATGCCACTGCCACCACAACCTCTCTCTATATCCACAAGAGCCAGTGACTGAAGAATGTCAACATATTGTCACGATTCCCCCCACACAATGTGTCCAGCCACTACAGTCAGAGCAGAAGACAGCCTCACACCTTCGTTCCCAACCTCCTACAGATATATCTAATTACCAAGATTGAATTCTCATCCACGGCCAGCTCAAAGGTGTCTGGGAGATGTAGTTTTTAGCTTCCCATCCTTTAGAGTAAGCAGGCTCCATAGGATAGGGTAAGAATGGAGGTGGAACGCCTGGCATCACACCTCCATTTTACAGATAAGGAAGCTGAGGTTCCAAGGAGTTAAGGAACATACCAGACAGAAGCATGGTGGTGCAAAGGCGGGCGAATCTGTAAGTTCAAGGCCAGCCTGGTCTACACGGTGAGTTCCAGAACAGCCAAGACTACACAGAGAAATCCAGTCTCAAAAAAGGGGGTGGACATACCAGGGTCAAATTGTTGGTGAACAGGGTCTTTATGACTACAAAACCCACGCTCAACCATTACACAAAGCCAGCAGCTTCACTGTATTTGGAGCCTTGGCAATCTTGGAGCATCTTTTTACCAAACAGCCCAGAACAGAGTCCACCCACCATACGACACCTTCCACCAGCTCAAAGCCTGGATGGTAGACAATGAAATACAACTGAGTCAAAGACCAAAACAGCTTATCTAAGGTTGCAAGGCAGAGGATTGAAAAGCCAAGTTTTCTGATTCCCATTTCTAAGTATGTTCACATGTGCACACAGAGAGAAAGATCACCATTGGGAGGAAGAGGACACTAGGTTCAGGCTGTCCCTGGAGACACACAGGTCTCTAACACTCATAGAGGACAGCTATTCTCCATTGCCCCAGGAGAAGTAGCTGGACAGCCAACCACCGTCCAACCCCTCCGGGAACATCCAGGGAACCCTCCTTCTTATTCGCCTCCCATCAGCCAAGTTAAAACTACCAGAAGGGTGGGTACTCTCCCAATTGTCTTGGGCTCTGTCTCAGGATCAGCCAATCAGATGTCCCCATCTAAGACTTGGGAATGAGGGGCTGGTGACATTGAAGCACGAGGAATACAGAGATCCACGGTGACAGCAGATGGCACTGGGGCAACAGGGACCATCTCCATGTCCGGACATGACAATGTGCTCCAGGGTTTTCTGGACTTGTCAGATTGGCCTGACTTTGACTATGCTCCAGACTGCTGGACAGCTTCCCTTTTGTTCAGCCTGCTTTCCAAACTACTCTCCGGCCCTTCTGGTTATTTTTTGACTTCTCCAAGATCATTTTGATAAAGTTTTTTTCTGCTTAAATAAACCAGAATTGCTTCCTGTTGCTTGAAGTCAAGAGCCCTGACTGTTAGAGCCGAGTCGCCAGATTTCGCCTGCTTTCTCTCAGTGAGACCACACAGAACACCACTAATTCCTAGATACCTCAGGCATCCCCTTCCACTACCTAAAGACTCCAAGTTCCAGGACCTTTGCCTGTTGATCTGACGTCAATAGTGCTGGCAGGACATTCTGGGGCATGTCTATAATCCTAGCACTCTGGAGGCAGTGAGAAAGGATCAGAAGTTCAAGGTCAGTCTCAGTTATGTAGCAAGTTCAAAGCCAGCCTAAGTGAGGTACACAAGACACTCCCTCAAAATAACAAATAAATACATAAGCCACCAAGAAGGGGGCAAATACATAACTCAGTAGGCAGGGTGCTTGCCTAGCATACTTTAAGCTCCGGGTTCAATCTCCAGTACTGTATAAACTACATACAGAGGTACACACCTGTGATCCCATTATTCAAGAAGGACATCAGGTTCAAGGTTCAGCACTGAAGTCGGTTTTTAGTAGCCATTGAATAAATGGCTGTCTCAAAGCCTTAAGAGAGGTGAGGATACAGCTATGGTCTGCTGAGCAGTGTTCCTTAAAGACACCAAACATGGAATGGAGAAGCCTAAGGAGGACCTGAGGTCAGAGCTGGGGGAGGTCTGGGAAGGTCAGGGAGCTGGGGAGGTCTGGGAAGGTCAGGGAAGGCTAGAGAGGTCTGGGAAGGTCAGGGAAGGCTAGTGAGGTCTAAGAAGGTCAGGGGAGGCTGGGGAGGTCTGGGAAGGTCAGGGGAGGCTGGGGAGGTCTGGAAAGGTCAGGGGAGGCTGGGGCAGGTCTGGGAAGGTCAGGGAAAGCTGGGGAGGGTCTGGGAAGGTCAGGGAAAGCTGGGAGGGTCTGGGAAGGTCAGGGAAGGCTAGTGAGGTCTAAGAAGGTCAGGGGAGGCTGGGGAGGTCTGGGAAGGTCAGGGGAGGCTGGGGAGGTCTGGAAAGGTCAGGGGAGGCTGGGGAGGTCTGGGAAGGTCAGGGGAGGCTGGGGAGGTCTGGAAAGGTCAGGGGAGGCTGGGGCAGGTCTGGGAAGGTCAGGGAAAGCTGGGGAGGGTCTGGGAAGGTCAGGGAAAGCTGGGAGGGTCTGGGAAAGTCAGGGAAAGCTGGGAGGGTCTGGACAGTTAAGAGCACTGTTACCCTTGCAGAGGACCCACATTTGATTCCCAGCACTCACATGGTATCTCACAACCATCTGTAACTTCAGTTCCGGGGAATCCAATGTCCTTTTATGACCTTCACAGATAATACACACCTGCAGGCAAAACACTCAGACATGTAAAACAGAATAAACTTAAATTTTCAAAACCTTTTTAAAAATTTTATGTGTGTGGTTGTTTTGCCTACATGCATATGAACCACATACATGCAGTACCCATGAAGGCTAGAAGGCATGAGATCCCCCAGTGACTGGGGCTACAGATGGTTGCCATCATGTGGGTGCTGGGAATCGAACCTAAGTCCTCTGCAAGAGCAGCAACTGCTCTTAGCCCTCGAGCCAACTCTCGAGCCCCAAGTTTAAAATTTTTGAAAGTAATTTAATGAAGGCCAACCAGCAAGCAAACGAGCTCGAAGTTTACAAGAGAACAGTGTGCTACAAACTTGAACTCATTTCTGTGACAATCTCGACAATCCTTACTTTCCTACTAAAATCCCCTCAGTGTGGTGGAAGAGAGAGCTCAGCTGCTAAGTGTGCTGCGCTCTTCCAGAGGACCAGTCCTGTGCAGAGGCAGGAGGATCAGAGCTGGGGTGGGGGGAGCCCAAGGCTCAGGTGCTCAAGGTCATCCTCAGCCAGTGAGTTAAAGGACAGTTTGAATAGTGAGACTTGTTCTAAAAAGACAAAAACAAAAGGAACAAAACCCGGGGAATGAAGAGATAGAGATAGAGATAGAGAGAGAGAGAGAGAGAGAGAGAGAGAGAGAGAGAGAGAGAGAGGACGGAGGGGGGATAAGCCTGCTACGTAAGCATGAAGACCTAACTTTGATTTCATAGAACCCAGGTTTAAAAAAACAAACAAACTTGTAATTGAAATGGTTGCTCTTCTCGAGGACTGGGGTTCAATTCCCAGTACCCACGTGGCAACTCACAACTGTCTGTAACTCCAGTTCCAGGGGATCTAGCACCCTCACAAGACATTCATGCAGGCAAAATAACAAAAACAAATGCACAAAAATAGATAAATGTTTAGTCTCAACACTGGGGAGGCAGAGGCAGGCAGATCTCTGTGAGTTCGAGGTCATCCTGGTCTCCAAGAGCAAGTTCCAGGACAGACTCCAGAGAAACACTGTCTCGAAAAAAAACCAATAAATAAATAAATAAATAAATAAATCTTTTAAAAAAGTTTGTAATCAAAGCCAGCAGAGTGTAATGCATGAGGCCCAGGCCAAGTGAGAGATGGATTCTGTTTCAAAACAAACAAACAGAAAAGACAACAACAACACAAGCCGTGAAGACAACAGGGGGGAGAAGAAAAGGCGAAGGACACCAAAGGAGCAACACTCCACACTCATAGTTGACTTCTGGCTTCCACGACCACATGGGAGCACACGTACATATGTACAGGCACACAAAGACACACAAGAAAAAAAAATTGAGCCCAGACCCAAAGAGGAGTACATGCCTTAAAGCCAGCGGAGTCACCAGTCCTGATGTGATCCTAAGAGGCCAGAAGTGATGGAGACACCAGCATCCTGGCTGGACTCCAGAGATAACATAACAGGAGCAGTTTTCTAGAACCCAGGTTTATGAGAGAAGGACAAGTGGACCCCACAAAAGAACTGCTACCTTCTCCTCTAGAGGAGACATGACTAGACTTCCTATAGACCCAAGTGGGGAAGCCCCAAATGCCAGCCTTCATGCCTTAAGAAAAGAGTATGGACTTTGGAGTTAGACCAGGCAGGGTTTGAATCCCAGCTATGCCAATCGACGCCTATGGGATCCTGGGCAAGCCTTTTGGGCTAGGTAGTTACAAAGATGATGCCCAAGGAGCCATGCTTCCCAGGATTTGTGTCCTTTTGTCTCTAAGTTTGTCCATTGACTTTCTTTGGCCAATAATATGTCATTAGCATAATGAGAAGTAAAGAAAGAGAGAATATTTATGTAATGAAACTTCGACTCATTCCTCCTGGACCCCAGCTGCCATACTCCAGGAAACTGAGTCTGGCTATATCAAAAGATCCAGAGGAGTCAGCAAAATGGCTCAATGGGTAAAAGTGCTCGCTGTCAAAGCCTAACAATGGGACTCCAATTCTTGGAACTCAGGTAGAGGTGAAAGGAGAGAACCAATTCTACAAAGAAGGCCTCTGACCTCTCCACAAGCATACCATGACACACATACCCACATATACACCACACACACGCTAATAATAACAAGAATAATAATTTGTTGTTGCTGTTTTGTTTGTTTATTTTTTGAGACAGGATTTCTCTGTGTAATAGCCCTAGCTGTCCTAGAATTAGCTCTTTTAGACCAGGCTGGCTTCAAACTCAGAGGCCCTCCTGTCTCTGTCTTCTGAGTGCTCAGATTAAAGGCATGCGACACTGCTACCAAGCTTGTTGTTTGGGGTTTGTTGTTGTTGTTGTTGTTGTTTTGAGATAGGGTTTCTCTGTGTAACTTTGAAGCCTGTTCTGGAATTCACTCTAGACCAGAGAGAACCAGCTCCCAGAAATTGTCCTCTGACTGCTACATGTGTGCTGTAGCATGCCCTCTCCCCCATTAAATATATGTGCTTTTAAAAATTAAAAGAAAAACAAAATAGCTAGTACTTAAAGAATGACATGTGAAGTTGATCTCTGATCTCCACATGCATGAGAATACACACTGTTTTAGTCAGTGGTCTATGGCTGTGAAGAGACACCATGACCATGGAAAGACTTAGCAAAGAAAACATTTAGCTGGGGCTGGTTTACAGTTTAGAGGTGTAGTTCATTGTCATCATGGCAGCACACAGGCAGACATGGTGCTGGAGAAGAAGCTGAGAGTTCTACATCTGGATCTGCAGGCAGCAGGAAAAGAGAAATTTGGGATTTGGGATTGGGCTTTTAGTAACACACTTCCTCTAACAAGGCCACACCTCCTCCTAATCCTTCCAAGTAGTGCCACTCTCTGATGGCTACACATTCAAATATAAAGCCTATGGGAGCTATTCTCATTCAAAGCACCATACACTTACATATGTACCTGCACACAGATGTGCATTTTCACATGCAGCACCAACATGCATCCACACCCACAAACACACAAGTAAATTTAATCCATAGCAACAACGATCATTTTCTGGGTACATGCTGTGTTTCATGTCTGATGTCTGCATGTCATTTAAAGCAGTCTACAGAGGGACTGATCAGGTAGCATGTGGGTTTAAGCTGTGTGAGCCTCTCACTGTGATCAAAATACTTGGGAGAACAACCTAAAAGAAGGAAGGATTTATTTCAGCTCAGTTTCAGTCTCCAGTCCTTGGCGCCACCGATCCTGAGCCCATGGGAGCGGGAGCACATGGCTGGTCTGAGTTGTTCCCTTCATGGTTGACAGGAAGCACAACAGAGCTGTAACAGGAAGAAGCCATCACAGGATAGAGCTTTTAAGGTAAGCCACCTACCTCCTCTGACGAGGCCCCACCACCTCTCAATGTGCCACCATACTAGGAATCATCATCAATGGGTTGATGTTTTGATTAGGTCACAGCCCTCCGCGTCCCCTCCCAGACACACCCAGAGGTGTGCTTTACTAATCTCAGGTCTCTTGAGCCAATTAAGGTGACAATCAAGGTTAGCCATCACAACTACCCAAAGTGGTCCGTCCAGGGCCAAAGCTGGAACTGTTCTTCAGGTCTCCAGGGCCTACCTACTATGGCCATGCAGGACCTCCCCCGCTGATGTGAATGGGTGACTGGGCTCCCTAGGAAACTAAGGACTGGGAACTTCTGCAGCTTGCTCTTCATCCAGGGCTTGACAGAGGGAGGCCGGTGTTCGAGGCCAATCATGTCCATTTGAGGGAGTGTAAGTATGGCTCTGTTTGATGGCCAGTCCTTTGCTTTTGGCCCTGTTCCCACATGCCCTGGTGTCACAAGAGATGACAGAACTTGAAACGAATCCATTTTCACTTCTGGAAACAGCTAATAAGAGTTTGGAGCGCCTGGCCAAAGCCAAAGCCAGCTGGTTACTCAGGACAGGAAGAACCTCTGCCGAAGAATCTCAGGGAACCAGAAGCTAGGAGGCTGTCCCTTGTGTTCATGCACACACACACACACACACACACACACACACACACACGAGAGGAAAAGGTGCCCATGGGACCTGACTCAGGGAGAGGGAGGTGGGGAGATGAGTCATGAATAGAGCTCCTGCCACATAGGCAGGTGCTATTGGAGACTTTCCTTAGCCCCACAAACCAGTGAGCAACATTGAGAGAAGTAACAAAGAGATCTGCCCTCAGGCCAAGCTGACAGAATCCTTTGCCACCCCAGGCAGTGGCTCAGGTGGTAGGCAGAAGACAGCAGCTGAGCAAGAAGCCCACTACTCCTTCCCCAGACTCCAACAAGCCTTTGTCTCTCCCCATCACTGCCTCCGAGACAGATCCTCACTACGTAGGCTTGGTGTCCTGCAATCCATTATGTAGAACAGGCTGGTCTCGAACTCACAGAGATCCTCTTGCCTAGGTCTCCTGAGTGCTGGGATTACAAGTTTGCACCATGTTTGGTTGATGTAGTGTGGGAGGATGAGATGCAGGGCGTCAAGCATGTGAGGCGAGTGCTCTACCCACTGAGCTACCTGCCAGTTCAGCCCCTCTTTCTTTCTCCATGAATCGCTTTCATACTCAGAAAGCATATGGCTACCTGGGTTATATGTATACACATGTGGAGAGGCCAGAGAGCAACAACGGGTGCCCTTGTCTTTCTCTACTACCCACCACCTTTTAAATTAATTCATTCATTCTTTCATTCATCCATTTTTATTCGGGGTCTCACTATATAGCTCTGGCTAGGCTGGAACTCCCTAAGTACACCAAACTGGCCTAGAATCCCAGGATCCACCTGCCTTAGCCTCTCAAGTGCTGGGAAAAAAGGGTGGGTGTCACCATACTGCCCCCCCTCCATTTTTTGGAAACTGTCTCTCACTGAACCTGGAGTTCACCAATGGTTGGGCTGACTGGTCAGGGGGCTCCTGAGATCCTTCTGCGTCTGCCTCCCCAACCCTGGGGTTACAGGATTGCAAGGGCAAGTGGGAAGCCAGGCTTTTGAAAGCATCCTGACTCACACTGGGCCCCGACATTTTCAGAAATGGCCCCTACCTCACAGGCAGTTCTGATGAATGCGGCTCACTAGCACCAACTTCTTCAGGGGAGCTTAGCACTTCTCTCATTCCAAGTCAGACAAGGGCCTGGCTGTGCTTTGCCCTCAGCCAGCCAGACTGTTTGGTTTTTCTGTTAGATCGGTTGTCTTCACAGACAGACACAATTTTTCCACCCCGGGAAGAGTTTCTAGGATGTGCCACTTTGGCCAAAGCAAGCCTCTTGTTAGCATGGGTTAGGATGTCCAGATGCTGCACCAAAGGCCATTAAATGGCCCCAGATGGTTGAGGGTGTTTGTTTTGCATCCTATCGACTCTCCTTGGAGCTCTGCCAGCCAGAATAGGAGCCAAGTGTGCGGAGAGGGCCCTGCACAGTTGGGTACGACAGAGTTCCCTCAGGCAAGGCAATGAGGCTGCAGCCCAGAGGTTCTCCCCTTTCATCCTTCAAACTCACCTCATCCAATGACTCTGTCTACCCTGACTCACACTTATCGCAAGGAAGAGCTTGAGACGATTCATTTACATTTTATTATGAATGTAAGTATTCCTTGGGCTTCTTTTCCGTGGAATAAAAGGCTTAATATTCTTTTCCAGGAGTTCTAGCAAGTGTGAGGTTGTTGGCCTTAAATGAGCAACAGAAAAGAATAAGAAAACAAAAACAAACAAAAATAAAGACAAATAAACAGGATGTAAATTTTCTCTGTGCATCCTAAAATAGAAGGATTTGGAGAGTTAAAATGTGCGAAGCTGGCAAAAAAAAAAAAAAAAGAAAAGAAAAAAGAAAAAAAGAAAGAAAGAAAAAAGAAAAAAAGGCCTGGAACTCCAGAATCTGGATGGGAAAGATGAGAAAACCTAAAACCCTTTGCAGTGGAACACGGCACCAGGCAGAGACATCCGACCTGACCCAAATAGGTCTTTCATAAGGCTTAACATTTTTCCCATGAGTACTGGAGCTGTAGCTAAGTTAGTAGAACATTTGTCTTCAATGCACGAGTTCAGGGTTCATTCCCCAGCAGTGCATAGACTAGCTGTAGACATGAATGCCTAGAATCCCATCACTAAGGAGGTAAAAACAGAAAGTTCAAAAAATCAAGTTTACTCTCAACTACACAGTGAGTTCAAAGTCAGCCTGGGCTGCCTAAGACCCTGCCTCAAAACAGAAAAGAAAGAAGAGAAAACAAACAAACAAAAAGCCCAGAACTTTCTCCATAAAAATTCAAATTTCCAGCACCAGCACCTCCAGAAAAAAAAGTCAGAAGATCTAGCACACTGGCTCCCATCTTGGCATGTGGTGGCAATTGGCTGGTGGTCAGCAGGGGCTGCCAATCTCAGAAAGCCAGCTTCACTTGCGTGAGTTGCTTGCCTAGCCTCAGCAGGCACCGAGGTTTGCCATAAACAAATGAAAAAGAGGAAAGATACTCCAGGAGACCGTTTACAGTACATCCAGCAGAAAGATTGTATCCAGTCTATGTAAACAGAAAAGCAACAGTTCAATGGACGTGTGGGGGAGGGGTGGGAACAGGTACATCATAGCCAAAGAACTTCAATAGCTAAGAACAGGAAAGACTCAACTTCCTGGCAAGCAGGAAAAAGCAAATGAAAATGAAGAGATACTTTTCCCCCCTGAGGCTGTCAGATGGCACAGCAGCTTCAGAAAACTCTCTTTTGACACTCGCTCTTGGTAAGGACATGGGACGCTTGTGGGTGCTGGTTGGTAAGGATGCTGGAGCTCGTAAGTGCTGCTGATAAGGACGGGCCCGCTGCTGTACCCTCCCTACAGGCCAGTCTAGCAGTTCCTGTCACTATTTTTGCTTGCTTGCTTGCTTGTTTATGTGGTTATGTTTTTATTGGTGTTTTTGAGACAGAGTGCCCTGTGGACCAAGCTAGCTTCAATCTCACTAAGTAGCCTAGGATGTCTGTAAACTTCTGTTCTTCCTGTCTCCACTTCCCAAGTCATTTATTTATTTTAGAGTAACTTAAAAAAAAACCTTCATGTATTTGTGCATCATGGCATGCCTGCGGAGGTCAGAGGACAAGCTGGAGGAGTTGGTTTTCTCTATTCATCACGTGGGGCTGGGCATTGAATTTAAATTTTTGGGCACCTTTGCCTGCTAAACCATCTCCTCGGATCTCCCCTGGCTCCAAAGTTATTTGTTCATTCATTTATTTAGTTATTCATTTATTTTGAGACAGGAGCTCACTATGCATATCAAGCTGCCCTTGACCCCTTTTTGCCTCCACTTCACAAGTGTTAGGTTTACAGGAATGGGTCAACAACCATTCCTTTTTTTTTTTTTTTTTGAAACAGGGTCTAGCATGGATTGGAACTCACAGAAATCTGTGTCTGCTTCCCTAGTGCTGGTCTTGAAGGTTGTTGCAATATGATCACATTTTAAAACAAGTTTCAAAACATTACAACAGCCACCCTCTCTGCCCCACCCCCACCCCCAGACAGATGGCTCAGGGGGTAAAGGCACTTGCTGCCAAGCCTAACAGCCTTAGTTCGATTCCTGGGACCCATCTGATTGAAAGAGAGAATCTTTTCTGACCTCCACATCTCTCTCTCTCTCTCTCTCTCTCTCTCTCTCTCTCTCTCTCTCTCTCTCTCTCACACACACACACACACACACACACACACACACACACACACACACACCATAAATGTAAAAACAATTACGACAATGATGCTTCACTGGTGAATAGTGTATGCACATTAGACCTTGGGAAGCTATGCGTACTCTTAGCACAGCGTCTCTCACTGTGTTCAAAGCTGGCAACACATGCATAGTGGCAGAATGGCTCCATTCTTGTGCCCTAGGCACCTTGCACATGGCTATCTGGCTGAGTAAACAAAGGCTTGGTGGAGTTTCCAGAGTCAACAAAGTAGGAGGAACTGCTCAGGCTATCATGAAAAGTGTCACAGACCAGGAACTTCAATGACAGGTATGATATGGCCCTTTACTTACTCATCATCTGTGGTGGTTTGAATAAGAATGGCCCCCGTAGGCTCTCAGACTTTAATGTTTCATTGCCATGGAGCCGCACTATTTGAGAAGGATTAGGAGGGGTGTCCTTTTTGGAGTAGGTCTGGTCTTGTTGGAGGAACTGTGGCACTGGGGGTGGGCACGAAGGATTCAAAACTCCATGCTAGCCCCCTCCCCCCGCACACACACCCCCAGACCAGGATGTAGCTCTCAACTACTTCTCCAGCACCATGCCTGTCTGCACACTGCCATGCTCCTGGCCATTATCAAATGGACTGAACCTCTGAAACCGTAAGCCAGCCTCAATGAAATGCTTTCTCTCATAAGACTTGCCTTGGTCATGGTGTCTCTTCACAGCAACAGAACAGTGACTAAGACACCATTCTGGAGGCTGCAAGTCACTATCAAGATGTCAGAAGTGGGCACTAGGGAGATAGTTCAGTGCCAAAGCAAGCATGTGAGCTCGAGTTCAAGGACCCGAGTTTCATCTCCAGAACACACATAAGAAAGCTGGGCAGAGGCCTGGAGAGACGGTTCAGCAGTTAAGAACACTGATTGCTCTTCCAAAGGACCTGGGTTCCATTATTCCTGACACTCACGTGCCTGCTCACATCAGCTCCAAAGGATCAGATGGTTTCTTAGACATGCATGGAGCTAAAACACTCATATACAATTACTGGGCCCAGTGGTGAGCACTTATAATTCCAGGGCTGGGGAGGCAAAGACAGGTAGATTCCTAGGGCTTGCCAGCCAGTCAACCTACACTACTTGGAAAGTTCCAGGCCTTGGACAGCACCTGAGCATGTCCTCTGTCCTCCACACTCCATACGAACACTGATACATGTGCACATGAACAGCACCTGCACACACGTGAACACCACTCACCAGTACAAACATGTGCACCCCCACACCAGAAACACGCGCGCGCGCAGGTTGGCAGGACTAGTTCCCTCTGACAGCCATGATCCATCCCAGGCCTGCATCCTGGGCTTGTACACTGCAATTTTCTCTCTGTGTCTTCTCGTGGTCTTTCATCTCTGTCTGTCTGTACCCTAGTCTCCTCTCAGGAGGAAATCAGTCAGGTAGGGTTGGGGGTTCATGCTCAAGGCCACATTTTAACAACCTCATTAAAGTCCCTGTCTCCAACTGGGTTACATACATTCTGAGGTGTGGAAGCTCGGGGCATCAACATATGAAGGAGGATAGGGCGTGGCTCAGTCCCTAACACCTCCCCATCTCCCCTGGGAGGCTGTCAGGAGATCTTTGTCACCACTTCCTGGGTTCTGAGGAGACTCCAGGCCACCAGCCTTCACTTCCTGTCGGTCGTCCTTGTTTTAGCGCCTTTTGGTACTACAGGGAGGATCCGAGCTTTGTGCACAGAACTAATCCTCCTTTCACTGATTCTGTAAGTAAGAAGCTGTCTAAATCAGAGACTGGCCTGCCTTATCTAACCAAGTTGATTCAAGGTTGTAATATTGGGACTTAGAAAGCTGAGGCCAGAGGATTGCTACAAGTTCAAGGACAACCTGGGCTACAGTGTGACAAATTGGGCTACTTTGTTTCAAAAAGAAAGAAAGAAGCCAGCTGGTGCAGGCTTTTATTCCCAGCATTTGAGTTGAAGGCCAGCCTTGAACTGCAGAGTGAGTTCCGGACCCCCCCCCCCAAAAAAAAAACCAAACCCAAAGAGATAGAAGGAAGGAAGGAAGGAAAAAGAAAAGAAAACCTAGAAGTGACAGGAAAAAGGACAAGAAGACTGTCTCCTAGTAACTCCACGTGCCCAACCTCCAGCACCTGGCACTTTAGCTTGCCTAATGTTCTTCCACCTCTGGTTTTCTGTCTTATTAAGGAGAAATGCAGATTCAAGGTATTCCTGGGCCACTCAGTGAGGCCTTTCAAATGGAAAAGTAGGAAGGCTGGGGATGTGGCTCAGTGGTAGCGAGCTTGTCTAGCATGTACAAGGTCCTGGGTTCAATCCGAAGCACTGCAAAAAGGAAGCAAAGGTCATGTGCTCAAAGCCTGGTCCTCAGTGGACTGCTCGGGACAAGTGATGGAACCTTGGGGGGGGGGGGGGCTAGTGGGAGGGGATTAAGAACCGATGAATAGGTTGAAATTTCTCTTGAGAAATTGGGTTTGGAACAGGATTAATATTCTGAGAGTGGGTCAGATTTCCTGGGACATCTCACAAGAGTGGGTTATTGTGTAGAACTTTAAGTTCTATTGTGTAGAACTCACAAGAGTGGGTTATTGTGTAGAACTTTAAGACAATTCTGAAACCATTTCTGACAACTCTCAGTACTTCCCCCCTCCCCTGGGAACCAAGGACATAACAGCTATGCATGCACGTACTGAGATGTTGGGAACTTTCCATCTCCCTGAATAGGGGCAAGATAACCCTTAGGTGTTGACTCAGTTACGGATGTTTTGATTTGGTCCCTGGGAAGGGGCAAAGTGACCCTCAGAAGTGTCCCTTTACCTCATCTGATCTGGCAACCACTCTCCAGCCAATTATTGGTAATAGTCCTTTGAAATAAGCCAATCATAATAGTTAAAACTCAGCAGTCAGGTGGCAGGGTGTAGTGGTTTGGAAGAAAATGGCCCCCATCGGCCCTTAGCGGAGTGGCAATCACTGCTACCTGCCAATCTGTAGGTAGAACTCCCAGCTCCTTCTCCAGCACCATGTCTGCCTGAATGCTTCCCACAGTGAGGATAATGGACTGAACCTCTGAAACCGTAAGCCAGCCCCCAAGCAAATGTTTTCCTTTAGAAGAGTTGCACTGGTCAAGGTGTCTCTTCACAGTCATAGAAACACTGAGACACAGAGGCAGGCAGGTATCTATGAGTTCAAGACCTGTTTGGTCTACATAGTGAGTTCCAGTATTAATCCCACCAGGTGAGAATAAAACCACTACCACGATTTTTGAGGCAAATCTTAAGCAAGGTTTATTAAATACAGGCCAGGACGATGAACACTGGCCAGGTCCATACTGCGAGTCCCAGAGTACAGCACCAAATTACATCAGTCAGAGGCTTATAAAAGCAAACCCCATAGGGCTATGTGCTTCCCACCTTCGTCTAATCAGGGACAAACATACATCTTGACATACTTCCTGCCTATGCTTATGTGTGACCAAGCACATCCTGTGCAGTTGGGGCAACCAAGCTTGTTGACAGAAGCAAAAACACGTGGCTTTCTATCTTACGTGAATAACAGCCCCCAGCATTCCGGGAAGTTATCTGTCCTTGGCAAAGAGGGGCTTATAGGTTAGAGACATTTTTTTGTTTTATAATCTCTTAACCACGGTAATTTAAGTTTAAAACGTAACTTCAGCCATCACACCAGGTCAGCCAAGGCAAAATAGTGAGACCCTGTCTCAAACCAATAAACAAGAGTGGACAAGGCAGATGGTTTAGTAGGCAAAAGTACTTGCCGTGGAAGCGGAATACTTTGAGTTTGAAAGCCTAGAACTCAGTAAAAGCTGAATATCTATCTTCAGCATCTTCAATACTGGCTCTCCAGATGGGAGGTAGAGAAAAGAGAATCCCTGCATGCTCCCAGGCATGCTAGCTTAAGGTATGGAGTCGTGAACAACAGAAAGGTCGAATCTATTACTTGCAAAGTAGCAAGTGGGGACCAGCACCAGAAATAGTCTTCTGACTTCTATACTCCTATCATGGTGCACATGTACGCCCCTCCCCCTTATATACACATAGATTCACACACGGAGAGATTTAGTGTTAAATGTATGCGTGGACACTGTGTACAGAAAGAGACAGCGAGAAAGAAGTGGGGACAAGGAGATAAATAAGTTGGTAAATGCTTGCTATGTAAGCACAAAGGTGCAAGTTCAGATTCCCAACACCCCTGTGAAAACCAGAGTGTGGCATCTGTAACCCCAATGCTGGGGCAGAGACTGGAGGATCCCTGGCGTTTGCTGGCAAGCTAGTGCAACCAATCAGTGAGCTTCAGGCTCAGTGAGAGACTCTGACATCAAAATAGAAAAAAATAAATAAGATGGAGATGGGCATAGTGACACAGGTCGTCTTGTGTTTGTGTGTTTATATTTCGAGACAGAGTTTCTCTGTGTAGTCCTGGCCATTCTAGAACTCATTTTGTAGACCAGGTTGGCCTCAAACTCAGAGATCTGCCTGCCTCTGCCAACCGAGTGCTGGGATTAAGGGCATGTGCCACCACTGGTTCAGCACTTGTCTTTATTCCCAGGAGGATCTCTAGGGTGGGGCCATCCTGGTCTATATGGATTGTTCCAAGCAAGTCAGGGCTGCGTAGGGAGATCTTGCCTCAAAAAAAAAAAAAAAGTAATTATGAAAAAGTAAAATGAAGAGACAGAGGAAGACACTCAATATCAACTTCTGGCCTCCATGCATATGTGCAAAGTTATAGATCTGCACACGTGCACAAGTACACACACATGTAGCTATGAATATACCACATATACACCATAGTGAAGAAGAGGAAGGGGAGGAGGAAAAAGAGGAATTTAATAGGGTTTGAAGTATGGCTCAGTGATAGAGTTTGGACAGTAGCATGTATGAAGCCCTGGATTCAATCCTTACCACCAAAAACAGCCCAATACTTTGAAAGTAGCAATGAATTAAGTCCAGATAAGGCTGGAGATACAGCTTGATTGGAACTACTTGTCTAGCATGCTTGAGTGCTGGGCCAGATCTCTCCCACGGCAAAACAAAACAAAAGATAAGATGCAATTATAGTGAATACATGTGTGCATTTAACTATTAAGCAGAGCTTTTGCATATGAATAGGTGTTATCCACAGCCTGGAAGAAAGAGGGGCAGAGTTCCCAGAAAGGTAGGAAAAGGATTTTTAACATTTTATACAGATTTCATACAACAGGTCCTCCCCCCAGGAGGTGGGAACTGCCCAAAAGCATGAGTGAGGGCAAGAAAGCATGTAAAGACATTGGAATCGGCATGTGTAGTTGTTGCGAATATAAAATGGTGGAGGGTCTGCGGAACACAGGGCTCCACACAGAAAGGAAAAATGGGTGGTGATTTCCCTTGGAGGAGACATCCCAATCCATTTAATTTATGAAACAGAGAGTAAAAGAGTGGGTGCCAGGGCCTGGGGAGGAATTGGAGTTGGTGTTTAGCATAGGGGAAGAGTTAAGTTTGGCCTGAACACAAAGCTCTGGAGATGGACAGGGGCGATGCACAGTAGTCGGGGACACAATGGTAAATGCACAGAAATGCTCACTGAAATTGGCCTCCTTGACAAAGTGGATATGTATATCACACACACACACACACACACACACACACACACAGCCATAAAATTATTGTCTTTTAAAGTTGGGAATAGGGATGCTTCCCTATTATCCCAGCTTTGGGAGATGGGGACAGGAGGGTGGCAAATTCCTTGTAGCCTGGCTTAGATTGAGAGATTCTGTTAAAAAAAAAACAAAAAGAAGTCTTCTAAAGGAAATTTTATGAGAGAGACACAAGACAGAAACAGAGACAGACAAACTGGCACAGAGATTTGGAAGAATCAGTGCTTTCTGAAGATGGAATATACCAATGATACCGGTTCTGCCCAGGACTGGCCACTAGGAAAACGTGTTCTCCCCTGTCCTTTACCACAACCAGAGTGAAAGGACGCAGGGTTGAAAGCTGACAGTACCCAGAAACCCATGCACCTTTCTCCACACTTCTAGTCACTGCCTCTCCTCTTCCTGGTCACTTCCTTTGCAGACTTCCACAAAGCCCTGTATGGTAATGGTTATTATCCACAAACCTTACCAGGTCTGCCTTGCTGCTTCACACACACACACACACACACACACACATATATATATATATATATAATCTATTATATATTATATTATGATAATATGTATATTTTTTCCAGTTGATTTCTGTTTTGGTTTTGAGACATGGTCTTCTGTAGCTAAGGCTGGCCTATGACTCACTATGTAGATGAAAATGCCTAAATTAATTTCTGACCCTCTCAGTTTCACTTGCTAAGCACTGGGATTCCAGGCACACCAGCATGCTGGGGTCTATGTGGTGCTTAGAACCAAACTTAGGGTTTTGTGCCTATCTGAGCTACATGTCTTTCATGCACTCAACCAACTAAGCTACATTCCCAACCCTGCACCAACTTGTTTGTTTGAGGCAGGATTTCACTATGCAGCCCAGGCTGACCTTGAACCCAGAGAGTGAGTGCTGGATTTAAAAACATACCCAGCCTGAATCAATATTTTTTAAGTAATTAGATATTAATTTATTTTTATTTTATGCACCTTGGTGTTTTGCCATGGGCATTGAGTTCCCTGGAGTTACAGACAGTTGTGAGCAGCCATGTGGGTGCTGGGAATTGAACCCGGCTCCTCTGGAAGAACAACCAGTGCTCTTAACCACTTGGCCATCTCTCCAGCCCCTTGAATCAATATTTTAATGCAAGATATTGATGATAACAGAAGATGGTTGGTAGAATAAGAGTTCCAAACATATATTTAAAATTGTTAAGAAAGCCGGGCGGTGGTGGCACACGCCTTTAGTCCCAACACTTGGGAGACAGAGGCAGTTGGATCTCTGTGAGTGAGTTCAAGGCCAGCCTGGTCTACAGAGTGAGTTCCAAGACAGCCAGGACTATAACACAGAAAAATTCTGTCTCCAATCCCTGCCCCCCAAAAAACCCCCAAAACATAAAACACCAAAAACTGCCAAGAGAGACACAGAGACGACTAGTCAACAGAATGCAGGTTAGTTACCCATGTGATTCAGTCCCAAGGCTCACTGAAGCCCTAGTTGGGAATGTAAGCATCAGAGGATAATGCAGGAGAGTTGGTTCTCTGTGTTTCTAATGTGGATTCTGGGAATGGAACTCAGATCACTAGACTTGGTGGTAAGCACTTTCACCCACTGAGCTGGTCCACTTTACTATGAATACTTTCTTATGTATATGCGTGGCTTTTGCCTGTGAGCATGTAAGTGAATCACTTGCATGCCTGGTGCCAAAAGGCTGTTGGATTCCCTGGAATTAGAATTACAGATGTGTGCTGTAATTGTGAGCTGGGTGAATGCTGGGAATCTAACTCAAGTCTACTAGAAGAGCGGCCAAGACTCTCCAGCCCCCGTTTGTTTTGTTTGAGAGAGCCTCATTTATGTAGTCCAAGCTAGTCTGGAACTGGTGATCTTCCTGCCTCTACATCCTGAGTGCTTGGATTACAGATGTGTGCTACCACAGCTGGCTTTTTACAATCCCCTACCTCCTACCACCCAGTTCTTGAAACCAAATCCAAGGCCTTGAGTATGCTAGACGAGCACTCTATCACTGAACTATACCTCCGGCCTTTGATTGTTGGAAACAGTCTTGCTATGTAGCCCAAGGTGCCCTTGAACTCATGTAGTCTAGGCTGGCCTTAAACTCACTATGTAGTGAGTTTGAACTTGGGGAAATCTTCCTGCCCCATCCTCTTGATCTCAGAGATTACAGGCCTCCACCCTGAAACCTACCTATTTAAGAATTTTTTACAGAGAAGCGAAGTGTCCTTTGTTGTATTTAACATTCTCTTTCCAGACTTTACCATCACCCTGTCTATAGTTAGTCTGGCTCTGGGGCTCCCAGATACTGGCAGTCCTTGACCTGAGCAAGCTATGGCTTTGCCTCCTTGAAGAATTAAGAAAGACAGTTAAGCATGGCGATGGGGGCACACGTCTCTAATCCCAGCATTCAGGAGGCAGAAGCAGGTGGATCTCTGACTTCGAGGCCAGCCTGGCCTACAGAGTGAGTTTCAGGACAGCCAGAGCTACACAGAGAAACCCTGTGGGGTGGAGGTAGGGGGAGAAAAGAAGAAAAGACAGGAGTTAAATCCTACGTGCACCAGACAGCAGCACGGCCTGCCTGCAAAACAGCTTGTGGAGCGTGTACAGGGAGCCGCACTGCAGACAGAAACACAAAAGCTTGGCTGCCAAGAGATATTTATCAAGAAACAGCTCAAGCAAAAGGCAGTGGCATTCGTCAGCCATTTCTGGAGGCTGGTTTGTTTCCAGAGCAGACCAGGACAGGCATCTATCGCAGACACACGTCAACGCCTTCCTTCCTCCAGCTCTACCTAGGACGCTATGGCAGCAACGGCTTTAAGTCTGTTTCCCTGGTGCACCGGCCTTTGCCAGATTGCTTTTCCAGCATCTGCAGTAGCCACGCTGCTGAAGAATGTTATTTGGTTGCTATCAAGGCTCTTGACCTCAGGGTGCAGGCATGCAGCAATTTAGTGCCTCCAGCTGGGGGTGGGGCAGGCAGGGATGTGTGTGTGTGTGTGTGTGTGTGTGTAGGGGGGGTGATCCCCACTGCTGGGCTTAAGAGGGTGCTTCCTGCTGTTCCTGGCTCCCAGGTGACTGCTTCACTCAGCGGCATACTGCGACACCACTAAGTTTCATTTATCATCCTTCCCTCTGATGCCAACTTCTGATTAGAGGGCTAGAAAATAAGCCCTGAGAGAGAACTAATTACTTAAGTGGGGGACAGAGAGGCAGGCCAAGGAATGGCTTGGTAACAGCTTCCTCGTGCCACCAGGGTTATTACCGCAGGCTGAGGTGACCAGCAATGTCTTGGGTCAGGTTTCCTGGGAACAGAGCCCCAGACAGGGATTCTAGGGCAACTTGGGGATGAGGATCTCAGAAGAAAAAGATAAGCATGGGTAGAAGCCAGTCAGCAGGAGGAAGATACTCACGGGGAGGCAGTCTTTGGACATTTGTCTCACCTGCAAGTGTCTGGGGGCTGCTGTACAGTGTGAATGAGCATCACCGTTCCTATGCCTGGCACAAAAGATCCAGGCCTTTACACCCCTGAATGGATCAGTCACTGAGTAATTTTCTCTCATGGGGACCAAGGGACATCAGCCCTAAGTTATCCTTTCTGTATGGGGTTGTTCTCCTAGGCCCAGAGTCATCTTGCTTAAAGAAAGTTTAAGCTAAGAGTCACTGTCTGGAGATGAGGCAGTAGGGGTCAAGGCTCCGGGGTTCCCCGGGTGGACAATAACAGCATTCATGAAGGGCTGGCTTCAGAAACAGCAGCTGGGCTGGGGTGGTAGTGCATGCCTGCGATCCTAGCACTTGGTAAGAAGAGGTAGCAGAATCTCAAGTTCATAGGCAAGCTGCACTCCAAAGTGAGACCCAGCCTCAGAAGCCGGGGGCTCAGGGTGCAACTCTGGCACAGCATTTCTGTAGTCTGTGTCGGGGTCCAAGTCCCATACCTAGTATCACAAAAGGAAGGAAAGGGCTTGGAGATGGCTTGGTTGGTAAAGTGCTAGCCACACAAGCAGGAGGCCCCAATTTCTGATCCCTAGCACTCCCTTAAGAAGGTAGGCATGAACTGTGCTCTTCCAACCCCAGCATTGGAGACTCAAAAGCAGTAGGCTCATAAGCCATGTTGGCTAGGCAGCTTAGCAGAATCAATGAGCTCCAAGGTCAGGGAGAGAGACCCTGCCTCAAAAAAATGAGGTGAATGGGCCAAGAAAATGGTTCCATGGGTAAAGGTGCTTGCCATTGGGACCAATGACCTGAGCTGGATCTTATAGACTCGTGTAATAGAAAGAGAGAACCCATTCCCAAGCTGTTCTCTGAGTGTCCCAGGAATACTGAGGCACACTCAAGCCACATACTTATATGTAATAAATAATAAAATAGTTTAAATATTTAAAAATAATATGGTGAAGAGAGATGGAGGAACACATCCATCAACGTTTGACCCCCACACACCCTTCTACATATTTGCATAAACACTCACACATTCACATAAGCATGTACACACACACACACACAACAAGTGAACAGAATAGGAGCGCGCCAGGCAGAATCTACGAGAAGAATCTACTGGTGAGAGCCTGAGAGCCCCCTTTCCACTGCCTGTTGCCATGGACGACGAGTGGGGAAGGGCTTTCACTCAGGTGGGTCTTTGTAAGCAGTCCTGAGCAGGATGTTCGGCCAGGTGCCTTCCAAAATGAGCCAATCTGAGCATCACGGGAAACCACAGCTGGTGACCCTACCACCAAATGCTGGTCTAATAGACTGCAGGGATTTCCTGGGAACATTCCAGAAGTAGGTTAGCTTTAATAACAGCAGCAGGGGGAGAGGTTACTCTGTCAAGTGCTATTCTGAGTACTGAGCATCTTGTTTAATCCTTAAAACAACCCTCAAGTGAGGTGTCCCCATTTTATAGACAGAGAGACTGAGGCTCAGCAAAATTCATTCATTTGCTCATGTTGCACGGCTGGAAATAGCTGTGAGTTGTCCTCTGGCCTCTACATGTGCCGTGGCAAGTATATACTCACATGAATAAATAAGTGTAACAAATAATACTATAGGGGCTGAATGGCTTAGCCATTAGGAGCGCTAAGTATTCTTGCAGCGCACGTGAATTTGATTCCCAGCACCCATATGATGGCTCACAACCATCTGTAACTCCAGTTCCAGGAACCTAACACTCTCTTCTGGTTTCTGTGGTCACTAGACACACACGTGGTGCACAGACGAAAATGCAAGCAAAGTACCCATACACATATAATACAACAACAATAATACATTAAAAAAATACTGTTGGTGGATCAGTGATGGCGCACACCTTTACTCCCAGCACTCGGGTGGGAATCTCTGGGTTCAAGGTCAGCCTGGTCCACTGAGCGAGTTCCAGGACATGGAGAAACTGATTCAAAACCAAAACCAAACAAAAAATTGTCAAATTTAAATGATAAATCATAAGCCAGACAGTGGTGGCACATGTCTTTAATCCCAGCACTCAGGAGGGAGAGGCAGGCAGAACTTACTCTGAGTTTGAGGCCAGCCTGGTAGACAGAGCAATTTCCAAGACAGCCAGAGCTACACAGAGAAACCCTATCTCAAAAAACCAAAAATTAATTAATTAATTAATGATGAATCACTGTATATACCATGTTGTAGTTGGTTTTTGTTACTCTTTGGTTCTTTGTGGGGCATGCCTCCCAGCTTCCTAATAAATACACATGGAGGCTTATTCTTTCTTATAAATGCCCGGCCTTAGCTTGCTTGTTTCTAGCCAGCTTTCCTTAACTTAAATGATCCCATTTACTTTTTACCTTTTGGGATTTTTCCTTTTCTTCTGTAATCTTACTTTTACTCTTACTGAGTGGCTGGCTGGCTGGCTCTTTCTTTTCTCACTCCTTGATCTCCCTTGCTTCTTTCTAGACTTTTCCTATTTATTCTCTCTGTCTATCCTTTCTCCTACCTTGCTATTGGCCATTTGACTCTTTATTAGAATAATCAGATGTTTTAGACAGGCAAAGTAAGACAGCTTCACAGAATTAAATAAATGCAACATAAAAGAATGTAACACATCTTTGCATCATTAAATAAATGTTCCACAGCATAAACAGATGTAACACGTCTTAAAATAATATTCTACAACACCATGTATTCCCATATATATGGAATATATATCGCTGAGAACTCTTTACATTGCTGAGTTACAGACAGTTGTAAGTCATCATGTGGGTGCTGGGAATCGAACCCAGGTCCTCTGGAAGAGCAGCCAGTGCTAAACTGTTCAGTCATCTCTCCAGCCCTGACTTAGTACTTTTTTGGCTTTACTGGAGTGCTGAATTCAGATGTTTCCTGGGCGAGTGATAAGGGGGTCCTGTGCTATCAAACAATAGCAGTGAGCCACAGCCCCATAGTCAGTCCCTGATGGCAACTGAGAGGTGATACCAATATTCTACAGCATGCTGTGTCACTGCGACACTGTTATGGGCTGTGGGCAGGGTGGAGTGACTGTGTTTTCTAATTACCATATTTCTACCCTACAATGGGTTATAGAAATGGAAACAATGGAACACCTGTACATAGCTGTGTATTATGGATATATAAACATTTGCCAAAAATCTGATAGGCCAAGCAAGTTCTTTTTTTTTTTTTCTTGATTGTTTTTGTTTTTTGCTTTTTTGTTTGTTTGTTTTTGTTGTTTTTTGGGGGGGGTTGTTTTTTGTTTTTTTCAACACAGGGCTTCCCTGTGTAACCCTGATTATACTGGAAATTGTTTTATAGACCAGGCTGGCCTTGAACTCACAGAGATCCACCTGCCTCTGCCTCCTGAGTGCTGGGATTAAAGGCCTGCACCATCACCGCTCTGCCCTCGATTTATTTTTTGAGAGAGCATTTTATGGAGCCTAGGCTAGCCTGGAACTGCTACATAGTCAAGGATGACTTTAAACTTGTAATTCTTCTGCCTCTACCCTGTCAGCGCTAGGATTACAGGTGTGAACTACTATACTTGCTTTACTTGGTTCTAGGGATAGAACCCAGGGCTTCACGCATGTCCAGGTAAGCACTCTACCAACTAAGTCACATTCCCAGCCTTGTGCACTCAACTGTAAGTTTATATAAAGAGAGCATTTTAAACTATCACATAAATAAAAAATTTCTAATATAAAACGAAATGATTTCAAATAGACTCATCTTTAAAAGTTCCTAACACACAGTAGGTGTTTAATGAACAGGAACCGTCAGAAATACTATTACCATTCACAAGCCATTTACAGAGCGCCTATTATGTGCAAATCATATTTAGTATCCATCGTGAGGCATAGAAATGTAAGACAGTGTCCTTGCTCTGAGAGCGAGCGAGAGAGAGAGAGAGAGAGAGAGAGAGAGAGAGAGGAAAGGAAGGAGGGAGGGAGGGCGAGCAACCAATGCACCATGGTAGTGTTTACTTTAGATCTAATGAGTGCTGTAGACAATGTAGACTTCAAAGAGTTGAAATAGAGATCGTTTCCAGCTGGCCTCTTTAGAGGAAATAGGGCTGGAAGGAGGCTTTGAAAAAAGGACAAGAATTCAGTAGGAAGATAAAGGGGAAAGAGCATTGCTATAGCAGAAAGGAGCTTGGTTGGAAGAGCTGAGGGTCCTGCTAGGCAAGCAAGCGTACGGGAGGCTGAGTAGACACATGACTTGGAATGGTTGGGTGTGTGGGAATCCTTAAGCAGAGCAGGGCCAGCACCAGCACATTGCCTTTCCCCTGACAAGAGCATGACCGTGGGTGGGCTCTGGTCTTTCTAGTGGACAGGACCAGCCAGAAGCTATTGCAAACTTTCTTTCTTTCTTCTTCTCTTTCGGGGGGCGGGGTGAGTCAGGGGAGGTGAGGAATGCACGTGCAAGTCCAGCATGGAAAGTAGAAGACAACTTGCATGCACTTTCCCCCTTTAACCACGTAGGTCTCAGAGATTAAACCCAGGCTGTCCGGCTTGGAGGCAAGCACCTTTACCAGCTGAGCCATCTCACTGCCTCATGGATTTTCTAACATTTCTTTTTTGTTTCCCAAAGTTTGATTTTATTTACTGTCTATTATTTTATTATTTCTTTTTGTTTTGTTTTTTTTTTGAGACAAGGTTTCCCCGTATAGCCCTTGTTGTCCTGGAACTTGCTCTGTAGACCAGGCTGGCCTTGAACTCAGAGATCCACCTGCCTCTGTCTCCAGAGTGTTGGGATAAAGTTGTGCACCACCACCGCCCGGCTTATTTTTATTTTTAATTATATGCATACGTGCGTGTCTTTGTTAGAGGTTTGTGTGCATTAGTGCAGTTTCCCAAGGGTGTTAGGAGACAGTGGCATTTGTTTTGTGACCGTGCATGTTGTAACGATGGACGGTAGTCCCTGGGACTGTGTGATATGCTGCGTTCAGATAGGAGTGCTGGCTATGCTAACTTCATTCCCAAAGTCTGAGCTTCCTGAGTGACAGCAAAGGAGGCAGTGGAAAGCCAGGGGCCCACAAGGTGTGAATCCCCAGACTGGCCTCTGCTAGCCAGGACCAGGTGGCACAAGACAGTGTGCGAGAGATGGGACCAGACAGTAGGAAACGAAATCAAGCCCTTGAGCTGGGCACTGAGGGTGGGGTAAATAGTGAAGAATTTCTGACAGTCTCTGGTTTGCCCTGCCATCAGCAAAGTGCCATCCCATACATGGGCCTAAAAACAAGCTAACTAAACAACGGACCCTAGCAAAGGCACCTGCTACTGAGTCTGACCCAGAGGCTGGAGATAGCAATCCTGTTTCTACAAACTGTTGTTTGACCACCACTGATGTGCCATGGCATGCACATGGGTTGCACACACAGAGACACATACACAATAAACAAACAAATAAACAAATGTAAGAAAAAGACAGACCCCCAAGACCACCCCTGCTCTGGGGCCTGGGTGTCTGCATACACAGTATGTATGGAGATAGCACTTTTTAAAAAGTTACAACTTGCTTAATTAACCACAAGGTCCTGGGAAATTGAGTTTTAAGAAAAATTTGGATAATTGGACCAGCATATAATATCAAGAATGTTAAATACACAAGTCAGCTGAGCTCGCGGAGTTTACAGCAATCTCTGATTAAAACGAAGTTTCTGATAATCAAAGTTTTAATGGCAGAGACTCATTTGAATTTCTTCTGTATAGAAGGGAGATTGGATAGTATGTGTGCAGAATATCTTGTGATATTTCCCCATTCTCTTTAGTTCCAGTGAGGGCACAGAAATGCTTTTTTAGATATTTATTTCAAGAAAATAAAATGGAGGGGGGTGTCCCTTGGTTTGTCCCAGGCTAGCTAAAACAGGACTTCATGCAAATCGGAGGAGAGGGAGAGCTTGCCTATCAGCTAAGCCCTTTCAAAAATCAAAGCTCTCCCAGGCACACCAGAAGCCTAAAGCAGCCAAGAGATAGGCCATGTTTATAAATGTCCATAATATGTTTATGGCGAGGATGTCAATTACTCAATATCCCTGCCCTCTTGGGTCTGAGATCGGAATATTTTCACAAAAAGAAATCTGTGTTTTACTGCATTTACCGCATCATAATTCCAGATGTCTGTAAGATTCCAGCGCCAGGCGTGGGGTAGGGGAGAGAGACAACAAAGCTGTGGGGAATTCTGTCACATTCTAGTCCAACTGGGAGGTAGCAGCAGCAGCAGGGGTGGTGTGTCGCCTGTGGTTGGCTTGTTCTTCCTCCTCGTCTTCATGGTCAGGAGCCGTCATTGCAATCAGGGGAACCGGCTGTTCCCAGCTTCAAGCAGGCTTTCCTGTCTGCCTCTGGAAACCTGACACGTCACAGCAGAGAGTATTTCTTAATGAAATGGCTGCAGTGTGCCTAATTTACACCAGGACAGAAAACGCCGACTGGGCACAAAGGCCACTTGTTTCTGCTGCGGTAGGGAACACATATGGGCCACATCAGTCACAAAAGAATGGGAGTAGCTTTGCAAGGTAGCCTGCTCAGAGAATTGCCTTCTTTCTCACTGACTCCTAGAAAGTGAGAGAGATATTTACCGTGGGCTCACGCGCTGGCCTGTTCAGCCCTGTTTATTGGAACATGAGCCTGTGCTCCTGCAAGCATTTCTCCAGGTCTGCTCATGAGCAAGCACGTAGGAAAAACAGGCTGTGCCATGGAATTGTCAGTGGCATTTCTTCTCTCCTTTCTCCCAGGCTCTGCTGGCTAACACTGTCCAACACAGCACCCTAGTAGAGAAGGGCAGACTATTTTCTGGCATGTGCTGAAGCTGCAAGGGTGGGTTGCAGAGTTGGCCTCCATGACACTGTAAAGCCACCGGGATAGACTTCGCAACCCAGCAGACTATGTAACCAAAGGCTTGGGGTGGCGTTGCCAGGGAGGTCGGGGCTGTTCATGATCATTGAAGATTTGAGAGTCTGGTCTCTGTTCACCACAGGGGAAAGGTACCTGTCATGGCCAATAGCTCAGAGAGTGAGGACAAGAGAAGATTCTTCCCTGGCCTTTGTGCCAAAAAGTCTCTGAAGTAGGGAATGTACACCTCACTAATATTCAAAACATGTCTTTAAATTTTGTGGCAGGTTCTCTTGCAGCCCAGGCCTGCCTTGGACTTGTGTTACAGACAATGACCTTGAACTTCTGATCCTCCTGCTTCCTTATACCAAGTGTTGAGGTTCCAGGTGTGTGTCACCACCCCAGTTTGTCAAGTGCTAGGGACTGTACCCAGGGCTTTGTGCATGCTAGGAAGCACTCTATCAATTGAGATGCATCTCCAGGCCCACAAAACAACCCTGTGAGGGATAATGTGAACTCCCCCCCGCAAACACACACACAAGTCAGACGCTTGAGTCCTAACCCTGGTGGGTAGCTCACATTACCTCACCGCGAATCAGACCATAAAGAGGAGATGGAGCTAAAACATTTCAGTAGGCTGAGTTCCCATCCAATCTGACTGGTGTCCTTAGCAGAAGGGTAAATGTGGACATAGATGTGTACAGAAAAAAGAGAAGGCGGTTAGAGACAGGAGGACAGAGCCATCTGTAAGCCAAGGAGAGGCCTAGGATAGACAGTCTCTCTGAGCCTCTGGAGGAAACCGACCTTAAGCCAATGGCAATGGCTGTGCGCTTTGTCACAGGAGCTCCAGTGAATTAATGCAGGTGGGAAGAGAATGCCCCCACTTCACAACTCCCATTTGTATTACTTTGGTCAGCTGACTGATGGAGCCAGATGTTTTACTCAGTTGGGAGAGAATGCTACCCTTTGTCCTGTGGCTCTGCAGTGACCTCACTCTGGGTGGGAATTACTGCCCGACCCCCTCAATGCAACTGGCCTTGATAGGATGTCTTGCAGAATACTGGCAGACTAGGCTTTCTCTCTCTCTCTCTCTCTCTCTCTCTCTCTCTCTCTCTCTCTCTGTGTGTGTGTGTGTGTGTGTGTGTGTACATGAGCACAGGTACCCTTGGAGACAAGAAGAGGGTGTCATGGTGCTGGGAACTGAACTGAACAGGGTTTCTCTTCCATAGTCGTGCTGTTAACCCCTGGGCTGGCACTCAAGTCGCATGAGCAGACATTTGAAGCACACTCTGTGGTATGATATATCCTCTTGGGCATCAGGAGCTAAGCTTGCCACCCTCCAGCCAGGACTTGCCAAGCCTGGCCAAGATGTGCTGAATCACAGCCTTTCAGGAGTGTAGCATAGGAAGAAGGCTTCTGCTTCTGAGCCATTGAGCTTCAATGTGTTTCTTCTGAAGCGTTATCAAAACTGCAATAGCTGGGCAGTGGAGCCACACACTTTTAATCCCAGTACTTGGGAGCAGAAGCAAGTGGATCTCTGAGTTCGAGACCAGCCTGGTCTACAGAGTGAGTTTTGGGACAGCCAGGGTTACACAGAAAAACCTTGTTTTGGAAAACAAAAACAAAAACCAACCAAACAAAAGCAGCTGCAAATTACTATGTCACCAAAAGAAAGCATGCGAATGCCTCTGGCTCATTCCTCAAGCTGAATGTCAGCACTCAGCATCTAGTGTGGCAGATGAGGGTCCTGTTGAGCCCTAAGCTGTGCCATTGACAGAATCTCTTCTCGCAATTTTTCCACGTTCAGCAAATGGCTGCTACCAGTACCACGTTGAGTGGCTTTGTAGGTGATAACATCTAACTAAACTAATCCTCACAAAACAGGCAAGGGGCTTAACAGAGTTCCCAAGAAACATGACAGAAGACAGGGGTGCCAAAATAGGCAAGAGAAAAAGAGGCAGCAGCCACAGTCTCAGTCACATGAGAGCTCTGGAAAGTCACACTCTTGAGTAGGAAGGGCTGTCATCAGCTTTGACAAGGTGTACATTTTAAGCTTCTTTTATTAAAAATTGATTCATTTTATATATATGGGTGTCTTACGTGTGTTTTCGTGCACCTGCTTGGTCCTCAAGGGGGCCAGAAAATGGAGTGTGGTCCCCTGGGACTGGAGTTGCAGATAGAGTTACAGACAGTTGTGAGGCGCCCTGTGGGTGCTGGCAATCCAACCCCGATCCTTGGGAAGAGCAGCCAGTGCTCTTAATTGTTGAGCCACCTGTTGCAAATTAACAAGCTCGACCTCTATTGTTAACCCAGGGCACATAACTTTAACACCAGCACTTGGGTGCCGCACTGACTGCTTCAGACTGACTGCTAAAACTGATTGCCTAGACTGCACTGAGCTCCTGTCTCCTCCCTCCTTATATTCCTCTCTCTGCCCAGCCATATCACTCCCATCTCCACCTCCCTAGTACTGGGATTAAAGGCGTGTGATCCCAAGTACTGGGATTACCTCTGTGTGAGCTCTGTTTCTCCTTTAGACAGATTCAGTCTTGCGTAGGCCAGGGTAGCCTTGAACAAGGACCATCTGCCACCAACTTCTGTGACCTGAAATTAAGGGTGTGTGCCACCACTCCCTGGCCTCTAGTGGCTTAGTTCTGCATTCTGATCATCGGGCAAGCTTTATTTGTTAAAACACAAACTATCGCTACACTTGGGAGGCAGAGGCAGGCAGATCTCTATGAGTTAGAAGCCAGCCTGCTCTACATAGTGAGTTCTATCTAGGACAGTTTCACTACCGAGAGAGCCTATCTCAAAACAAACAGTGAGTGCATGTGGTTTCCTGCATGAGACAGCAGAAGACATCTATTGTTGTAATCCAAACACTTTTTGCTATGGAATAATCTTTTTGTACTCTGTAAGGATGTGTCTCTGCCTAAGACACCTTCTGACTGGTTTAATAAAGAGTTGAATGGCCAATAGCTAGGCAGGAGAGAATAGGTGGGATTTCCGTGGAGAGAGAGGAACTCTGGGAAGAAGAATAGCAGAGAGAGGTCATTGAGACATGGAGGGAGTTAGATATACAGAATAGAAGAGAGGTAAAAAGCCACGTGGCAAAATGTAGATTAATAAAAGCAGGTTAATTAAGTTCTAAGAGCTAGTAGGGAATAAGCCTAAGCTAAAAGCCAAGCTGTCACAGTTAGTAAGCCTTCGTGTCATCATTTGTTGACTGGCAATTCTAGGAAAGTCTGATGAGAAAGTCTGATTACAACTTTTCATATGTAGTATAAATAAATATAATCCTCCACAATATCTGAGGAGTGGTGCTCCAGGACCCTTTGTAGACACTAAAATCTCTGAATGCTTAAATTCCTTGTATAAAATATGTCATGTTTGCATAGAGCCTTTATACTGCCTCCCATCAATCCTAAAGTTCCTCTAGGTTACCTATCACACCTAATACAATGTAAATAATATGTAAAAGGTTGTTGTACTATATTCTTTAGGGAATGATAGCAAGGAAAAAATGTCTATATATGTTGAGTATGGGTGCTATCTTTTACTGACTACATTTTACCCAGGGCTGACTGAACCCACAAATACATAGTCTATGCACACAAAGAACTGACAGGACATGTGGAGCAAGGAGGGCATCAAAAATATTTTGTGGTTGGGGCTGAGAACACTTGAAAGTGAGGTCAGCATGCCAAGCAGATGCGGTAACTTGCTGGGTGAACTGTTGTCTTGAGGAGATACTACAAAGCTGTCACTGAAGTAAGAAACCCATCCCCTAGCAGCACACTGGGAGGAGTCACAGGCTCTTGGGTGTGCCTTTTGTCTTCAGGCTGCTTCTAAAGCTTGAGGGGAGAAAATGATGTCACAGAAAAAGTAAGGACACCTGTTAGTGGGAAGTTTGAAAAATACCGCCTGGAGTCAGGCACTGGGTGGTAGGGGCGGCGCCCTGGGGCCCTCACAGAGGGAGCAAAGGTGTGGCTCGTTGTCCAGAGGCCTCAGAAAGTTCTAAAAACAGCATGCTATTTCCTTTTCCTGACACATGAGCCCAGCAGCATCATGGAGCATGTGGGCCACACCCCAGTCTGAGCCTGAAGCTCTCTGTTCTGCCCATTGCTTCCTTAGCTTCTGTTGGAGAGTCTTGCTCAGGACAGCAGACACTGAGTGGCCAGGCTATGTCCACCTCTGGTTTAACAAGCGTGTCAAGTAATCCTGCCCATTACTTGCACTCTGGGAAGAATAGTCCCCCCTAGAGCCAAGTCTGCTTGCGTGTTGGGTACTCACACATGCATTGTCCTCTCTTGAGGATTTGGGCCACAACTTAAAGAGGTGAGGCAGAACCTGCGAGGGGAATCAGGTGCAGTCCTGGGACTCGGGTCCATTTTCCTCCAGGGTTTTCCAGGGCTGTTGGGTAACTGTGATTCAAAGATGGAGGGAGAGCCCTGGTCAACCCTGATATGAATTATTAAGAAATGTCACATTCACGGGGAACCTCCCATGTAGTTGTAATTTTTTACTCTTTGTGAGGAGCCTGCCACAGCACCCAAATAAACACACAGAGGCTTATTCTTTTATGAATGCCCGGCCATGGCTTGACCAGCTAAGTTTCTACACAGTTTTTCGTATCTTGAATTATCCCATCTATCTTTTGCTCCGGGCTTTTGCCTTTCCATATAGCTTTCTTTACCTCTTACTCCAGGACGTGCCGTGTAGCTGGCGGCTGGCCCCTGGACTCCTCCTCTTTTTGTTCCTCAATCTTCTCTTCCCAGATTTCTCCTCCCACTTATTCTCTCTGCCTGGCAGCCCCATATATCCTTTCTCCTGCTTCACCATCGACCGTTCCCCTCTTTATTAGACCAATCAGGTGTTTTAGACAGGCAAAGTAACACAGAGTCACAGAGTTAAACAAATGCAACATAAAAGAATGCAACACAAAAAAATGCAACACATCTTTGCATCATTAAACAAATGATGCATCATTTTGCATCATATTCCAGATGCAAAATAATAACATAAAAGAATGTAACACATCTTAAACTAATATTTCACAACACTTCTATACCTGGGAATTGCTGCAGAGAAACTGGGCAGAGAGAATGAGAAGGGTTGGCCCAGTCAGGGCTCACACACTGAGCATTGTTTCTGTGTATTATGGAAGGGACTTGTGTCCAAGTAACTCCTTCCCCACCCACAGAAGACCCAAGAGGAGGAGCTGGCAGATCTAAGTCTCCAGCCTGCTGTGGCTGGGCAGGGCTGCGGTGAGATGTGATGCATAGAGAGGAAGAGGGTCAGGGCAAGCTGGCATCTTCTGGGCACACTGCCTCTAACTATGAGACCAACTCAAAAGACTTCTGGCAACCTGATTAACCTCCATATGGGGTGATTTCAGCCTAAATGACGCAGACAGAGGAGACTGGAAGGTTCCAGGGGATTGTATTCCGCACCGCAGGGAGTATATGCACGTAGAGTCCGAAGGAGGACATTGAGTGCCTTGCCTTATTCCTTTGGGATAGGGTCTCTCCCTAAATCTGGAGCTAGGCTGGTGGCCAGAAAGTCCCACCTCTCCTCCTTCCCTGCCACACAGTGCTGGGGTTACTGGCTGTAGCATGAGGGCCGGCTTGTTGGGGTTTCTGTCCAGCCCAGTACCCCAACAGCCGGCAAGCAACAAAGAAAATCACACACAGGACTCCATAAGGTTATAAACTGATTGGTCCATTAGGTCAGGCTTCTTGTTAACTCTTATAACATATATTACCCCATTATCCTTATCTATGTTAGCCACATGGGCTCAGTACCTTTCTCAGTGTGACAGCTTACATGTTGCCTCTTTGGTGGTCTGTGCAGGAATGGCGGAGCGACTTTCCTCCTCTGTAGCCTTATTCTAGTCTCATTGCCCCGCCTCTACTTCCTGTCTGGTTGACCCACCTATACTTCCTGCCTGGCCAATCAGCATTTTATTAAAATATGATTGACAGAATACAGACAATTCTCCCGCACCAACTGGCACACGTGACTACGTGTGTATTATTACTAAGGTTCTGGGGATTTGAACTCAGGCTCTCAACTTGTACAGCAGGTTCTCCTCTCCAAGCCGTCTCCCCAGCCCGAGACCGCGTTCTTCAAAGAACTTCCTGTTATTGAACTGCATTGTGTCACCCCAAAATTCCTGTTGGTGATTGGAGCCCAGACTGCATTTGAAGACGGAGACAACAGAGCGTTAAGTGCAGTGAAATCCGGACGTGGAGCTGGGGGCCTAAAGCAGTGGGGCTGTTGATCTTATTAAAATAAGAAAGGATTGACTGTGGTGGGCCATCTCTATGACCCCAGCTCTTGAGAGGAAATAGGAAGACAGAGAGTTGGCTATCCTTGGCCACTTAGGGACCAAAACCAGCCTGGACTATGTGTGACTCTATCTCAAACCAAACTAAACAAACAAACAAAACTAAAGGGAATGCACACCACAGTTGCGACAGGGAAGAGCTCAAAAGAGGGTGCAGGAAGATGGCTGCCAATTGTCCGCAAGCCAGAAATAGAGACTTCACAGGCACCATCCCTGCCAGCACCTTCGCCTTGGACTCGCAGCCTCTAGAACTGTGGGATAGAAGTTGATTAAGCAGTCCAGTCCTGTCACAGAATTGTCAAGTCAACAAAGAGGATCACCACATCTTCCATCCCACAGATTCTTACAACATGATGAGAAGCCAAGGACAATGCCACACCCAATGGTGAGGTCTACATCCACTGACTGCCCTTGAGCTTGGTCCGGCCTTCATGACTGTCCCAGACAATACTAGAGGTGAAGCTACGTGACTTTTAAAGACTTTTGTTATTATTATTATTTTTGAGACCGGGACTCTCTATGTAGTCCTGGCTGCCCTAAAGCTACCTATGTAGAATGGGTTTCCTCAGACTCACAGAGATTCTCCTGGTTCTGCCTTCCAAGTGCTGGGATTAAAAGCATGTGCTGCCACACACAGCTAGCCCCGTCTTTTTAGATTACATTTATCTATCCGAGAGTATGTGTGGGTGTGCGTGCACACACATTCGATATAAAAATATGTGGGGGTCAAAAGACTACCTGTGGAAACGGGTTCTCTTTCCTCACACCATGTGGGACCTGGCGAATCAGGCTTAGTATCGGCACCCTCCTACCCACTGAGCCATTTCACTGACCCATGAGTCCCCTCTTTTTAAAGGTACCCCAGAGATGCCTTATAGAAGGGACTGAAGCTTTGCCCAGGCTGGGAGCAAACTAAAGCACATTGGGAACAATTGGTGGTGTTTTCAGCCGCTGCTTGGGAGGCTGCTTTATTACATAGCAATATGGAGCAAAGGGCCCCAGAACAAGTTCATCCAGGAGACCACCTGGAGAGAAGCAAAGATGTCAGTATAAGCAGGCTTTCTGGTTTGTGGGAGCTTTTGGTTGTTTCAGACCAGCAAATTGGGTAACACCTGGACATTGAACATGGCTACAGGCCACCGAATGAGCATTTCTCCTATAGTCACACCCACAGTGACAAT